>NC_138771.1:669661180-670208680 GCF_965119305.1 Pelophylax lessonae
ACACAGAATCAGTTACCTGGTGTAGTTGATCTTCAACGGAGGAGGACCTCTGCTCAGCTTGTTGTAGGGAGCAGGACTGGGCCTGCATATCCTGGCCTAGTTGTTCTAGGCTCAGTAGGACCCAACGTTCCACCGCCTCCTGTATTATTGGTGTGAGCAGCTTTACAACTGCTAGAGCGATGTGGGCATGTGCTGCGTCATCCAGCGGCTCAGATGGCTGTGAAGTGAGTGCAGGTCTGGCAGTTTCTTCTTGGTCTGGAGTGGCGGCCATATTGGGCCTCATGTTAATGTCTGCCTCGTGGTGCTGACGGGGAAGAGATTTTGCTCGGGTGTGAGAGCGATCTAAATATTGCTCCACCTGGTTGCCACAGTCTGGGGTGATCAGCTTGGGAGCAGATACACTGGCAGGACTATAAATAGCTGAATGAGGAGGGATTCAGCAGGAGCCGAGTTTGCTTCATCCTTCATGCGGCGCTGGAACCGGAAGCCCCAAAACAAGTATTTTAAAGAGGAAGTAAACCCTCCTCAGTAACTTTTACCTATAGGTAAGCCTATAGTAAGGCTTACCTATAGGTACTGTAAATATCTCCTAATCTTGCACCGTTTAGGAGATATTTACCTTACATGCAGCCAGTGACGTCACTGGCGCATGCGCTGTGAAGGAACGGCCGCTCGTGCCGTTCCTTCAGAGCCCCGTGCTGTGACTGTCGGCTCCCGCGCGCGTGCGCGGGAGTGACGTCACCGCTGCTCCGGCCAATCAGATGGCCGGATGCCGCGATCCCGGAAGACGGACGACTGGATATGTCGCCCGTCATGCAAGTAAGCGGATGGCACGGCGGAGGCTCGTTCTAAGGTAAGTATTTCATAATGAGCTAGTATGCGATGCATACTAGCTCATTATGTGTTTCTCTTGCAGGTTTCAAAAAAAAAAATGTTTTTGGGGTTTACAACCTCTTTAAGAACGGCATCAACTTTTACCAGAATAAGGCTGCAGTTGACTTGCTACCCCTGAGACTGGGATTTAGGATATTTTTCAAGAATTCAAAGGATGAGAAGGGCAACATGTTGGAGCCCCTGTGGGAGCCTTGTCCCTGTTTTGTTAAAAAACAACCTTTGCCAAAGTCACAGCTGTATGATGTTATAGCAGAGGATCAAGCAGGTATCAAGGTAAACTTACTTCAGCATATAAGAAGGCCTTGCATTTTTAACCACTTTACCACCGGAGGATTTTGCTGTCTTACGTCCAGGCCACTTTTTGCGATTCGGCACTGTGAGACTTTAACTGACAACTAGGCGGTCGTGCGATGCTGTACCCAAACGAAATTTACGTCCTTTTTTTCCCACAAATAGAGCTTTCTTTTGGTGGTATTTGATCACCTGTGCAATTTTTACTTTTTGCGCCATAAACAAAAAAAAAAAGCATAAATTTAGAAAAAATAACAATATTTTTTACATTTTTTTATATGAAATTCCCCCCCAAAAAAATGGAAAAATCTAAATTTTTTAAAATTTTTGGCCAATTTGTTTTCTGCTACATATGTTTGGTAAAAAAAAAATCACAATAAGCGTATTTTGATTGGTTTGCGCAAAAGTTATTGTGTTTACTAACTAAGGGAAAGATTTTTGTCATTTTTGGTGTTTTTTTTTTGCGGGACTGCGACATTGCGGCGGACAGATCGGACCCTTGACTGACATTTTTGACACTTTTGGGGGTACCAGTGACATTACTACAGTAATCAGTGCTATAAATATGCACTGTTACTGTAAAAATGACACTGGCAGGGAAGGGGTTAATTTTATTGGAGAGGGAGGGGTTAATGTATGCCTGGTGCTTACTAACGTGTGTGGGGGGAGGTGACTGAGTGACAAAGGGACAGATCGCATGTTCAGCTATGCTGAACCCTGCAATCTGTCACTGTTTCACTTAGGAGATCCGCCCGCTCTGTTTACACAAGCGGGCGGATCTCCAGACTCGATTCCCCGACGATCGGGGAAGAGCGGCAGCGATCGCCGCTGCTCCTCCCCTGGCCTGAGTCCCGCTGTGACTGAACACAGCGGGAGCGAGCCTCCGGCGCCGCGCGAGCGCCGCCCAGAAGGGGTGGAGTCCAGCGACGTAGGTCTACGTCGCTGGACGAAATCAAGCCACTTTGCCGCAGTACAGTCAATGTAACTGGTCGGCAAGTGGTTAAAGCAGGTTCCTCTGTGTAGCCCTCCAGGAATTTTGATAGTCAAGATACAAGGAATGTGCCCCTAATCTTGAAGGCCCCTGTGGACTGGTACTTACCTCCTATTGCAGCTCAACCATTGAGCTTGGAAGGTACATCTGATCCAGCTTTAGAGACTGTAGATATTTCCAAGGGTTTATGTGAGGCTAGCCTACCCATCAGTGACAATCCTCTGCTACCGTAGACCTCTGGAACAATCTTCTGAAGATGGTCCTCTTGATGAAAATATGGGCAATGGCAGTCACCCTACTAGGGCTTTTAGAGGAAAATTTCTTGTTAAATACTCTGATTACATTGTGTGATGTTTTGTTGTTCATCTGTTATTCCGTACATTCTTCCTGTGTAGACTTTAGTTGTGCCAAGGTTTGCATCCGTTAAGAGTGGGGAGTGTAGGCAGCTGCAGGTCCCCCCCATTTTTTAAGTGGCACTGCGCCATTATTAATGATGGAGCGGGGTCTATTGGGGAATTGGCCCCCTAAGGACTCAGTATCTCAGAAGAGCCAACTGTCTGATTGGATGCTGCAACCCCTCAAGATCTTTGGCTGCCATCTTAATGTAATACATTATATAACAGGTTCCTGGAGAGAGTGGTAGGTCAGGGACAAAGACCTTGCTGGTGAGGGAAAATTAATGGAGTGGGGAAAGGATCCTGGTGAGTAGGGTCACCTCAGGGACAACGCCTGTTTCGAAGACACATTCCAGCATCCTAACCAGTAACATTATTCTTCCCAGCAGCATTATAATGCCTTTTGGGTACTCAGCAAACTGCCATCCATCCAGCAGAAGAATCCTCATGTAATACAGGCCCAAGCCTGGTGACGCTCTAAGCATTAACAGCTATATTTCCTTATATCAGTAACTTTCTTTATTCATTACCGCTAACCTGTATACAAAATACAAGACAACATCAATAACTGTGTGTGGTCTCCCTGATTGGGTACCTTGGGTCTTGGCCCCACCTACAAGCCCGTTCAACACACATTAATACACTGCATTGGACTGGATGGGTCTAAATCAATCCTAAACATTCTTTGCACATTTAACGGTCAGAAAATTTACTGGTGTTGTATGATGAATATTAAAGTGATTATAAAGGCTGAAGGTGCATTGTATGCATGAAGGTAAAAAAAAACCTTGGGTGCTGCCACCCCCCCCCCCACTAATACTCACCTTAGCCTCCTCTCAATCCAGCTATGTGCATAAGAGCCTTGGCTGTCCAGGTGTTCCGTGAAAGAGCCCTACCCGTGAAAATTCCCTACCCTCGTCACGTCCTGTGCACCTACGTCATGGAACAGCTGAGCACCTTACCACTGCGCATGCTCACAGCTCCAAGGGTATGGGAATTCTCACGGGGTAGTGTTTTGTAACGTTACACCGCATCAGCTGTTGCCGCGGGTACATTAAATCATCTCCGCTGCAACATTAAATCATCTCCGCTCCTACCCCTGTGACTTCCCTGATCTCAGCTACTAAATCTAAAAGCGGCGGCGGGTCTATGCAAATATAACTCACGGAGCCGAAATCTCCGTGATTTATATTTTCATACACCCCCCACATTTACATTTAGTAGCCGAGATCACGGAAGTCACAGTGGTAGGAGCGGAGATGATTTAATGTTGCAGCGGAGATGATTTAATGTACCCGCGGCAACAGCTGATGCGGTGTAACGTTACAAAACACTACCCCGTGAGAATTCCCTACCCTTGGAGCTATGATCATGCGCAGTGGTAAGCTGCTCAGCTGTTCCATGACCCTTCGGAGCTGTGAGCATGCGCAGTGGTAAGCTGATCAGCTGTTCCATGAGGTAGGTGCACAGGAAGTGACAAGGGTAGGGAATTTTCACGAGGTAGGGTTTTTTAACGTTACACCGGGACTCCCTCTCCTCATTGGCAATCACAGCCAGTGAGCCAATGAGGAGAGAGCGAGTGTGGGACCGAGCCTGGGCTCTATGTGTCTAATGGATACACAGAGCAGGGCTTGGGAGTGATCACACACCGGTGCCCCCATAGCAAGTTACTTGCTGTTGAGGGCACTGGTCAAAGGGGAGGAGCCAGGGGCACCGGTGGGGGACCCGAGCAGAGGAGGATCAGGGCTGCTGTGTGGAAAACCACTGCACAGAGCAGGTAAGTATGTATACCATGTTTGCTATTATTTTTAACAAAAAGCAAATCTTATAATACCACTTTAAGTTATTTGTTGGAGGTTTGGAGGTCCTATGTAAAATGCTTATGTTTTATGATGAATATTATCAGTGAATGGCAGTTAAGTGCAATGCATTGATTGTTCTTGGACTTACCAGATCAGATTTACCACATTTATTGCCCCCTTTGCCGGGCTGGTAGTGTTAAAAAATCTCCTCATTTGGTTTTAACCCTTATTACCTCCTACAAATACTTGAAGTAGACGGAAGGGGAGAAAGTCACCTAAAACTAACCAATTCGATTTAGAATAAAGCAAAGACACAGAAGGAAATACAGCTGGAATTTTGTTTCCATGCATTGAATTTCTTATTGTTTATGTTACTGATTATTACTTTTAACACAATAATAAAATTACAAGAAAAAAATATTATTGACATAAAAAAGCAAATCATTCGTAGTCTTGTTTACCCTGCTCATGTGCTTTAGCTAAGCTACGAGTCCTTTAATACATTGATTGTTTGATGTTTACTTGTCATCGTGAGCTCTCATTGTTGATATAGAGGAGAAATAAATCTTCATTTTTAATGTTATTCAGAATCAGAACCAGCAGTTGGGGCATCTTAAGAACAGAAGGGTTGATTTACTAAAGGCAAACAGGTGGTTCAGTTTGCAAGAGAATTTTCGCTTAGCTTATGTCTCGTACACACGCATCGATAGTTGGCCGTGAATTTTCGGCCAATGCCCGATCGGCCGATTTTCGGCTTGTTAGTATGATGCTTTCGACAACCGTCTCCGACTTTTCGGCCGAACAAAATCTGGTGTGCAGGCTATAAAATTTTTGTGTGACGTCAACAGAACGGCCGATTTTCCGTCAGTCAGTACAGATTTCGGCAGACAAAAATCTGTTGAGCAAGACTGGGCATGCTCAGAGAAGAAAAAACACACGGAAAATTAAACCAGCACATGACATCACTTCTGAAGTTGGTTTTTGTTGGCCGAGAAAATTTGTGTGCAGTCTAGGCACATTTCAACCAACACAACAACACTGGACAAAAGACTGCCGATCGGTCGGCCGATAATCGTTGCGTGTGTACGAGGCATTAGTCATTGTGGACAAGTCCACTTTGCAAAGAATACCCAATCGCATGCAAGGAAAAATAACAGTATTTTACACTGGCACACGATTGGGTGATCAGCACATTTTCACCTCTAAGTTTCCCTATTACCTAAAGTTGATCCTCTCCAGAGTTAAGCCTCGTACACACGATCAGATTATAGAAACGATCTTGCGTCCGATTTCTGTTGCATGCTAGTCTCATATGGAAAGTGAAGAAGTTACTTTCATACGAAAATTCCCGTACGACAGAATTCCACTTCAGAAGTGTTGTCATGTGTTGAATTGTTTTGTATGCGTTCTTTGGTTTCTGAGCATGCCTAGTCTTGCTCTTACCATTTTTTTTAGATGAAAACTGTACTAATTAAACGAAAGTCGGACATTGTGTTGACGTACGATAAGAATTTTATAGCCTGAACATCCAGATTTTGACGTCCAAAAATTCATAATCGGCTGTCAAAAGCACTATACTAATAATCCGAAAATTGGCAGATCATTCGTCGGACAAAATTTTACTTTAGGCCCCCTTCATACGGGCTTTCCGATCAGGTCCGCCTGTCAGCTTTTGTTTAGGTGCACCTGATCGGATGCTCTATGCACCTCTATGGAGCAGGGGATTTCAGCATTGAAATCTCCGCTGACACCCGCCGTTATCCGATCCGATCCTGCCGGTGAAATCCAGACGGATGGAAACCCTATTTTCCATCCCTCTGGAAGAGCGGATGGGAATAGCCGTTTTCATCTGATCTCCCATAGAGGAAAGTGTGGATCTGATAGGTCTGTCTATACAAAGTAAGCGGAGACAGACCTGTAAATCCACCGGCTTAGCGGGGATCCGCAGATAAAAATGGAGTCCGCCGGGTGGAAAGCCTGTGTGAAAGGACCCTTATAAGTCAGCATAGATGCACATCATACACTAAGGGAAAATCCCTTGCAAGATGAACAGCCTATTTGTATTTAGTAAATGTACATCAAGGTGTATATTATAAGCCGATTATAAGCCGATAAACTGACTTTAAGGTTTGGACTGGATGAAAAATTCCCCTTTGATTTCATAGACTAGAGACTTTTAGTTAATGACATTTCCAAGGTGACCATCAGAGATGGCCTTCTGTAAATCTCCTGGAGTCGGGGCATAATCCCACATGTGGACGTCACTTATTTCACCAACCAAACCCTCCACCGAGAGTTTTGTTCCTCCCCCAGAACAATACTGGTTTTAGCTGCTACAGAAGACCCTTTCATGGAGACTCTTCTGGGGTAGAGTTTCCAATTGAACCAAAGTCAGACTTCTCCAGTGTTGGAGTCCCAGGTCACACAGATTTTCCTCCAGTCCAAATGATGAGGTCAGCAGAGCTTCACCTCATACACTAAGGAAAATTCCATTGAAGTAAACAGCCTGTTTGCGTTTAGTAAATCAACCTCAAGCTGGTTAAATTAAGGTTTGGGCTGGATGAGAACTTCCCCTTTGATTTCATAATCTACAGACTTTAAATTAAAAATATTTCCAACGAGACCACCAGAGATGACTTTCTGTACATCTCTGGGTGTTAAGGCATAATCCCACAAGTGGACATCACTTATTTCACCAACAAATGACTGAGAAACCTCAAACCCTCCACCAAAAGAATCTTGTTCCTGCCCCAGAACAATGCTGGTTTCAGCTGCGATAGAAGACCCTTTCATGGAGACTCTTCTGGGGTAGAGTTTCCCATTGACCCAAAGTTGGACCACTCCAGTGCTGGATTCCCAGGTCACACAGATGTGCCTCCAGTCCAAAGATTCAGGGTCTGTCTTAAACTTAGTGACTTCCTGGTTGATATATACAGAACAAGTGTTTGGAGGCTGTTGGTAGATGAGAAAGGCATTGTCCTTCCCGGGAGTAGCAAGAGAGAAGGGAGTATAGGGGCGGGAAAGGTCGGTATAAAAACGTAGACAGACGCTGACTTCCTTCAATGGCTCTGTAATTGTAGGTCTTAGAATGACATGAGCTGTGTAGGTTTCTTTGGGGAAGACGAAGACTTTATTTTCTAAGTCTAGGGAAGAAAACAGACAAAAATCATTATTACTACAGATCACAATCTATCTACAAAACAATTTTATACACTCCGATATCTCAGGAAGTTCAATATATTGGTTTTCGTTTTATGTATATGCGGTTTTCAGATCCAGTAACTACACTGATTTGGCAGTTAACTTTCAGTCATCTTCTCAGTTGGCCATCAACCACTTTACCACCAGAGGATTTTGCTGTCTTACGTCCAGGCCACTTTTTGCGATTCGGCGCTGTGCGAATTTTAACTGAAAATTACGCGGTCGTGCGACGCTGTACCCAAACAAAATTTACGTCCTTTTTTCCCCACAAACAGAGCTTTCTTTTGGTGGCATTTGATCACCCGTGCGATTTTTACTTTTTGCGCTATAAGCAAAAAAAGAGCGACAATTTTGAAAAAATAACAATATTTTTCAAATTTTTTCATATGAAATTCCCCCCAAAAAAATGTAAAAATCACATTTCTTTTTAATTTTTGGCCAATTTGTTTTCTGCTACATATGTTTGGTAAAAAAAAAATCACAATAAGCGTATTTTGATTGGTTTGCGCAAAAGTTATTGCGTTTACTAACTACGGGAAAGATTTCTGTCACTTTTGGTGTTTTTTTTTTAACGCGTAATGGCGGCGATCAGTGTTTTTTTTTTTTTGCGGGACTGCGACATTGGGGCGGACAGATCGGACCCTTGACTGACATTTTTTACACTTTTGGGGGTACCAGTGACATTTCTACAGTAATCAGTGCTATATATATGCACTGTTACTGTAAAAATGACACTGGCAGGGAAGGGGTTAATTTTATTGGAGAGGGAGGGGTTAATGTATGCCTGGTGCTTACTAACGTGTGGGGGGGGGAGGTGACTGAGTGACACAGGGACAGATCGGATGTTTAGCTATGCTGAACCCTGCAATCTGACCCTGCCTGTCACTTAGGAGATCCGCCCGCTCTGTTTACACAAGCAGGCGGATCTCCTCACTCGATTCCCCGATGATCGGGGAAGAGCAGCGGCGATCGCCGCCGCTCCTCCCCTGGCCCGACTCCCGCTGTGACTGAAAACAGCAGGAGCGAGCCTCCGGCGGCACGCGAGCGCCGCTTACAGGGGGAGGAGTCCAGCGACGTAGGTCTACGTCGCTGGACGGTATCGAGCCATATTGCTGCAGTAGCAGCAATGTGAGCAGTGGCCAAGTGGTTAAGGGACTTTTTTTTTTTACCAGTGATGGAGATTTAGAACAAGGAGCAGTCGCACAATTAAGGGAGTTTGTATATAGATTATACACCAATCAGCCATAACAATATGACCACCCGCTATATCCCATCGATGAATGGACTCCACTAAACTTCTGAAGGAATGCTGTGGTAGCTGGCACCAAGCCATCAGTAGCAGATCCTTGAAGTCCTGCAGTTTGTGATTTGTGGCCTCCACAGATCAGACTTGCTTTTTTAGCACATCCCACAGATGCACGATTGTATTGAGAACAGAGGAGTTTGGAGGCCAAGTCAACATCTTGAACTCATTTATGTATTCCTCAAACCATTTGTACAGACATCAGACCAGGCCTCCTTCTTCCATTGCTCTGTGGTCCAGTTCTGATGCTCACGTGGCCAATGGTTGTGGACACGAGTCAGCATGGGCATCCTGACTAGTCTGCGGCTACACAGACCCATACACAACACACTGCTATGCAATAATTAACAAAAAAGTAAATAGATAAGATGATAGACTTACGCAAATGTTTAGGCTGGACAAGAACTTCTCCTTTTATTTCATAGAGTAGAGACCTCCAACTAAGAATATTTCCATAGAGATCACCAGAGGTGACTTTCCGAATGTTTTCTGGAGTCAGGACATAGTCCCACATGTTGACGTCGCTTATTTCACCAACCAATGACTGCTTAGCATCAAACCCTCCACCATAAGAATCTTGTTCCTGTCCCAAAATAAGGCTGATTGAAGCTTCGATAGAAGACCCTTTACTGGAAACTCCTCCAGGATAGAGCTTTCCATTGACCCAAAGTTGGACCAACCCAGTGTCGGAGTCCCAGGTCACACAGGTGTGTCTCCAGTCCAGAGCCTCTGAGTCTGTCTTGAAAACATTGCCTCCTTGATTTATATAATTTACATATACATTATAGCCACTTGGAGGATAGAACATGATTAGTAAAGCATCAGCGCTTTTTGAAGCTGCACCAGACAAGAGACAATAACCACGAGAAAGTTCACTGTAGGTACGTAGGCAGACGCTGACTTCCTTCAATGGCTCTGTAATTGTAGGTCTTAGAATGACATGAGCTGTGTTGGTTTCTTTGGGGAAGACGAACATTTTACCCTCCAGGTCTAGGGAAGAAAACAGACAAAACTCATTACTGATACTTATCAAAACTTTAGATGCTGAACTATAGAATTTATTTATAGATGATAACAAAAAAAATGTGATCTTCTCAAACACTGTATATAAAGAAGGTCATTTATATATACAGTATCTCACAAAAGTAAGTACACCCCTCACATTTTTGTAAAAAAATGATTTCAGGGACTTAGGGGCTATAGTGAAGAGAAGGACCCCCCAAGGTGGTATTCTCAGAGATGCTGCCTGTACCTTGAGCCACACCAGAGAGGCAGTGGGAGCTCAGAGAAGTTAACAAGCGGCTGAGGAATGGGTGCAGGAAGGAGAGTTTTGGGTTCCTGCAGAACTGGGCTGACTTTTCAGTCAGATGCCGGATTTAAAGTAGGGATAGACTGTACCTTATTTGGGGGGGGGGGGGGGGGTGCAGCTCTCTTGGGCGAGAAGATGGCCAAAAAATTGAGGGAATTTTAAACTACAGTATCTCACAAAAGTAAGTACACCCCTCACATTTTTGTAAATATTTTATTCTATCTTTTCATGTGACAGCACTGAAGAAATTACACTTTGCTACAATGTAAAGTAGTGAGTGTACAGCTTGTATAACAGTGTAAATTTGCTGTCCCCTCAAAATAACTCAACACACAGCCATTAATGTCTAAACCGCTGGCAACAAAAGTCAGTACACCCCTAAGTGACAATGTCCAAATTGGGCCAAATTAGTCATTTTCCCTCCCCGGTGTCATGTGACTCGTTAGTGTTACAAGGTCTCAGGTGTGAATGGGGATCAGGTGTGTTACATTTGGTGTTATCGCTCTCACTCTCTCATACTGGTCACTGGAAGTTCAACATGGCACCTCATGGCAAAGAATTCTCTGATGATTGGAAAAAAAAAACAATTGTTGCTCTACATAAATGTAGCACTACTCCCTTGGGAGCTGCTGGTTATGGGTTCCCCTGGGTTACCATTAGCAACAACATGACAGTTCAACATTTTCCCAAGTGTTTTAGCTCAGTCAGGAAACAGTCCAGTATCTTTAGTTTTTGTGTTATATTGAGAACTTGGGTAGGAGAAGAGAATGAGTGGGATACTCCAACTTTGTATAACTATGCACAATTGGCTGGAAAGACTGAAAAATGCTGAATAACGCTGAGTAACGCTGAATAACGCTAGTCACGGCTAGGCCGCTGCTTCACCTTGTCATAAGCAGTGAAGTAGAATTAGGTGAACTTCCTGAGGTAAACTGTACTGTACTGCAGAACAATCTTCAGGGCCCTTCCTGGCACCCCTTTACTGTTCCTATTCTTCAGGGTTAACTACACGGCACCCCCTTTACTGTTATGCTTCCTGTGTGAGCTACCTCCTTGATCCCCTGACTTCTCTGGAGTGGTCCCCTCTCCTAGGCAGACCCTTAGGCAAATCCCTTGGTTCTCACAATACTGTTTTTCCCACAAGACTCTGCCAGCAGCTCCGCTTGTCAGCATTCTGGATCCTCTGCCGCTTAGCTCCACACCTGGTTCACTAGGCCGACCGCCTGAACCACCTTCCTCACACCTGCAGGAGGAGAGACAGCCATCCACCTTCTCCTGGGACTTTGCTCCCTCCAAAATATACCCTGTCACATGTCCCCTCAGTATTTATGGTCAATCCCAGGATGCATTGCAGGAATTCCCTCCCACTGGGACTGCCATAAACCCTGATGTGCTACTGGTTAGGGTTCCTGCACCGGTCAACAAGCTCCCTCATTGGACACAGTGAGGACACTCCCTCATACCCAGTCAATCACACCCGTAAACATGTAACAGGCAAACTAACAGATCCATCTCCCCTGATAAGCAGGGGAGATGGATTTGTTAGTACGTTAGGAGCAATATATGCTTTTACCTAGCACCTGTCAAGGAGGGTGCTACATAAAGATGGTCTAGGCTATAAGAAGATGAGTGCTGCCAGCATTGCTGCAGAGATTGAAGGGGTGGGGGGTCAGCCTGTCAGTGCTCAGACCATACGCCGCACACTGCATCAAATTGGTCTGCATGGCTGTCATCCCAGAAGGAAGCCTCTTCTAAAGATGATGCACAAGAAAGCCCGCAAACAGTTTGCTGAAGACAAGCAGACTAAGGACATGGATTACTGGAACCATCTCCTGTGCTCTGATGAGACCAAGATAAACTTATTTGGTTCAGATGGTGTCAAGCGTGTGTGGGGGCAACCAGGTGAGGAGTACAAAGACAAGTGTGTCCTAACTACAGTCAAGCATGGTGGTGGGAGTGTCATGGTCTGGGGCTGCATGAGTGCTGCCAGTGTCTTGTCGGATAGTGCCTCCCTTCGGATAGTGCATCCGACGGACTGCGCATGCGCGATAAATGACGTCACTCCAGCTGACTGCTCCGTTCAGCTGGGGTTGACGACATTATTGCGCGTGCGCAGTCCCCGTCAGATGCATTTTTCGACGGGAGTAGGATTATAAGACATAGCAGCGATCAGCTGACTGAGAGGAGGCGGGACGGAGGACTGTATACTTTAGTATTATTTATAATAGTAATACAAAATACATGAAGAAATACCAAATATAACAAGTGACGGGGGTATCGCTATCTGACAAAACACCGCCGCTGCTGACACGTGGGGTTGGGGGGGGGGGGGTGATCTGGAAGCTGGAGTAAAAATGCCACCCAAGGTAAGAACTTGTCAAGGAGGGGGAGGGGATAAGGGGAATGAAGGCTTCCATTGAAGGACCAAACTTTATCACTGATGTGTGACCTGTCCACCTGGCTGCACCCCCTCTCCCCCTGTCCACCTGGCTGCACCCCCTCCCCCCCTGTCCACCTGGCTGCATCCTTCCTGTCCACCTGGCTCAGACATACCTGCCACCTGGCTGCATCCCCTCTCCACCTGGCTGCAGAAGGACCAAACTTTATCATTGATGTGTGACCTGTCCACCTGGCTGCATCCCCTCTCCCCCTTGTCTGCCTGGCTGCACCCCCTCCCCTCTTGTCCACCTGGCTGCACCCCCTATCCCCCTGTCCACCTGGCTGCACCCCCTCTCCCTCTGTCCACCTGGCTGCATCCTTCCTGTCCACCTGGCTCAGACATACCTGCCACCTGGCTGCATCCACTCTTCCCCTGGCTGCAGAAGGACCAAACTTTATCACTGATGTGTGACCTTTCCACCCGGCTGCATCCCCTCTCCCCCTTGTCTGCCTGGCTGCACCCCCTCCCCCCCTGTCCACCTGGCTGCACCACCTCCCCCCTGTCCACCTGGCTGCATCCTTCCTGTCCACCTGGCTCAGACATACCTGCCACCTGGCTGCATCCCCTCTCCACCTGGCTGCAGAAGGACCAAACTTTATCACTGATGTGTGACCTGTCCACCTGCCTGCACCCCCTCCCCCCTCGTCCACCTGGCTGCATCCTTCCTGTCCACCTGGCTCAGACATACCTGCCACCTGGCTGCATCCCCTCTCCACCTGGCTGCATCCCCCCTCTCCCCTGTCCATCTGGCTCCAACATCCCCTCCACCTGGCTGCATCCCCCCTCTCGGCTGTCCACCTGGCTGCATCCCCCCTCTCGGCTGTCCACCTGGCTGCATCCTCCCCTCTTGTCTGTCCACCTGGCTGCATCCTCCCCTCTCGGCTGTCCACCTGGCTTCATCCTCCCCTCTCGGCTGTCCACCTGGCTGCATCCCCTCTCCTCCCAGGTCCACCTGGCTGCATCCCCTCTCCACCCTGGTCCACCTGGCTGCATCCCCTCTCCACCCAGGTCCACCCGGCTGCATCTCCCTCTCTCCCCTGCCAACCTGGCTCCAACATCCCCTCCACCTGGCTGCATCTCCCATTGCCCCTGTAAACCTAGCTCCAACATCCCCTCCACCTGGCTGTATTCTCCCCTGTCCACCTGGCTGCATCCCCTCCTCTCCTCTGACCACATGGCTCTGTCCTCCTATCTACCTTGCTGCATCCCCTCTCCTCTTTCTTCTTCTTCCTCTCCAGTCTGAGCTCTGCTGCACAGGACACTACAAGAGGTGGATGCGTCATATTCAAGTTCTTAACTTTCTGGTACTCCCTTATGGTCACATTGCAGGTAAGTGCTCTGTATTAGTCACACCTGTATTGGTCACACCTGTCCGTCCCACTACATATGGAGGGGGGAGTGACACACCTGTCCGTCCCACTACATATGGGGGGGGTCACACCTGTCCGTCCCACTACTTATAGGGGGGGTCACACCTGTCCGTCCCACTACTTATAGGGGGGGGGTGTCACACCTGTCCGTCCCACTACATGGGGTACACTTGTCCATTTTAATGAAGGTTAGGGGTCACAAGTCACATCTGTCTGCAATAATATGAGATGGTGTCACACCTGTCCATATTACTGAAGAGCAGGGGGGTCACCTAAATGAACCACTGAGGGGGAGGAGTCATGCCTGTCCATACCACTATATTGGGGGATTTGGAGGAAGAAAAAAAGGAAAAAAAAAAAACACAGGTCCATACCACTATGAGGGAGGGGGGTCACATTTGATACAACACTATAGGGGAAGTGGCATTCCCATCACCCAATGACTCACCGGCCAGCTGATCTCCCACTGCATGCCATTATGTCCCCTGGGTTCCAGCATGTCCATGCTGAAGGCTCCTTCCCTGACCATGGTTGTGTTCATGCCAATACTCCAGCGGATCATAGCTGAGGGAGACCAACTGTTCTGGAAGAGACATGGAGGCCTACTCATCACATGGGGGGCATTGTGCACCTGGGTACATAAGGGAGGGGCATCACCCACCTGGGTACCAGGCCACATCATATAGGGAAGGGGCATCACCCACCTGGGTACCAGGCCACATCATATAGAGGGGGCATCACCCACCTGGGTACCACTTAAAGGGGAGGGTCATTATTGACCTGGGGGTGCATTTTTCACCTACGTATAATACATCACCCACCTGATGTGGCCTGGTACCCAGGTGGGTGATACCCCTTCCCTATATAATGTGGCCTGGTACCCAGGTGGGTGATGCCCCTCCCTTATGTACCCAGGTACACAATGCCCCCCCTGTGATGAGTAGGCCTCCATGTCTCTTCCAAAACAGTTGGTCTCCCTCAGCTATGATCCGCTGGAGTATCGGCATGACCACAACCATGGTCAGGGAAGGAGCCTTCAGTATGGACATGCTGGAACCCAGGGGACATAATGGCATGCAGTGGGAGATCAGCTGGCTGGTGAGTCTTTGGGTGATGGGAATGCCACTTCCCCTATAGTGTTGTATCAAATGTGACCCCCCCCCCCTCCCTCATAGTGGTATGGACCTGTTTTTTGTTTTTTTTTTCATTTTTTCTTCCTCCAAATCCCTCAATATAGTGGTATGGACAGGCATGACTCCTCCCCCTCAGTGGTTCATTTAGGTGACCCCCCTGCTCTTCAGTAATATGGACAGGTGTGACACCATCTCATATTGTTGCAGACAGATGTGACTTGTGACCCCTAACCTTCAGTAAAATGGACAAGTGTACCCCATGTAGTGGGACGACAGGTGTGACCCCCCCCCATAAGTAGTGGGACAGACTGGTGTGACCCCCCCCCCTATAAGTAGTGGGATGGACTGGTGTGACACCCCCCCCCTATAAGTAGTGGGACGGACAGGTGTGACCCCCCCCCTATAAGTAGTGGGACGGACAGGTGTGACCCCCCCATATGTAGTGGGACGGACAGGTGTGACCCACCCCATATGTATGTAGTGGGACGGACAGGTGTGACCCCCCCTATAAGTAGTGGGATGGACAGGTGTGACCCCCCCCCATATGTAGTGGGATGGACAGGTGTGACCCCCCCCCCCATATGTAGTGGGACGGACAGGTGTGACCAATACAGGTGTGACTAATACAGAGCACTTACCTGCAATGTGACCAGAAGGGAGTACCAGGAAGTTAAGAACTTGAATATGACGCATCCACCTCTTGTAGTGTCCTGTGCAGCAGAGCTCAGACTAGAGAGGAAGAAGCAGAAAGAGGAGAGGGGATGCAGCCAGGTGGAGGGGATGTTGGAGCCAGGTTGGCAGGGGAGAGAGGGAGATGCAGCCAGGTGGACCTGGGAGGAGAGGGGATGCAGCCAGGTGGACAGGTCACACATCAGTGATAAAGTTTGGTCCTTCTTCAGCCAGGTGGAGAGGGGATGCAGCCAGGTGGCAGGTATGTCTGAGCCAGGTGGACAGGAAGGATGCAGCCAGGTGGACAGGGGGGGAGGGGGTGCAGCCAGGTGGAGAGGGGTGCAGCCAGGTGGACAGGGGGGGAGGGGGTGCAGCCAGGTGGACAGGGGGGGTGCAGCCAGGTGGACAGGTCACACATCAGTGATAAAGTTTGGTCCTTCTGCAGCCAGGTGGAGAGTGGATGCAGCCAGGTGGCAGGTATGTCTGTGCCAGGTGGACAGGAGGGATGCAGCCAGGTGGACAGGGGGGAGGGGGTGTGGACAGGGGGAGAGGGGGTGCAGCCAGGTGGATGGGGGGGGGTGCAGCCAGGTGGACAGGGGGAGAGGGGGTGCAGCCAGGTGGACAGGTCACACATCAGTGTTAAAGTTTTGTCCTTCAATGGAAGCCTTCATTCCCCTTATCCCCTCCCCCTGCTTGACAAGTTCTTACCTTGGGTGGCATATTTACTCCAGCTTCCGGATCCCTCCCCCCCCCCCCCCACCCCACATGTCAGCAGCGGTGGTGTTCTGTCAGATAGCTATACCCCCATCACTTGTTATATTTGGTATTTCTTCATGTATTTTGTATTACTATTATAAATAATACTAAAGTATACAGTCCTTCATCCCGCCTCCTCGATTACTCCATCCCGCAGCCCCGCCTGCTCTCAGTCAGCTGTTCGCTGCTATGTCTTATAATCCTTCTCCCATCGAAAAATGCATCTGACGGGGACTGCGCACGTGCAATAATGACGTCAACCCCAGCTGAGCGGAGCAGTCAGCTGGAGTGACATCATTTACCGTGCATGCGCAGTCCGTCGGATGCACTATCCGACACGACACCGGCACTGGGGAGCTACAGTTCATTGAGGGAACCCCTCCCTTCAGAGACTGGGCTGCAGGGCAGTATTCCAACATAATAACGACCCCAAACACCTCCAAGATGACCACTGCCTTGCTAAAGAAGCTGAGGGTAAAGGTGATGGACTGGCCAAGCATGTCTACAGACCTAAACCCTATTGAGCATCTGTGGGACATCCTCAAACATAAGGTGGAGGAGTGCAAGGTCTCTAACATCCACCAGCTAATTGATGTCGTCATGGAGAAGTGGAAGAGTGGAAACCTGTGAAGCTCTGGTGAACTCCATGCCCAAGAGGGTTAAGGCAGTGCTGGAAAATAATGGTGGCCATCAAAAATATTGACGTTTTGGGCCATTTTGAGTTAGGGGTGTACTCATTTTTGTTGCCAGTGGTTTAGACATTAATGGCTGTGTGTTGAGTTATTTTGAGGGGACAGCAAATGTACACTGTTATACAAGCTGTACACTCACTACTTTACATTGTAGCAAAGTGTCATTTCTTCAATGCTGTCGCATGCAGCGCGTTACGTGATTGGCCAAAGCATGCACCCTGACCTCATGCTTTGGCCGATCAACAGATCTCTGCCATGATTGGACTAAAGGCAGGCTGACTTTATCCAATCATGGCTCAGGGGCCAAGTACACGCCCCACACTACATAAAGGGCTGCTTGCGCAGCAGTCATTGTGCGTCGATCAGGCAGGAACAGAGCCATTTTTTTTTTTAGTCAGACAGTGCAGAGAGACATTTCTAGCAGTGTAGGGAGGGCGAGGTTCCTGTGTGAGGTAGGGATAGACTGATTTCTTTACATCATATCAGACAGTGTAGGGAGGGACAGGTTCCTGTGTGAGGTAGGGATAGACTGATTTCTTTACATCATATCAGACAGTGTAGGGAGGGACAGGTTCCTGTGTGAGGTAGGGATAGACTGATTCCTTTACATCATATCAGATAGTGTAGGGTGGGACAGGTTCCTGTGTGAGGTAGGGATAGACTGATTCCTTTACATCATATCAGACAGTGTAGGGAGGGACAGGTTCCTGTGTGAGGTAGGGATAGACTGATTTCTTTACATCATATCAGACAGTGTAGGGAGGGCCAAGGTTCTTGTGTGAGGGATAGATTCATACATCAGATACCAGTACCAGTATTGTTTATCGGTCAGTTTCTGCAACATTCTAAAATCTTTATAAACATCATTCCAGAGATCAACCGCAATAACCTTTGTGCTCAGTTGGGGTTTTATCTATAGGGATGACAGATCATCCATCTATAGGATTATAGATTACATCAGATATCAGTGAGAGTATTGATAATCGGTCACAATGTGTCGATTGTGAAAAGTGGTGATCACAGTCGACATAGTGCATCCTCTGCAAGCGGAGCACGCCCGTCCTTTATTTCCAGTGCTGCCCGTGCTATTCATCCACAAGATGTGGCAGAGTTGGTGGAGTTGATCAATAAGCCATCCTCATCCTCCTCTTCCTCTGACACCCACGCTCCCAGTAGTTTGCCTTCCACCGCAGCTGCCAAAGCGGCCCAATCCACAGGCCCTTTCTCCACAGCTACTCCTTCAGTCGCCCCACCATCATGCACGGAGGAGTCACCTGAACTATTCAATCATAGTGTCAATGACATGCTCCTGGAGGATGCGCAGCAATTTGACAGCTGTGATGTTGATTCCCGGGTTGATGAAGGGAATAACGTGAGCCTAGAGAGAGGGGGTGACAACGACGGACAAGAGACCAGCAGTCATGTTGCCACAGCTGAAGCATATTGCCAAGTGTGCTCCAGTGACGAGGAGGGAGGGGATGATGAGGTCACTGACTGTACTTGGGCGCCTGACAGGATAGAGGAGGAGGGGGAGGATGAGGAGGATACAAAACTGTAACAAGGCAGGATGTGCTCCATGGGCCGGCCTAGCACTAGCCAACCTATTGTGTCACAGCACATAGCTCCACAGGTGCAGGGTGCTGCAAAATCCCAGCAGACTCTAAAAAGTTCATTAGTGTGGGCTTTTTTCAGCACCTGTGCAGTAGACTGCAGTGCTGCTGTTTACAGAATCTGTCTAAAGCAGATCAAGCGCGGCCAGAACACCAGCCACTTGGGCACCACATGCTTGACAAGGCATATGACTTCCTGCCATGCAGTCCGTTGGCAACAGCACCTGAAAGAGGCACCAGATCAAAACAAGCATACATCACCTTGCTCCTCATCTTCGATCTCTAACCCTACTATACCTCATGCCTTCTCAAATACCAGCATTGAGAGGGATGATGGTATAGCAATGAATGGCACAGAGAGTTGCACCCAATCTGCTAGCAGTACACCACCGCTTGATGTGAGCATCAGGAAAAGTTCACTACCCCAGTATTTGATAGTAGAAAGAAATCCAAAATGAGGCAGTTTGATTTTCGAGGTTCGAGTCCCATAGACTTCAATGGGGTTCGTTTGTTCGAACAAACTTTTCCTATGCAGCCTTCAAGGTATGGCAGACCCCTAGCAAATCCAATCAGTTACATCTGCATCAGGGGCCTGATAGCTCTTGTTGATACAGGACTGGTTCATTTTGCTGAAAGTCAGCTGGTTAACAGAATCTGTGGACAGACGCACTCTTTTGTCCGTCACAAAACCTCCAGCAGCACTGAACGTCCATTTGGAAAGCACGCTGGAAGCAGGACAGGCCAGTAGCTCCATTACATATTGAGCAAAATTTGGCCAGTGGTCCATCCTCAAGACCCAGTAAGCCAGTGGATGCGCAGCTGGAAAGGTCTCCAAGTCTGCTCTTGCACCTACATAATCATATGATGGAGACGCTGGCGATGGTTGCTTATACCTAAGAGCCCTGGGTGTTGCTGAGGACAAAAGAACTGTTTAAAGGCATCGGTCAGCCGGCCGCCTTCTCCACCGCTCCTCTTTTGGCTGAACGATGCCTCAGAAACACGTCTGGAGAATGTTGACCTCCCAGTGTCTGGAAAGGCGGAACACAATTTTTTTTTCAAGGCCTTCTCAATATGTTTCATCCTCTGCTCCCTCTGTGAAGGCAGGATGAGCTCTGCAACTTTACCCTTGTAACGTGGATCAAGAAGGGTTGCCAACCAGTAATTATCCCTCTCCTTGATAGCACAAATCCTCGGGTCCTTTCTCAGGCTTTGCAGAATCAGGGAGCCCATGCAACGTAAGTTGGAGGAGGAATGAGCTTCTGAGTCCTCTGGGTCACTAAAGATGACATTGTCAGCAGGAGCAACCTCTCCCCAACCACGTACAACTCCTGGGGTTTCTGGGGAATCCAAACCCATCCCTTGAAGACTGCTGTATGCTATCCTCTTCCTCTACATCCATGTTGCCGAAATCCTCTTCCTCCTGTGTGTTTTGTGGCCCTGCAGGAATGATATCTGCATAAAGGGGGCCATGTGAGGAAACGAAGTCCTCCTCTTCCTGGCGCTGTTCTGCCTCAAGTGCCCTGTCCATGATTCCATGCAGCGTATGCTCCAGCAGGTAGACTAGCAGGATAGTGTCACTGATGCATGCATCGTCCCGGCTCACCATCCGAGTGGCCTCCTCAAATGGTGACAGAACGATGCATGCATCCTTAATCAAAAGCCACTGGTGTGGCAAAAAAAAGCCAAGCTCCCCTGACCCTGTCCTTATACTAACATACTAACACAGGTACTGATTGATGGCCCTCTGCTGCATGTGCAGCCGCTGCAGCATTGCTAATGTTGAGTTCAACCTGGTGGACATTACACAAATGAGGCGGTTGGTGGGCAGGTTGAATTCCCGTTGAATGTCAGATAAGCGAGCACTGACATTGGATTAACGGCGGAAATGGCCACAGACTTTCCTGGCCTGCCTCAGGAGATCTTGGAAGCCCAGGTATCTGCTCAAGAAACACTGTGCCACCAGATTCAAAACATGTGCCAAGCATGGAACATGTGTCAAGTGTCCCTGTCGGAGGAAGGAGAGAAGGTTGGTGCCATTATCGCATACAACCATTCCTGGCTCAAACAGTCATGGCGTCAACCATCTCTGAGCCTGCCCCTGCAGAGCTGACAGAATCTCTGCACCGGTGTGACTCCTATCCCCTAGACAGACCAACTGGAGCACAGCATGGCATCTTTTAGCCTGACTGCTTGCATAGCCCCTTGAACGCTTAGGGAGCACTGCTGCTGCAGAGGAGAATCGTGCAGAAGAGGACATTGAGGAAGAGGAGGAGGAGGTGGTGGAGTAGCCAGATGTTGCAGAACCAGCACCAGGTTTTTGGAGGCCTAGTGGCAAAAAAAGCTCCAGCATCGAACCCTGTCCTGCATCCTTCCCAGCTGCCAGCAGAGTTACCCATGTAACGTCCCTGTCCATGCCTGCTGGACCAAGAGTCAGCAGTAATGTGCACCTTTCTGCTGACCACTTTGTCCAACGAGGCCAAAACACTACCTTCCACATCACGGTAGAGAGCCGGAATGGCCTTACGCAAAAAGCAATCCCGTTTTGGGACCTGCCACTGCGGTGCAGCACATTTCACAAATTCGCAAAAGGGAGCCGAGTCTACCAGCTGAAAAGGCAGCAACTGTAATGCTAGCAATTTGGCCAAGCTATCATTAAGACGCTGAGCATGTGGATGGCTGGGACAGTATTTCTTTCTGTGGTTCAGCAACTGGTGTAGTGAAATTTGCCTGCTGCTTAAATCAAGCAGTTGTGTACTGCTAGCAGATTGGTTGCAAGTCTCTGTGCCACTCATTGCTATACCATCATCCCTCTCAATGCTGGTATTTGAAAACGCATAAGGTATAGTAGGGTTTGAGATCGCAGATGAGGAGCAAGGTGATGTATGCTTGTTTTGATCTGGTGCCTCTTTCAGGTGCTGTTGCCAACGGACTGCATGGCAGGTCATCATATGCCTTGTCAAGCATGTGGTGCCCAAGCGACTGGTGTTCTGGCTGCGCTTTATCCACTTTAGATAGATGCTGCAAACAGCAACGCTGCAGTCTACTGTGCATGTGCTGAAAAGAGCCCACACTAATGAACCTTTTGACGCAATAGGTTGGCTACTGCTATGGCGGCACCTGGAGCACATCCTGCCTCGTTGGAGTTGTGCGTCCTCCTCATCCTCCCCCTCCTCCTCCTTCCCCCTCCTCCTCCTCTATCCTGTCAGGCACCCAAGTACAGTCAGTGATGTAATCATCATCCTCTCTTTTTTCTGGTTGGAGTCCCAATCAAAGCCGGATAGTGGCTTTGATCGGGTCTCAGATGACAGAACCCGGAGGCGGCGTCCATGACGTCACGTCCGGGTTACTCAGCTGCTAAAAGCGCCAAATTTAAAAATTGACTGTATTCAAAAATGCAGTTTTCAGCATTTTGAATACATTGAAGTGCAGTGGAGGGGTTTGGGGTCTTTGGGATCCCTCCATAAAGAGTACCTGTCACTGCATATTGCTGTCACAAGGAATGTTTACATTGCTTGTGACAGCTATAAAAGTGATCAAATTTTATTTTTATTTTTTTTTTAAAAACCTGTGCTAAAATTAAAAAAAAAAAATAAAATAAATAGGAAAAAAATTTCTAACCGCTCCCCCATCGCTGTGAGCTCGCGCACGAAAGAAAACGGAAGTCGCGCCGCAAATGAAATCGCTGTTCAAACCACACATGTCAGGTATCGCCGCGTTCGCCAGAGTGAGAGCAATAATTAAAAAAAAAGAGCTACTCTGTAACTCTAAACTGATAACCGTTAAAAATGTTTAAATCGTCGCCTATAGAGATTTTTATTGACCGTAGTTTGTCGCCATCCCACGGGTGTGCGCAATTTTAAACCGTAACATGTTGGGTATCTATTTACTCGGTATGACATCATTCACAATATACAAAAAAATGGGCTAACTTTACTGTTTTGTTTTTTTTTGAATGCAGTGAAATGCAATTTTTCAAAAAAAATGGCGTTTGAAAGACCACTGCGCAAATACTGTGTTATAAAAAATATTGCAATGACCGCCATTTTATTCCCCAGAGTCTTTGTAAAAAATATATATATATCTATATAATGTTTAGGGGTTCTATGTAGTTTTCTAGCAAAAAATACTGATTTTAACTTGTAAACAACATGTGTAAAAAATGGGCTCGGTCCTTAAGTGGTTAAAGGGGGCTTCAAGATTCCAATAAGCCCCCTGCCCACAGACCCCCACAACCACCGCCCAGAGTTGCGGGGAAGAGGTACTTGTCCCTATCAACATGGGGACAAGGTGCTTTGGGGTGGGGAAGGCAGAACCCATGATAAGGGCATGTGACCTGGTATGGTTCAGGAGGGGTGGGTCATTTCTTGTCCCCCCTCCCTTTTTTCTGGCCTGCCATGCTGCATGCTCGGATAAGGGTCTGGTATAGATAGGGGGGGGACCCCACGCTATTTTTTTTTCATATTTTTTTTTTTTTTATTACCGGTATTGTTTATATTTCAGCTCTCAGCGGGGAAGCCTGCTAATGAGTCATCGGTTGTTAAGGACGCGGCGACCCGCTTTCCGGCCCGCTGCTTCACAACCAACTACTTTTTACACAGAATTTGAATCGGTTGATCGTTTTTGGACCGATCCCAATTTGAATCGTTTTGTTAAAATTTGTAATTTGTTAAAAAAGGATTAAACAAAAGGAAATTAAAAGAAATGAAATAAAACTAAACAAATTCTGAAACGAATCGACAAAACAAATCACTACGACACAAAATAATTTTTTTTTGTTCTGCACATGTCTATCTGATACCCAGAGTGCAACTTGAAATCACTGTAGTAGCCAGGTCGGGGGTTTCATATTAGTGGCTTCCCCTCTACATACTGACCGCAGGGAGCGTTCACGTAGCTCTTCCATCATTCATATCATGCCTTGTATTGTTCTCAGTAAATACAAGATGTTCTCTGACCGGATGAGTTGGAGAGGAGGGGTGGCAAAACTCTGTGTTCTCATTGGAAAAAAAAGGTTCTATGAAAGGCAGTGGTACTGAGAAAGTGACCCCCCCCTGTCAGTGTGAAGAGAGGAAGCTGTTGGAGCATCACCCAGAACATCATGGCTATCACTGTATGCAGAGTGGAGGTTGAGATCTACTTGGACAACATGGAGTAAAAATCCCTGGGACGAAGTGGGAGTACTAGGCAGCGTCCTTAAAAACCCTCCAAAAAACAACTGTCAACAAGCTCCCAATAAAACATGTAGACATAGTGGACTGAGATGTGGTGTTTTGTACCCCCCCCCCCCAATGCAGTGTCCTCTTCACCCCCCTCACTGTAGTGTCCTCTGCCCACCTCCCCCAACAGCATTGTCCTCTGCCCCTTCACATCAGCCCAACCCACTGCAGTGTCCTCTGCCCCCCAAAAGCAGTGTCCTCTTTCACCCTTCACTGTAATGTCCTGTACCCCCCCAAAACAGTGTCTTCTGCCCTCTTCACATCACCCCCCCCACACTGCCCCACTGTAGTGTCCTCTGCCCCCTGAAAGCCTGAGAGCAGTGTCCTCTGCCTCCTCATCCCCCAAAGCAGTGTCCTTTGCCTCCTCATCCCCCAAAGCAGTGTCCTCTGTCCATTTCTCATCCTAATACCTCCACCCGTTCCCCCGTCCCCCACCCCTCCCCCACTGTAGTGTCCTCTGTCTCCTCTTCAAAAGTGTCTCCTCTATCCCCTTCACATCACCCCCCCCCCCCCATATGCTGTATACAGCACCGTGTGGGATGAACTTCCTTCCTACCTGACAGTGTGTAAACAGCAGAATGGAGACCAGGAGATGGCATAGTGCTGGGTGGAAAGCGGGAGCTGGCGGAGCATTTCATAACAAGCTGATGATTGGTTGCTAGGACCACCTAGCAACCAATAACCGAGGCAGCTCCCACCCTCTCCCTCCATCCAGCAGTATGCTGCCTCCCTTTGCAATTAGCGAGAGCGACGGAGGCCGAGGGGAGGCAGGGCCGTGGTCGCCATCCACCTGTGGGCTCCTCCTGGTCGATCGTCAGCTTTTGCCGACCCTTGCTTTACAGAGTAGTTCAATCACACAATAATCAAAACCTCCAAGATCAAATAAAGAGTTTCTTTATCAGATTTTGAAAAACCATTATAAGATACAGCCCATTGCATTAAGCACAGACCAACCTTGCTTTTTGTCAAAATAAAATAATAATTCTTAGCCCAGCATGTTAAAAAAATCATACAATTTTGGATGCAATAATGACCTCCTTGGTGGTGTCCCCCAACAGATTCATTATTACCCAATCCAGTGCCATTCAATACATGAGCTAAACATTGGAGTAATACAAATGTGTAATAAAAAACGCACTCAAACCAGTGGCACACAACAAAAATTATACATATTGGGGTTTAGAATCAATAATGTGTATAAATATGTCGAAATTCTTATTAAACCAGTGATTTCTGACACAAAAAATATTATATGTTGTGGTTCGAATTCAATAATATTATATATATATATATATATATATATATATATATATATATATATATATATATATAGATAAATCCAAATTCTATCAAAACAGTGTAGCACCCTTGTCTTAATACAAGGTTGCTGTTAAATTTAGTTTGCTGAGCCTTAACTAGCTTGGCTGTGATTATTCTGTGGTTAATTGGACTTCCCTTCTTAATCTGGTTTGACTGTGTTTCTCCCTTCCGTCAGTAGGTGGCACTGTAGCCTCTGGCACTAGTGTGAGAATTACAGTTAAACAAACTGTTAATGTCCATGTGTCCCTCAGCCAATCACAGTGTCACTACGGCATTGTGGGAGATCTTATTTAAAGGATGGGAGGTCCAATGATCAGTCTCTTCCCGCCCGGACCCCTTGGGGGAGGGTGTGTATTGCTGTGCTGCTGCTGACTGGGCCTGAAGCCTGAGGCCTGGTCAGAGACCTGGGATTCTGCTGAGGAGAGCCAGCGACCCACATGGGAAAGATCATCCACAGACATCCAGTAACCTGTGTGAGTAACCTGCTTGTTTCTTATGGAGGATAGCTGTCCAGACAGTACAGACCACAGAAAGGGATTGTGTCTAGTGGAGAGAAGATGTCTCCCAGATCAATCTGAAGCTCATGGATACCTAATGATTCTCAAGGTCTGCTATCCTGTACTGCTGTCTGAATACCTGTCTTTTGCAATGGGAGTCTGCCTAATAGACTGTTCTAAAAGGGTGTCCTGGACCCTAGCCCTCTCTCCCTCAGTTTATTCTTGGTCCTGTTGAGAAGAAATAAACTATTCTTTTACTTCAGCATAAAAGTGACTGGCGCCCAGCATTTATTTTACCTGCATCACTACCCACCATGCCTGACAATCCACACCCACAGGAGGTATGTAGCCCCTCTCTGCCGCTGAAGGTCATCACTAGGCCCTAGGGGGTTCTAGGGGTCCGCTACACCAGTGATTAATGACAAGTAATGTGAATCTTTCTCCGTGACTCTATTAAATATAAACATCTGCGAAAAACTTTTTGAAAAGAGTTTTGGATACATCACTTACTCATTGTGCCCAGAGGGGATACAAGCAGCAAAAGAAATATGACATAGGGTCCAACCCTTCCACAATCCTTCCAAAAATAGAAAAAAGTTTCACCTGGAGTTCTAATTTAAAACCTGAAGGACATTTTGGGGAACTCTATAATTTTAGGTTGTTACTGGTTCCAAAAGGTCCACATGGAGAACTGCTGCACCGGACTCCTGGCATCCAAATGTATTGAATATCCAGCCCATCACTCAAAGACTTAAGTCTAAGTACTGAGTGATCCACATGGACATCTGTGACAGCTCCACCCTTAACAAGCCACCTGTCTCTCTATGCTTAAAGTGGAGTTCCACCCGAAATTTATACTTACCTCCATCTTCTCGCTCCCGGTCACCTGAAAAACAAATGGATAATCGCAATTTTTTTTTTTTTTCACTTACCTTTTAGAGAAAATATACTCACCTTACTTCCTTCTTCCTCCCCTCGGCGGCCACGGCGATTCGTCACTTCCTGACTTTTGCAATGATTCCTGGGAGCTGAACGTCATAGCTCCCAGGAATCATTGCGCCTGCACCGGCCCCGACGTCAGTTCCGGGGCGCGCGCGTCATCCCCTTCTAAACAGCTTCTGGGCATGCCCAGAAGCTGTGGAGGGATGACGCGCGCGACCCGGAAGTGACGTCGGGGCCGGTGCAGTGCATCGTGGGACCGAAGAAGGAGGAAGAGGACCGAAGAGGACGCGGAAGAGGATCGTGCTGGCTTCAAGCTGCCCACACCTGAGATGGCAGCGCTGGAGAAGACAATTTCAAGGTAAGTATATCTCCTGAAAGGTAAGTGCAACCCGGGACAGATCAGAGGCTAGCCATTGTGGAATGTGCTAGCCCTGACTGTCCCGGGGGTATTTTTGTGAAGAAATGTATAACCAGGGTGGAACTCCGCTTTAACTCAGGTCATGGCCCAGACCTGACCCAGCCCCCGGCTCTCCTATGGAACTCTCAATCTAAAGGCTGTATATCATTGAGCGGAGCATCCAATGGGTAAGTGGAAATAGCTCAGTTCTGCGTGGAACCTCTGAGCTAGAAAAGCAGAGGAGCATCTGAACAGCAATATTACACATCACTGGTTTCCGAAAATAGTAAGTGTACGAAGGTTCTAACACCTACCTTTCTGTGCAAGAGACGCGGGGACCACCAACATCAGCACCAGCACACTCAGCTCCATCTCCCTAAATAACACACAAAGTGATTAAAAATAATTGATCACTCATCTTCATGTTTATCCAGGACAATCAAATATATTTAGCTTAGTTCGCCGGCTTCGTATGTTACCTGCGATCTCTGTGTACGGTGATGCTGGTCTGGTTGAAGTCTTCTCCCTTTGTCCAGTCTCAGCCCTGAGAAGATCCTCCTGGTAATGGTGAGATGAGAGGATGGAGGGGGGTTATAACGACTCTTCCTCGTTAAAAACTCCACCTTCAACCTTCATCAACAAGATCACCATTTCTCAAATATGAGATTACACAACAAAAGCGTCATTGTTCACCAAAATGACATCAAATAAAAGTTATACAATGTGTACTGTTATAGTGACAATCTAATCTTCTCTCCGGTTCCTTCATTAAACAGCTCAGATATCTACAGATAAACACCACAAGTGCACTAAGGTCAGAGAATTTCCCAACAAAGCAAACAACTTATATCTCTCCATTAAATATCTTCCTTGTTCTCCATTAATGGGATCAATATTTCACAATTTTAGCACTGACGGGACTTACATAATATGTAATCTATTGTTACAGTATCTTACACATGTGAGTACACCCCTCACATTTTTGTAAATATTAGGGCAAACAGGCCATGTTCAGGCAGAACTTTTGCTCGGCTCAAAGTAAAATATTTTATTCTACCTTTTCCTGTGACAACACTGAAGAAATGACACTTTGCTACAATGTAAAGTAGTGAGTGTACAGCTTGTATAACAGTGTAAATTTGCTGTCCCCTCAAAATAACTCAACACACAGCCATTCATGTCTAAACCGCTGGCAACAAAAGTGAGTACACCCCTAAGGGAAAATGACAAAATTGGGCCCAATTAGCCATTTTCCCTCCCCGGTGTCATGTGACTCGTTAGTGTTACAAGGTGTCAGGTGTGAATGGGGAGAAGGTGTGTTAAATTTGGTGTTATCGCTCTCACTCTCTCATACTGGTCACTGGAAGTTCAACATGGCACCTCATGGCAAATAACTCTCTGAGGATCTGAAAAAAAGAATTGTTGCTCTACATAAAGCTGGCCTAGGCTATAGGAAGACCCTGAAACTGATCTGCAGCATGGGGGTCAAGACCATACAGTAGTTTAACAGGACAGGTTCCACTCAGAACAGGCCTCACCATGGTCCATGAAAGAAGTTGAGTGCACGTGCTCAGCGTCATATCCAGAGGTTGTCTTTGGGAAATAGACGTATGAGTGCTGCCAGCATTGCTGCAGAGGTTGAAGGGGTGGAGGGTCAGCCTGTCAGTGCTCAGACCATACGCCACACACTGCATCAAATTGGTCTGCATGGCTGTCGTCCCAGAAGGAAGCCTCTTCTAAAGATGATGCACAAGGAACCCCGCAAACAGTTTGCTAAAGACAAGCAGACTAAGGACATGGATTACTGGAACCATGTCCTGTGGTCTGATGAGACCAAGATAAACTTATTTGGTTCAGATGGTGTCAAGCGTGTGTGGTGGCAACCAGGTGAGGAGTACTAAGACAATTGTGTCTTGTCTACAGTTAAGCATGGTGGTGGGAGTGTCATGGTCTGGGGCTGCATGAGTGCCTTCTGGCACTGGGGAGCTACAGTTCATTGAGGGAACCATGAATGCCAACATCTACTGTGAAATACTGAAGCAGAGCATGATCCCCTCCCTTCAGAGACTGGGCCGCAGGGCAATATTCCAACATGATAACGACCCCAAACACACCTCCAAGATGATCACTGCCTTGCTAATGAAGCTGAGGGTAAAGGTGATGGACTGGCCAAGCATGTCTCCAGACCTAAACCCTATTGAGCATCTGTGGGGCATCCTCAAATGGAAGGTAGAGGAGCACAAGGTCTCTAACATCCACCAGCTCCGTGATGCCGTCATGGAACAGTGGAAAAGGACTCCAGTGGCAATCTGTGAAGCTCTAGGGAGCTCTATGTGCAAGAGGGATGTCAGTGCTGGAAAATAATGGTGGCCACGCAAAATATTGACACTTTGGGCCCAATTTGGACATTGTCACTTAGGGATGTACTCACTTTTGTTGCCAGCGGTTTAGACATTAATGGCTGTGTGTTGAGTTATTTAGTGGGGACAGCAAATTTACACTGTTATACAAGCTGTACACTCACTACTTTACATTGTAGCAAAGTCTCATTTCTTCAGTGTTGTCACATGAAAAGGTAGAATAAAATATTTGTTTGAGCCGAGCAAAAGTTCTGCCTGAACATGGCCTGTTTGCCCCTTTGGCGAACACCTGAATTAGCGGGGTGCTCGGTGGGATGTTCGCCCCCACCGAGCGCCCTACAATGCACTGCGCGCTGCACAGTGCATTCTAAGCCCTGATTGGGCTTAGTGTTATACAGTGTTAAGTGTCAAGCGTTTTTAGGCTGTAGTAATTGGATTTAGGAGTGAAAAATAGAAGAGGTCAAAGAAACACGGCTAAACCCTAACACGGCTAAACACTAACGCGGCTTACCCCTAACGCGGCTAAACGCGTATTGACGCCAAATTCAAAACGCTTCTAAAAGAGTGTTTTTACAGACGCTTTTTCCTGGCATCGGTACTGGCTTTGCAGCTTTTTTTTTTTTAAACATCCTGCGTGCACGAGGCCTTATTGTTTCACTTTACGCATCATAAAAATGACTGCTCCTTTAACCACTTGTCGACTGCCCCATGTAGATTTACTGCGGCAGGGCGGCTCAGCGCATGCTGCCGCTGTGATTAGACACAGCGGGGGTCAGACTGCGGGAGGAGCGGGCTCAATCGCCGCCGGCCTCCCACAATCTTCGGGGGGAAACTGACAGGAGAGCCGCCTGCCTATGTAAACAAAGCAGGCGGTTCTCCTGTCACAGAGGCACAGAGTGATTGTGTGTCTCAGCTAAGCTGAATCACGATCTCTGTGTGCCTGTCACAGAGCCCCTCCCCCCACAGTTAGCCAGCACATTTAGGCATACATTTAACCCCTTGATCACCCCAGTATTAACCCCTTCCCAGCCAGTATCATTTATACAGTAACAGTGCATATTATTTAGCACTGATTACATATCATACGTTTTCCTGGTTAATGTGGATTTGATAGACGCTATTTGTTTGAATGGAAGGGCAACTCCATAGTATATGTAACAAGTTCCCAATTCCATTGCATTCTCTCCAGCAAAATGGGGATAAGGTTTTATTGATCAAGTTCAGTCTGTGTGGCGTCATGTAATATCTTTGCAAAATCTTTTGCACGTTGTCCCAATGATCGACGCATGCCGAGGAGGTAGCGTTAGCTTTGAAAGCCGCCAACCATTGAGCAACGGAAAAAGATTGAGATAGATCCGCTTCCCATTTAAGCATAGTGGAAGATTTACGAAATCCCGTGGGGCGATTACATATGGGATAGAAAAGGGAGATACCTTTCAGAGTGGTAGGGATGGTCTTGTTCAGTAGGTAGTTCCACAGCTTTACAGGTATGTGTAATGTAGGAGCCTTATTAGCTTCATGATAAGATTTAAATTGGAAGAGGGTCAAAGCATCCATAGAATTGGGATTAGGCAGTACAGCAGGAAGATAATTTAACCCCTGTTTTTTCCAGTGAGAGGTAGACAACCCTGAAAGTAGGAAGTGGTAACTAGCTGCCGGGATCTGGAGAGGTACACAGGGCTCATTTCCGGGTTCTTGCCTCAACAATGTTGACCAGGCAGTTAAGGTAGCTAATATAGTCGGGTATTGTGGTACATCAATATTGCAGTTCAAGCATTAAGCTATAGCCATTGCAGGAAGATCATGTGTGTCAGTAACATAGCTCTCAATTTGGTTCCAAAAATTGTCCTCCTGGGCAGAGAACCAGTATTTACCATGACTCAGTGTGGCAGCCAAATAGTACGCTCGTGCATTGGGAAGGCCGACACCCCCGCATCGTTTCGGATCGTATAATTTAGTCAAGGAGATTCTAGGATGTTTACCGTCCCATAAGAATTGCGTAAGAAGGAGGCCAATTTATCAAAAAAACTATTTGGTAGCGCTATCGGCAGAGTTCTAAAGTGATACAGGAGTTTAGGTAGGACCTGCATTCTATATGCCGCAATGCGGCCCAGCCAGGACAAATGAATCCTTTTGATAGAGGAAAACTCCTCCGCTATATGCTCAAGGAGTGGTAGGTAGTGGCATTTATAAAGGTCGTCAGTCGGTGATGTTAATTGGATACCCAAGTATTTTATAGATGTTGAACTCCAGTCTCAGGGGAAGATGTTTTGGAGTGTAAGCAAGTCCCCCTTGGAGATATTAATCGGCAATGCCAAATATTTGCTCGTGTTAATCTTGTACAGTGAGATAGTGCCGAAAGTCGTTAGCAGTCGCTTAACCTCTGCCAGGGAACAGGAGGGGTCTGTAAGTGTGAGTATGATGTCGTCCGCAAACAATCCTAATTTGTGTGACATCGGGCCAATCGTGATACCTTTTATAACAGGGTTATTCCTAACAGCTTCAGCCAGGGGTTCTATAGCCAAGGAAAATAAGATAGGCGATAATGGGCAGCCTTGTCTAGTGCCGTTTGAGAGGTTGAACGGAGGTGACCATAGGCCATCGGAGTATACTCGTGCCGACGGATCTGAATAAAAGGACATAATAGCTGAAAGGATAGGGTCTTTTAATCCAAATTTAGTGAGCGTTTGCGATAGGTAACCCCAATGGACCCTATCAAACGCTTTTTCAGCATCTAAAGCGACGAAGACCGAGGGAATACGTTTAATTTCTACATATTTAAGGGGATTGATCATGCGACATGTACCGTCAGGAGCCTGTCTACCGTTCACAAAGCCTACTTGGTCTAAACCTATCAGCAGTGGGGTAACTCACAGCAGTCTATTAGCCAGTACTTTGGCGTAGATCTTGAGATCTACATTGAGGAGGGAAATGGGACGAAAATTTTGTGGGGAGTCTGGTGTTTTACCAGGTTTGGGGATCGTGACTATGACCGCCTGTAGCATTTCTTTAGGGAAGGAACCTGATATTGCTGCTGTGTTAAATACTTCAGCTAGATGCGGTGCAAGGAGCTGTGAGAAGGATTTGTAATATTCCACTGAGAAGCCATCTATTCCCGGGGATTTGTGTAAGGGTAAAGAACGAATAATGGAGAGTATTTCGTCAACATTAATCGGTTCATTGAGGGCCATTAGTGAGCTGTTCTTTAGAGTCGGTAAGTTAAGGCCTTTGAGGAAGGTGGCTATATCGGGAGTTGTCGGTCTATGTTCTGAGTCCAAATCTTTTAGGTTGTACAGGGATTCATAATAGTCCTTAAAGACGTTCGCTATATCTTGTGGGTTGGTATATCATTTTTTTTGTTACGTGATGCTGCATATAAGGGATGTGCGCCTTCTGGCGTTTTGCCTTCAGTTGGGAGGCCAGGAGTTTGCCAGATTTGTTGTGTTGCAAATACCAGGAGACCTGCAGTCTCCTATAATGGAAGTCATGATCCACGGCCAGGAGTTGTTTAAGTCAATTTCTCTTATCTGTAAGAGTTTACAGTAGTGATTGGGAAGCAGATGGTGCCTGTTTATGCTGCCTTTCTAGGTGTAAAATATCCACCTGGAGGTTTTGGATGTGTGACATCCTAATTTTCCTATCTCTCGCTGTAATCTGAATCAGGAGGCCCCTTGCTACTGCCTTGTGGGCACACCAAACTGTAGTTGCGGGGCAGGAACCGTCACCATTAAGTTCAAAATATTCTGCGAGCTGCTTGTGCAAATCCTCAGAATATTGAGAGTGAGCGAGAATATATGCATTGTTACGCCACAAGGGTTTAGGGACCGTTCTGGATTCATCTATAACCTCCATGGTAATGTCTCCATGGTCTGACCATGTGATAGAGTGGAGCTCTTCTTTAGTTACACGCTGTAGTAAAAATGTGTCCGTGAGAAACATGTCAATCCTAGAATAACTATCATGTACTCTAGAATAAAAGGAATAATCCCTTTCAGTAGTGTGGAGACACTGCCACGGAATGTAAAGACCCTCGCCAAAGCACATGGGTCCTATGCCAGGTCTACGTCTCCGCCCCACTGATGAGAAATCAGTACTAGCATTCATGACAGCATTAAAGTCGCCACACACAATTAATGATCCTTTTTGATGTTTTTTGACCAAGGCAATCATTTTGCGAAGGAATTTCATTGGTTTTTGGTTTGGAGCATAGAGATTCAAAATCATATAGGTGACCCCATTAACCACTTGCCGACCGCCGCAAGTACATATACTGCGGCGGTCAGCCCCGGCCAGGCAAAGCGACGTATGGGTACATCGCTAGCCTGTGAGCCAATAGCAGGCGGGCGCGCGCCCCCGGAGGCGCACTCCCGCCCCAGCTCATTCCCTAACAAGTCCACGCGTGTGACCAGCGTACCCGATGTCCGCCGGTCACTCGTGATCGTCCACCGTGAAGGGAGAAAGGCAGGCGGCTAATGTAAACAAAGCCGCCTGTCATTCTTCCCTGTGTAACAGCAGAGATCTAACGGTCCTGCTATGTAGGACTGTTGATCTCTGCTGTTACATGTAAAGCCACATCCCTGCACAGTTAGAAACACGCCCCTAGGGACACACTTAACCCCTCCTACCCCAATAAAGTTAACCCCTTCCCTGCCAGTTTCATTTTTACAGTAACAGTGCATATGTATAGCACTGATTACTGTAGTAATGTCACTGGTACCCCCAAAAGTGTCAAAAATGTCAGTCAAGGGTCCGATCTGTCCGCCGCAATGTTGCAGTCCCCCCAAAAAAAAAAAATCGCAGATCGCTGCCATTACTCGTTAAAAAAAAACAACAAAAATGACATACATCTTGCCCTTAATTAGTAAACACAATAACTTTTGCGCAGACCAATCAAAATACGCTTTTTGCGATTTTTTTTTTACCAAAGATATGTAGCAGGAAACAAATTGGCCAAAAATTTTAAAAAATTTACATTTTTACATTTTTTTTTGGGGGGGGGGGGGGAATTTCATATAAAAAAAAATTGAAAAATATTGTTATTTTTGCAAAATTGTTGTTCTTTTTTTGTTTATAGCGCATGATCAAAAAATTGCACGGGTGATCAAATACCACCAAAAGAAAGCTATGTTTGTGGGAAAAAAAGGACGTCAATTTCATTTAGGTACAGCGTCGCACGACCGCGCAATTGTCCGTTAAAGTCACGCAGTGCCGAATCGCAAAATAGGGCCTGTTCAGGAAGGGGGGTAAAATCTTCCGGGGCTTAAGTGGTTAAGTTCCACAACCAGAATAAGGTACCTACCAGAGTCATCATACAGTTCAGTAAGCAGTTTAAACCCCATCGTGTCCTTAAATGCTACCATAACGCCTTTGTTTTTGGCGGGGCTATTAGCACAAAATACGTATGGGAACTTACGGTGTGTACATCTCGGTGGATTCGAATTTAGAAAGTGTGTCTCTTGACTCTTTCACACAGAGAATGTCACTCTGAGAGTTCAATGCAGTTTTCCAGAGACTTTTTCTTTTTGCAGAATGGTTAAGTCCCCTGACGTTGATGGACATCCATCTAGAGACATGGTGAAGGAGAGAAGGCATAGAGCTCCATCTGGTGGTGAGAGAAGGGAAGGTAGAAGAGGAAGGGGGGAAACAAGAACAAACATCCATCTTACAAGTGGAGTAGGGCCCAAACTATCAGCCAACACTGCGGCATTGGTCGCAATGTACGTGTGATCCTCGGGACAGTATACCAACATCACAAGGATGCGAGGAATCTCGCAATACATTTCGGGGTACAAAGAATAAGTGAGCTGGACAACGGGTGGAAGTGACTCCATCCGGAGAGCAACCGGTACTGGACGGGGATTAAGAGCAATTGTTGAGGTGGCTGCAAGTGGGTGCTGCGTCCCCTACTTGAGGGGGGAACAAAGTGTTATATCAGTGAGCATTTCTGCTAGATCCGGGTCTCCCTGTAGATCTGGAAGTGGGTGCAGGTGAGGGTGCATCTCTGGGAATAAGGCCCACCCCTCTGAGGAGATCCAGGCCCTTTTCCAGGGAAGTTATGGAATGAGTAGTGTTGTTCAAAGTCACCGTCAGTTTGGCTGGAAAACCCCATTTGTATAGGATTTTCTGGTTCCTCAAAATCTTGGTGATGGGGATAAAGTTGTTTCTGGCAGACAGCGTCACTTGAGACGAATCTGCGTAGAGGGATATGCCCGCAAATGGGTCTGGTAGGGCAGCATTTTGGCGGGAGAATCACATGAGTCTATCTTTTATATGATAAAAGTGGATTCTAGCGATGACATCTCTCGGTGAATTTTCAGGGATATAGGCTGGCTTTGGAAGTCTATGTGCTCTATCAATGGTCACATCATTAGAAGAGAGCTCTGGAATTGTTTTCAGCATGAGTTGTTGCAGGAATTCAGTGAGGTCAGCAGGTTTGACAGATTCTGGAATACCTCTGAATATGATATTGTTCCTGGGGGACCTGTCCTCAATTTCTGCCACTTTGAGCATTTTCATGTCTTCCTCTAAATCAACATGAGCATCTACTAGCTCACTGTGTGCCCCTGTGAAATCATCCTTCCTTTGCTCAGCACAATCCACTCTATCCCCTAAAGCATGGATCTCTCTCCTTGTTGCTTTCATGAATGCTAAAATATCCTTCTGAAGGGCACCTCTTAACCGGTTTCCGACTGCCGCACGACGATATACGTTGGCAGTCAGCCCCGGCCAGGCAAAGTGACGTATATATACGTCACTAGCCTGTCACTTGCTAGGGAGCCAATAGCGGGCAAGCGCATGCCCGCGGAGGCATGCTCCCGCCCCGGCTCGTTCCCCAGCAAGTCCGTGCGTGTGACCGGTGGACCCAATGTCCGCCGGTCACTCGCGGATCGTTGATGCAGAGGGAGAAAGGCAGGCGGCTGATGTAAACAAGCCGCCGGTCATTCTCCCCTGTGTAGGAATGGTGATCATACGGTTCTACTATGTAGGACCGTTGATCACTGTTCGTACACTTCAAGCCACAGCCAATCACAGTTAGAATCACGCCCCTAGGGACACACACCACCCCTCCCTCTCAAATAAAGTTAACCCCTTCACTACCAGTGTCATTTTGCCGTAACAGTGCATATGTATAGCACTTATTACTGCAGTAATGTCACTGGTAACCCCAAAAGTGTCAAAAATGTCAGTCAAGGGTCCGATCTGTCCGCCGCAATGTCGCAGTACCGCAAAAAAAAATCGCAGATCGCCACCATTACGCGTTAAAAAAAAACACCAAAAATTACAAATCTTTCCCTTAGTTAGTAAACGCAATAACTTTTGTGCAAACCAATCACAATACGCTTTTTGCGATTTTTTTTTTACCAAACATATGTAGCAGAAAACAAATTGGCCAAAAATGATAAAAAATTTTGATTTTTACATTTTTTGGGGGAATTTCATATAAAAAAAATTTGAAAAATATTGTTGTTTTTGCAAAATTTACGCTTTTTTTTGTTTATAGCGCAAAAAGTAAAAATCGCACAGGTGACCAAATACCACCAAAAGAAAGCTCTCTTTGTGGGAAAAAAGGACGTCAAATTTGTTTAGGTACAGCGTCGCACGACCGTGCAATTACCCGTTAAAGTCACGCAGTAAAAAATCGCAAAAAACCCCCTGGTCAGGAAGGGGGTAAAATCTTACGGGACTTAAGTGGTTAAGGTCAATAGCATATCCTTCATGGTAACATCTGTAATAGTCTGCCCTGTGGTCAGGAAGGCGTATAGCTGCTGTGCTGTGGTGTCTGTCTCCTCCATCTCTTCCCCCTCATGTGAGTAAGATGGGGGCCGTGCTGTGAGGCATAGTAAGCCTCCATTTTTGCTTAACTGGACTGTCAAAGGGGAAGGATGGCAATGGATTCTGCTCTGTAAGTGACTCACCGGCATCTGTGAGGCTGGATGGCTGCGGATGTGCAGCTGAGCGCGGCTGGGAATCAATGCTGTGTGAGGAGCCGGCGCCATATTGGCTGCCCCGGCCTGATGAGGAGGTGAAGAACTCCGTCAATTTACGAGGCATCTCCCGGTCCTTACGTTTCTCCACTGTGGCCATTGTGTTCCCCGCAAACTAGAGTAGGTCAGAGGGTGAAAATATGCTCCGGATGGTCGCTGGTTATGGCTGCGGTTGACCCATTGTGAGGAGCAGCGGTCTCACACAACCATCCGCTCCGGCTGTCGGCTCCGCCCCCCCCTCGCTTTATTTTATTATTTTAATCTATTCTATTCTTGTTTTTAAATTTGATTTGTTTAAAGTCATTACTATTGTAATTGGGAAATTCAGATAAATGCACCTGCAGATGGGGACCATATTAAATATATATATATATATATATATATATATATATATATATATATATATATATATATATATATATATACAGAGTATCTCACATAAGTGAGTACAACCCTCACATTTTTGTAAATATTTTATTCTATCTTTTCATGTGACGACACTGAAGAAATGACACTTTTCTACAATGTAAAGTAGTGAGTGTACAGCTTGTATAACAGTGTAAATTTGCTGTCCCTTCAAAATAACTCAACACACAGCCATTAATGTCTAAACTGCTGGCAACAAAAGTGAGTACACCCCTAAGTGAAAATGTCCAAATGGGGCCCAATTAGCCATTTTTCCTCCCCGGTGTCATGTGACTCGTTAGTGTTACAAGGTCTCAGGTGTGAATGGGGGGCAGGTGTGTTAGATTTGGTGTTATCGCTCTCACTCTCTCATACTGGTCACTGGAAGTTCAACATGGCACCTCATGGCAAAGAACTCTCTGAGGATCTGAAAAAAAGAATTGTTGCTCTACATAAAGATGGCCTAGGATATAAGAAAACTGCCAAGACCCTAAAACTGAGCTGCAGCATGGTGGCCAAGACCATACTTTGGTTTAACAGGACAGGTTCTACTCAGAACAGGCCTCGCCATGGTCGACCAAAGAAATTGAGTGCATGTGCTCAGCGTCATATCCAGAGGTTGTCTTTGGGAAATAGACATATGAGTGCTGCCAGCATTGCTGCAGAGGTTGAAGGAGTGGGGGGTCAGTCTGTCAGTGCTCAGACCATGCGTCGCAAATTGCATCAAATTGGTCTGCATGGCAGTCGTCCCAGAAGGAACCCTCTTCTAAAGATGATGCACAAGAAATCCCGAAGTTTGCTGAAGACAAGCAGACTAAGGACATGGATTACTGGAACCATGTCCTGTAGTCTGATGAGACCAAGATAAACTTATTTGGCACAGATGGTGGCAAGTGTGTGTGACGGCAACCAGGTGAGGAGTACAAAGACAAGTGTGTCTTGCCTACAGTCAAGCATGGTGGTGGGAGTGTCATGGTCTGGGGCTGCATAAGTGCTGCCGGAACTGGGGAGCTACATTTCATTGAGGGAACCATGAATTCCAACATGTACTGTGATATACTGAAGCAGAGCATGATCCTTTCCTTTCAGAGACTGGGCCCCAGGGCAGTATTCCAACATAATGATCCCAAACACACCTCCAAGACGACCACTGCCTTGCTAAAGAAGCTGAGGGTAAAGGTGATGGACTGGCCAAGCATGTCTCCAGACCTAAACCCTAATGAGCATCTGTGGGGCATCTTCAAATGGATGCATAAGGTCTTTAACATCCACCAGCTCTGTGATGTCATCATGGAGGAGTGGAAGATGACTCCAGTGGTAACCTGTGCAGCTCTGGTTAACTTCATGCCCAAGAGGGTTAAGGCAGTGCTGGAAAATAATGGTGGCCACCCAAAATATTGACACTTTGATCCCAATTTGGGTATGTTCACTTAAGGGTGTACTCACTTTTGTTGCCAGCAGTTTCAACATTATTGGCTGTGTGTTGAGTTATTATGAGGGGACAGCAAATTTACACTGTTATACAAGCTGTACACTCACTACTTCACATTGTAGTAAAGTGTAATTTCTTCAGTGTTGTCACATGAAAAGATAGAATAAAATATTTACAAAAATGTGAGGGGTGTACTCACTTTTGTGAGATACTATATATATATATATATATATATATACATATATACTGTATATAATTTGTTCAGGCGTCGCTGCCAAAGTTCTGTTTGAACGAAATGCATCGGGCGGGACACCTGTCACTGATGTCTTGCTGCTGAGCGATTCTGGGTAACCAGGGACTGCCCATGTGGGTTTCTATCATTTTTTTATATCTCTATTGCATTTTTTACCTTTTGAATAAAACATCTTCTGGGCTCTGGGTGAGCTTATTTATTCCCAGTTGGATCCTGTCCTGACTCTTTAACGTTAATGATCCACTGTGATCTCCAGAGGGGTTTCCAGACGTGTTTTGAGGCTCTCCAGCTGCTGTAACAGCAGCCATTGGGCTGGGTTCACACTGCCGAATGGAGTGGCTCACAGCAGGGGTCCGGTGCATCCCTGTTCACCATTTCAGGTCCGATTTCAGTCTAAATTTTTGGCTGAATTCGGACCTGAAACAGACCAGAAGATGCACAGGACCCCTGAGCAATTCGCATCAGAGCCACTCCGGAGATATGTGACCCGGCTCCATAGAGAGCCAGTCAGAATCTACTGACATGCAAATTGGATGCGGGGAAGCCCTCATCCAATTCGCAATAGTGTGAAACCGGAGAGTTTGCATTCTTTCTGTTGGTGACGGTTCATCTGTCTGGACTCCGATTGCTCTACATCTTGATCACTGGGATGGTGGCCCCTGCTATGCACTGTTGTTTGATCTCCTAAATTGTACATCCTTCATGGACTATTTTTTATGTAGCACCCTCCTAGGTAGCTGATATAGATTTCCAGGTAAATCTATATTGCTCTCTGCCTACCAGAGAGCAGGATCTGCTAGTGAGGTCTGCTCATGGTGCTCAAGTGCAGCTCAGCTTGTCTGAAGTGTTTCACACTGGTCCAGTAGGGAGGCATATTGGACAGTGGGAGGAAACCTGACAAATGATTGCGCAGGCATTTAGTACAGCCCTGGTGATTGGCAGAGGAAAGTGAATCTGTGCATGCTGGGATACGGTATAAATACAAAGGGCACATGTGCTTGGTGTCTTTCAGCTGGAGAGCAGGGTCCCTGGGGGAGGGGGCAACTGCTCCTCCTCTGTAGAAGTCGCCATACAGCCTCAGGTGGTCGACCTGAGAGCCTGAGAGTCGGAGAGGAGCTGAACCCGGATGTACTGCACAGCTGACTAGAAGGGAGACACTGCAAAAGATCTGTTTCTGCCTACAGTGAGTATAGATCCAGATCAAAGGGCCTGTCCTGAGAGGGCCATTCCTTCAGACAGTTCTCAGGCAGCACCCAAGGAATGAAGATTCCATCCTGTTACTTGTACAATTGTAAACATAACGTTGCGAGTCACGATGCCCTGCCTGAGGCTGGCAAACGTCGAGATGAAGCTTAATATTTACCTGCCTCTGGCAATGCATTGTGTGTTGTTTTTGCCAATATAATTTTATAGATAAAAGTGATATACTTTTCACTTTATGAAAAAATGTGTGTTAATGTGTAGTGCCTGCTCTCCTCTATACAGGGCCGGCCCTGCCATGGGTCCTGCTGGGTCCACAGGACCCAGACGGCACTTTGAGGCAGCATTGGAAACCCAAGATTCTTTTTTCTAGCAGTTTTGTGTGTCATCAGTTTGTGGTGCGTTGCGGCGTATTTACAATCTCTTACTCAAGCCTCCCCCCCCCCCCCCTCCTTAGTGCAAATTGATGAGTGTGAAGAGGTGGAGCGTCTCCTCCGGGGGAACATCCCTCGCGTGATCGTGGTGTGCGCAACAATGTCAGACATCAGCGCACTCCATCTCACGCAGGGCAGGCTGGATCTTTTAGGGCGGTGGCCTCGGAAGACACGGGAGTGACAGGAGGACAGACAGTGGGTGTTTGGTGGACCGGTCTGGTGGTGAGTTATGGAAGAAGATAACATTATATATAATATTTTCTAAATGTTATATTTAATAAAGTTATTACTGTTTTTTTTTTTTTTTTTTGTCCCTATACCCCACAGAGCAGCCCTTAAACCCCCCAATGCAGTCCCTACAAATTTTTGTATATAGACAAGGTGCTATTGCATGTAAGATTTTATCATTAAAAAAAAAATCAGCGCATGTTTGTATTCCATTTAGGTTGACCCAATAATATTGAAAAATCACAATTATCACCGATACAAACTATCAATTCATATATCAAAAATTGTATAGTAAAATGTATATAAAAAATGTATATAAAAATATGAAAATAGTAATTGATGTGCTATACACTGTGCAAACAAAAAGAACAACCCCTGCACATGCTGATACACAGCATATACATGGGGAAATACTTCACCAGCCTATGGCGCTGACTATGTGTCCACTTCCTATTGGATGTATGTCTTTTAGACGATATGTCCTGGTCACTGCAGCTCCTCTCACACTCCACTGGGGGGGGGGGGGGGGGATCAAAGGCAATTCCAATCTGTAATAGAGGGAAGCGCATGCAGACCTCGGGCAATATCGCTTTATTTTGGGACAAATTATACAGTACAGTTAAAATGCACTCACATGATTTCTTCTTAGCAAACGCATATCGGCATATTCACAGGAGCTCCTCGTTCCTCCCGTCCCTCCAGATGGTGACACTCCGGTCTCCTCACCTGTGGCTCCCGCTGCTATGACCCCGCTCTCCCCTACTTCCTGTATTCGGCTCCACCACCGGGTTACTGCGTGTCAGTATCAGTGCGCCTGCGCACTATACCGCCGTCATCCACCGCTACACAGGAAAGCCTCAGCCGGAGCCGAAGCCACAAGCAGTCAGGGGCTGCGGGTGGAGGGTCAAAGCACGGGTATACTGCCTCTGCTGGTTACCACGGACAATGCGTTTTGGAGGCGGAGCCTCCTTCTTCAGGTCCCACCTTGCTTCCTACTGGCACCCCTCCCTATATACCCGGAAATCCTTCAGCCCTGATTCATTAACTTCATACTCTTAAAGGGCCAGTATCCAATTATCATTATCTACCTCGGTTGGGAGGGAAGGAGCAAGGGGCTATCCGTTTTACAAATGCAAGCACAGATATTATAAAAAACTATTATTGCAAATTGTTAAAAATTGTTAAAATTTTTTAAAAATACATTCCATATATTATATTAAGTATCTAATGCTTGAAATACATTAAAAGTATAGAACTCTGAACTTATAAGACTCTAATCAGCCTCAGCATCTTCTTCTTTTCATACATCCTTCTTACACCAATAGGCATACCATTAAAATGATAGTATACTGTTAAAAAATTATTTTTATAAAATCGATATAAGTATTCAATAAATTCCATCTAAAACCAGTATAGATCAATATCAAGCTAATACTCAATAAAAACTGCATACAATATTGACCACTACTCCAATCCGATTATAATAATTGCCATATATGGTAATCGGATTGGAGTAGTGGTCAATATTGTACGCAGTTTTTATTGAGTATTAGCTTGATATTGATATTTAATTTTCCCCTAAATGAGTGTTTATTGAATAGCAGAATAGAACAACAGTATGTAAAGGGTGTATCTCACACGTACACATACAGCCTAGGCCGCAGTTTAATATTTTTTCCCTAAATGGGTGTTTCTTGAATAGCGGAATAGAACAACAGTATACAAAGGGTGTATCTCACAGTAACATATGCAGACTAGGCCGCAATTTAATTTTTTCCCCTAAATGGGTGTTTATTGAATAGTAGAATAGAACAACAGTATCCAAAGTGTGTATCTCACACGTACAGATACAGACTAGGCCGCAATTTAATATCTTTCTTTCCCCTAAATGGGTGTTTATTGAATAGCGGAATAGAACAACAGTACCCAAAGGGTGTATCTCACACGTACAGCTACAGACTAGGCCGCAATTTAATCTTTTTTCCCTAAATGGGTGTTTATTGAATAGCGGCATAGAACAACAGTATACAAAGGGTGTATCTCACAGTAACATATGCAGACTAGGCTGCAATATTTTTTTTCCCCCTAAATTTGTGTTTATTGAATAGCAAAATAGAACAACAGTATCCAAAGGGTGTATCTCTGTAACGTATGAATGAAAATTTTTTTATTTTTCCCTTTTAATTGGTGATTTTTGAAGAGCAGATTCGAACACAGCAGTGTCTAAAGGCTTTATCTTACAGTAACATATAAAGGAAAAACTGAAAAAAAAAAATGTTCCTTTTAAATTGGTGATTTTTGAATAGCAGAGTAGAACAGCACTGTGTGTAAAGGCTGTATGTCACAGTAAAATATGAAGGAAAAATGTTTTTTTTTTTTTTTTTTTAAATGCAGATTAAGCAGACACATATGCACTGAGCTTGCATTAAATGGCTGCTGCATGCTGCACGCCGCCCACCTAACAGACTGATATAAGTTTTTTTTTTTCTCCCTTCTCCTCACTGGGCTCAGGTCAGGGCAAAAAGATCGTGCACTGCACCCCTCCACAAAAATCGATGTAGATCTGATTAAAGAAGATTCTTCTCTCCTGTGTCCTATTTTTTCCCTGAAAGCAATCTCCAGCCTGTCCCTACAATAATCTCCTATCTCTCCCTCAGCAGCAGCTGGAACCTCTCCCTACAGTAGTTAGAGCAGAGTGACGTGAGGTGCTACGTGACTCCAGCTTATATAGAGGCTGGGTCACATGCTGCACTGGCCAATCACAGCCATGCTATTAGTAGGCATGGCTGTGATGGCGTCTAAGGGCACACTAGTTAAACGCTTGTTGATTGGCTGCCCTGCAGCTGTTGAAACCGCACCATTAAAACCGCGCCAAAATATCCAAACAACGGACTATATCCTGAACATACAGTAAAATGTTTTGGGTCCGTGTCCGGGTACCGAAAACCCAAACGTCCGGTACGATCCCAAACAATACAGTCCGTGTTCGCTCAATCCTACTCACGAGTGAATACAGGGAATAGATCATTGAGTGAACCACATATTCTGTCTTCAGCACTTTTTGGCACTTTTGGGACTTTGTTCATTTACCACTGATTTTATTTTTTCTGTCTTTCTCAATATATATTTGTATTAGATTAATTTAATATATAGTGTTTTTTCACATTTAAGATTTATATGAACTAATTATTTATTTGCTTTTTTTTTTGCACAGTATATCACACAAAAAATACTTTTTATTTTTTTATTTTTTTCATATTCACTGCACTGAGAATAAGAAATCTTTCTTTATTTGCATTTTCTTTGCACAGTGTATAGCACATCAATTACCATTTTCATATTTTTATATTATTTTTTATATACATCTTTTATATACATCTTACTATACAATTTTTGATATTGATATTTTGTATCAGTGGTAATTGTGATTTTTTTTTCAATATTATTGGGTCAACCTAGGGAGAATACAAACATGCGCTGATTTTACGATAAAATCTTTTACGTAGTACACCTGCAGAGAATTAGCGGCAGTTAGGAGTAATTTCCCTTTCCCTGCCTTGACTATTTAACCATTGATTAATTATACACTTCATCAGAAAACTCTTCTTTGCTGTTGCAAATCTGACTTCCTGATAAATGTAATTTTAGTTTTATTATCATGATATAAAATAATGAACGTGGGCGCCTTTTGGTGGGTGGGATTTTTTTTTTTTTTTTTTGTAAGGGGTAGCATTTTATTCTTGGACCCAGGCAGCACAATGTCTTGGACCAGTCCTGCCTCTATACCTATTAAGATTTATACTAAACCACTTCAGCCCCCGAAGGTTTTATTCCCCCCCCCCCCCTTAACCACTTCAATACAGTGAACTTTCACCCCCTTCCTGCCCAGGCCAATTTTCAGCTTTCAGCGCTGTCACACTTTGAATGACAATTACGCGGTCATGCTACACTCTACCTATATGACATTTTTATCATTTTTTTTTTTCACACAAATAGAGCTTTCTTTTGGTGGTAGTTAATCACCACTGGGTTATTTCTTACAAAACAAAAGAAAAAAGACAGAAAATTAAAAAAAAAAAAGTTTTTTTCTTATTTTCTGTGAGTAATTTTTAAAAATAAGTAATTTTTCCCCTTCACTGATGTGCGCGTGATGAGGCGGCACTGATGGGCACTAATAGGCTGCACTGATGGGCACTGATGAGATGACACTTATGGGCACTGATGAGGTGGCACTGATGAGGAGGTACTAATATGCCGCACTGATGGGCACTGATAGGTGGCACTGATAGGCAGCACTGATAGGCAGCACTGATGAGCACTGATAGGTGGCACTGATGGGCACTGAAAGGCGTTATTGATGAGCACTGAAAGGCAGCACTGATGGGCACTGAGAGGTGGCATTGATGGATGGCACTGATGGGCACTGACAGGCAGCATTGATGAGCACTGACAAGCGGCACTGATGGGCACTGATGGACACTGATGGGCAGCACAGATGAGCAGGCACTGATGGGCAGCACTATGGGCACTGATTGTGGGCTTTGATGGTGGGCACTGTGGGCACTGATGGTGGGCACTGAAGGTGGGCACTGTGGGCACTGATGGTGGGCACTGATTGGCACTGTTTTACACTTTTCTGTAATCAGGGTTCTGATGATCAGTGCCCTCATTACCTTTCTTAGGCTTCCCTATGAGGAGGAGCCGTTGATCGGCTCTCCTTGCCACACACTCTGACAGTGAGAGGCGAGGAGCACCAATAAAGGACACTTACTAATTTACTAATATACATGTCCCTTGGATAATAGCTGCACCGTCTTTAGATATACATGTTCAGGGTTTGCTCCCCCAATTTTTTGCTTGTTTATTATGTATTCGGTCTGACCAGACTTCTGGGGTTGAGCACCCCACCCCCCACACACACCTGTACTCTATCAGAGTCCACTATCAAGTAGATATAGGAGGAGTCCCTTTGTAGTGCATTAGCACATCTCTCCCAGCAAGGAGTGTTGTCTCCAAGGGTTAGAGAGGCTGGATTCACCCCTTTTTTATGGATAGTGTAGGACCCACTGATAATGGGGTACTTTGACGTAGTGGTGGGCTTGAGCACGATATGGCCATATGGTGAGACCAAATTCCCATTTTTATTTATGGATTGTCTCCATATTTGATAGTCATTTCTTTTGCATGTGTGCGCTATTCTTTTTTAATATACTCATTTACATATGACCGGCTGTAATTGGACACAGCCGATCATATGGGTAAAGAGTCATGTCATTGGCTCTTTACCAAGATCGGTGTCAAGCCGTGTCTTAGCAACACGGCACGGCTACGATCGCTGCATTGCATGCCCCCGTGGGCGCGCGAGAGAGGCCGTTCTGGTGCGCCGTTATAGGACGGCATCCAAGAACGAGAGCTGCACCACTCCGCCGTCATTTGACGATGGGCGGGCAGTATGTGGTTAATGACCAGGTAATTTTTTGCAATTCAGCACTGCATTACTTTAACTGACAACTGCGCGGTCGCGCAATGCTGTACCCTAATAAAATTGATGTTCTTTTTTCCCCACAAATAAAACTTTCTTTTGGTGGTATTTGATCACCTGTGCGATTTTTATTTTTTGCGCTATAAACAAAAAAGGCCCACAATTTTGAATAAACACACAATATTTTTTACTTGCTGCTATTAAACATATCTAATAAAAAAAAAATGTGAAAAAATAAAAAATTTTCACCAATTTAGGCCAATTTGAATTCTGTTACATATTTTTGGTAAAAAAAAAATCCCAATCAGCGTATATTGATTGGTTTGCGCAAAAGTTATGGCGTCTACAAACAATGCAATATTTTTTATAGAATTTTTATTTATTTATTTGTTTTTCTTACCAGTAATAGCGGTGATCAGTGATTTTTAGTGGGACTGCGACATTGCGGCGGACAAATCGGACACTAACTGACACTTTTTGGGGACCAGTGACACTAATATAGTGATCAGTGCTAAAAATATGCACTGTAAGTGCACTAATGCAACTGGCAGGGAAGGGGTTAACATCGGGGGGGATCAACGGGATAAATGTGTCCCTAGGGGGTTCTTGCTAACTGTGTGGGGGGTTGCACTGTTTGGGGGAAGACAGAGATCCGGGTTAGCAGGAACACAAGATCTCTATCTTGTCCCTTTGCAGACCGCGGTTCTGCCTCTCCCAGGGATGATCGCAGGTGGGCAACGGACATCGGGTCCGCCGGACCCGCTAACTGACATCCCCGCTAGCCAATCACGGTGCATTCATGGCGCCATCTAGTGGCTATTAAATGAAACGACGTATGGGTACATTGTTTCACGCAATAGCGCCACATTGCTGCAGTAAAAACACGGCGTCCAGTTGGCAAGTAGTTAAAGTATCATTAAATCCACATCCACAAAAATTGTCATTACATGCTTTATTACCTGCTGTGCGTACTCACTATGGCATGTGTAAAACCCCAACACAAGTGGCCAAGGGAACATACTGTTAATGACTGATCATTTCATTTGTTGTGCCCAGGCTTTTCCAGAGAGAGTTTAACGAGCTGTTACAGTAGCCAAAGTATTAGTGGAGAAATTCTTTGTTCACTATGGATTACCCCAGATAATCTATTCTGATCAAGGAAGAGATTTTAGGAGCAGGCTAAATAAATAACTGCTTGACTGTTGGGCATTGAAAGGTCATGAATGACACCTTACCACCCTCAAGGCAATCCTCAATCAGAGAGGTTTAAACGTACCCTCCTTGACATGGACCCTTCCTTCATACAGAATACAGCATTGTAGCAGACATATCTCTGATGGGGTTCATGCCTACAATAGTACTGATACCAATGCAACTGGATATTCGCCTAATAGACCTATTGTATATTCGGGAGAGATGCTTGTCTGCCAGTAGGTTTGGCCTTTGGCAACTCCCTAGACAGAACATCAGCTACAATTCACAAAGACTATGGAAGAACCTAAGGACGGTCTATGAGAAAGCTCAAGAAGCTTTTGATGATAGAGGTCCGCAAAATAAGAATACATATGCTATGAAAGTTTTAAGTCAGGTCCAGGCTGGCCATAGGGCACACCAGGCATTTTTCCAGTGGGCTGAGGCTGGCAGGCTGCATGTCACAAGATCTGGCTAATGTGAGTCATGTATGAGCGCCTGACAGTGCGATCCTGTCCCTTCTACTGTTCTAAGCCCTTCCTTCTAAGCCCTGCCAATAACTGGTAACTGTTGTGATGAATATTCCCCTATAATCCAGCAAAAACCAGAGGTTCAGCCCACCCTCCAGCAGCCTGCAACCCGGCAAGATGAGGGACATCAGCCCGATGCCTGGCTCATAGCAGCCCAAGCATCAGGAAGCGGCTCTGTCAGTGCCTAGGCTATGGGCACAAGACAACTGGACCATGGTGGAGATCATCGCCAACCCCCCAGCCGAGCTGGTCAGGACTGACAGCCCAAACATCCTCTGCTCAGTGCTGCCCTCCCACTGGTACTACAACAAGACCCTGCTGGTGGCATTCAAGGTGAGTACCGGGGAATGGGTTACTTATGTGTCTGATCTTCCAGGGGGGAGAGGGGTACTTATATATCTGATCTTCCAGGGGGGAGAGAAGTACTTATGTGTCTGATGTTCCAGGGGGGAGAGAAGTACTTATGTGTCTGATCTTCCAGGGGGGAGAGGGGTACTTATGTGTCTGATGTGCCAGGGGGAAAGAGGGGTACTGAAGTGACTTATATTCCAGGAAGAAGAGGGGGACTTGTGTGATTGATCTTTCAGAAAGGGGCCAAGGCAGCGCTTATGTGTCTGATCTTCCAGGGGGGTATAAGGGTACTTGTGTGTCTGATCTTTCAGGCGGGAAGAGGGGTACTTATGTGTCTGATCTTCCAGGGGGTATAGGGGTATTTATTTTTCTGATCTTCCCAGGAAAAAGAGGGGTACCTTTGTATCTGATATTCCAGTTTTGCGTATCTGTTATTCCAGTATTGTGTTTTGTGTAATATTTATATCTTGCAAATACTTTAATTGGAGTGTAATTTAAAAGTAATAGGGTCCCCTCAACCTGTCCAAAGTAATTCTAGATGACAAGAAGATGAGGAGCAGCCTTTAACACAGTGCAGTTGGCACTATTTAATCTGCCAAGAGTTGCCTATTGAATGGTTCCATTGGCTTTGGAAGATCCTCTCTGATTTTTAATTTTGGTCATCTTTACCATTAAGAATCCCCATTTTCCTATCGCTGCTACTCACTGTTAAACTGATAATGTTTTCTGGCATTTTTAAAATGAAATGGAGTTCTATCATTTAAGTGCCATCAAATTAATTCAATTCAAGTTCATTCAAATTTGGTAATTTAGTTTAACTACTTCCCGTCTGTAGGATGTCAATGAACATCCTTGGGTTGAAGGAGTTATACCCTACGCACCTATGCACCTACAGACATCATCCCAGTATGGGATTTTTCAGACGGCATTTACATTTCTAGCAGAAGTGATTAGAGTGGCTAAATAGCCATTCAATACCTTCTTAGGTGGTTCCACCCTCCTCCCGCCACTGCAGTTGCCTGATCAGATGGTAGAGCACTGCAGCTGGGGGTGATTGCTCCACGGCACAGAGAGAGAGGAACTGACCTTGTTTCTCTCTCTCTCTGTGATCCTGGAAACCGGGAGCGACAAATATGTCGTCACTTACGGTTCCACCACTTTGTTAACCTGGCTAATCAGACCGATCTGTGTCTGATTGGCTGTATTGGAGGCCAGAGGAGAGATCTCTCCAAAAAGAGGACCTGTCACGGGCCATGCTGTCACAAGGGATGTTGTTCATCCCTTGTGATAGCAATAAAGTTAATTAAAAAAAAAATTAAAAATAAAAAAGTTTTATATAAAATAGGTAATAATAAAAAAAAATGTAAGCACCCCCGTGCTTTGTGCTTACGTGCACGCATATGAGCAATAATTCTATCACTAGACCTCCTCTGTAACTCTAAACTGGTAACCTGCAAAGACATGTAAAGCATGACCTATGGAGGATTTAAAGCACTGCAGTTTGCTGCCATTCCACAGGCAGACACAGTTTTAAAGTGTGACATGTTAAGTATCTACTCTCTCAGTGTAACATCATCTTTCACATTATACAAAATAATTGTGCTAAATATTGTGGGTTTTTTTTATTGATTAAAGTGTATTCTTTCCCAAAAATTGTGCTTGAAAAATTGCTGCACAAATACTGTGTGACATAAAAAACTGCAAAACCCATCATTTTATTCTATAGGGTCTCTACTATTAAAAAAAAAAAAAATATATATATATATATATATATATATATATATATATATATATATATATATATATATATATATAATGTTTGAGGGTTCTAAGTAGTTTTCTTGCAAAAAAAGGTGATTTTTACATATAGAAGCGAAATGTAAGAACTGGCCGGATACAAAATAGTTAAAAAAAAACCCTGCTCAGTCTAAAATTCCCGGGCCTAGTGGTTTTGTTGGTTTGATGCATGAGTTTGTTGGGTTGGGTACATTGTTTACATCCAGGAGACAAGGTGTTGCTAAGACATCTGGGTTTTCCGTGAAAGCATAAGTTAGCTGACTAGGGGAGTTCTCAGCAATATATCATCTGAAAGCAGCTGCCGGTCCTTCTGTTAAGTTCACGTTAAAGTTCAAATGTTAAATTTTAGCCATGAAATAATCTACGCCAATCAGGTTTGCATTAGTCTCCATATGTTTACTCAGAATATACGCCATACAGCGGGTCCACATCTTCCAACAGAAATGTGACCCAGATTATACTTTGGTTACAGCTTTTATAGTCATAAATGGGCACAAGCCCAAGTTACAGATTACACAAAGTTTCACAATATTACACAAGATTTCATAATACAGTCTAATTACACATACGGTCATCTTGACATTATAATGACGTTGAGTGAAAAGTTAGTCTGACAATTAAAAATTATGCTAAAATCAGATAAAACTATAAAACGAAAACATTTTTTTTTTTTTCGTGTCATTTTTACAAAAACCTGACCAGAGGTTCCCCTCCTTCAATAGAGGACACCCCTAAAATACCATTCAAAAACTAAAATCAGATGAAAAGTTAATCTGATTTGAAACTTTTGGCTCGGTGCCAACAGGGTCCAATGGTCACACTAATTGCGGTAACCCTTTCTGTGCAAAAATTAATTCCATAACTATAACGGGAACGAAGATATTTATTGTTGAACCCTCTCTTGGCAAGTAGCCAATTTTCAAAATTTTGCAGCAGAGCTCCCTTTCATACAGGGACTTATGAGCAAAATGTAAATTCTCATTATCTATAATTCTATATATAAAAAAAAAAAGTTTGAGCCATGAAATAATCTACGCCAATCAGGTTTGCATTCGTCTCCATATGTTTACTCAGAATATACGCCATACAGCGGGTCCACATCTTCCAACAGAAATGTGACCCAGATTATACTTTGGTTACAGCTTTTATAGTCATAAATGGGCACAAGCCCAAGTTACAGATTACACAAAGTTTCACAATATTACACAAGATTTCATAATACAGTCTAATTACACATACGGTCATCTTGACATTATAATGACGTTGAGTGAAAAGTTAGTCTGACAATTAAAAATGATTGATTGGGGCTTTTTACATTTTACGGTAATAAGGGGCTTGTATTCATAAACATCTCTTTCCGGGAATCTTATCATATCTTTGGCAGAACATTTCATGTTATAGTTGACACATTATCATAATAAAGACAACATAACAAAAACAGACTCAGACTGAGCTCTAAACTATTATTTGAAAGTATATTCAGAGATTAAGAGGGGACTCTAGACTGCTATACTGAGTATGGATATATGAATATGTAATATAAAAGTCTTTAAGAGTCCTCAATATGTTCTCATATCTCGACAGTCCCTCCTGAGTTTAGAATTCATCTGTGTCTTTTCTTTTATACTTTTAAACTTCTTCTGTGTCTTTAAGTTGGTTTTCGGGTATGCAGGTAACCATCTCATGGGCCGTCTTTATGCCAGACCTCGAGAGCTCAAAAGAACCAGTATTAGTACAATCATCACAAGTATTTGAAGTCATTTTCAAGCAGCATTTGCATAGCATTGGTACACATTTGATTATGAGGAGTATCAACACTATAATTCCAACAATATATAGGATACCATGCAATATACCTGTGAACCACCCTCCAATACCAGTAAACCATTTGACAGGATTTAGCCAAGAGAGTCAACTTTCCCAGCTACCTTCAATCCAAGCGGTTTCGGTATGTTCCTTACGAAAATAAAGCTTTAATTGCTGCGCCCTTTCTACGTGTGAAATGATGGCATCTTCGGCTTTTGTATCATTTCCTATGTAATTGCAGCATGAGGTTCCCACTACGGTACACATTCCTCCTTGACTAGCAGTAAGGTAATCCAACACCAGCCGGTGTTGCAAAACCTCCTTTTTAATCATTTTTAATTCAGTGGCCATTAATATGAAATTTCTGTCATACAGAGCAGTTATGATAAACCATTAAATCAGCTAAATCTATGATAAAACTGAAAGCTTTTTTAATACAACATCTATTCACCCAAGGTATAGAAAATATTGGTCTTATCTCTCTATCATGGGACTCAATATCAGTATCATCATCATTTCTTTCTCTGGGCCTATATTTTGAGTTGGGATCGGTGTTGGTAATTCAAGATTAGTCTCTTCTTCATTGTCATCTTTAGTTTCCTCATTTCTGCTAGTATCAACTTCCACTTGTCCGGGAATAGCCTGTACTGGAATGTCCTGTTCAGTAAGGGCTCATGTCACTCATGTACCATGTAGCAGGCACAACCCTCCCAAAGTAGCAAACTCCCATGGAATTTAATGGAATCCAAGTGTAAGCTTTCTTTCCACACACAAAATAGTAACCTGGGGGAGCAGCACATGCCTTTCTGTAGTAATATCCCTGCAAACACATTAATAACTTCAAATTGTTCTGGCGTGAATGTTGGCGGTGTGTGAAATCATGCAATTCCTGATATCGATCTGTGCTCCACATTACATCTTTACCATCAAACCAATACCTGACATCCGCATTATCCATGCACTGAGAGTCTCCAATCACTCGATCAGTATTCTTGAAACCTTTCTCAAGTAGTTCTGGCGGATAAATGCGGGTAAAGTTAATACATACTGCTGGTATTCTCATTGGGGCATTGGTAAATAGTAGTAGTGAAATGGCCTTGTCAACCATATTAGCACTGATATCACCAAAATGAGCACCGTCTTCTATCTCAGCTAGGGTACTGGGTATACCTAGTAAGGGCAAAGTCTTATGCGAGATAGGTGAGTGTGTGCATATCCAGCATTTAGTGATTTCCAACTTCTTGGCAGCTTACAACTGCATAGCCATAAAGGAGTTATAGAAGGGTTTTCCCAGTTTAGCATGTAAGTCTCTCTTCAGCCTTTGCTCAACTCCAGACTCTGGGGCAATGTGTAACTTTTTAGTCATTACAGTAGCATTGAGGAAAAAGGAATCATGCGTCTCACCTTTTTTTATCATGTGAGTCCATTCATACATCATGACTGTGATCCACACCAAAGCTCCTCCACTTAGGATAATTCCTCAGAGATGCAGATCAGCTCTAGGTACTGTAAGAGACATTCTTCTGTATTCGTAGTCTTCTGGCTCGAGCCCGAGTCAGCGGTGGAGATGACCTAGAAGGTAAAGGTACAGAAAAGTCCTTGCCAGCAGTACACTGGCCTGTATGTTTGTTCAAAGCTGCTGCTTTCTTACAATGGGAACCATACACCCAATACTTGTAGTCCTTTAGCTTTACAGCTGTGGGAGACACAAGAATAATCTGGAACGGTGCCTTCCACTTAGGGGACAGAGTAGTCTTGGGGGTGTGATTCTTGATGTACACCCACTCTTCAGAATTTAGTCCATGAGTCTTTTCGCTTGTGTCCACTGGTTGTCCTGCTTGGGCTCTGGAAAAGGTATCAGAAAACACGTTTGCCAATTTGCGCACATAGTCTATCATGGTGTCTTGACCATTTAACAAAGTTAATGATTCTGGTGCAAACAATACATCTTCTCCTTTGGGGTAGTCCTGATAGTTGCTAGGGCTATAGGCAATGCTTCTACCCATGTGCTCTTTCCATTAGTAGTCATCTTGGCCAGATACTTTTTTAGGGTTTGATTACTGCGTTCCACCATCCCACTAACCTGTGGTCTATATGTGGTGTGAAACTGTTGTTTCAGACCTAAGATATGGACTACCTCTGCTATTAGTTTGTTATCAAAGTGTGTACCTCTGTCTGAAGAGATCACAGCTCCCATACCAAACCTGGGAATCAATTCTCTAGTAAGACACTTAACTACTGTTCTGGCATCATTCTTCGCAAACTAAAAGATACTTAAATCGGCCACAAGTGGGCATATCTGAGAAGTCAATCTACACAATTTTGAAACGGCTTCTCAGTATGCGGAATGTGTTTCATAGGGGTAGGCACTGGTTTACCTATGTTATGCATTTGACATACAGTACATTCATTAACTTGTTTAGCAGCATACAGTTGTGTTCAAAAATTTTCAACCCCCACTGAAATTGATTGTTTTGGCCAGTTTGACATTGATTTTGATCATTCAGTCATCCTGCTTACAATTAAATCAAAGAGGCACGTGTAGGTCAGACAAATATAACATAACATTTATAATGAAATAACCACAAATGTCTTTTCTGTGCTCACATCATTATCAGTTTTATTCAACCCCCAAGTGACATTCAATCTTAGTACTCAGTACAACATCCTTTTACAGTTATAACAGCTTTTAAACGTGAAGCATAGCTTGACACAAGTGTCTAGCAGCGATCTACGGGTATCTTCGCCCATTCGTCTTGGGCAAAAGCCTCCAGTTCAGTCACATTCTTAGGCTTGTGCACTGCAACTGCTTTCTTTAAGTCCCACCAGAGGTTCTCAATCGGATTTAAGTCTGGTGACTGTGATGGCCACTCCAAAATGTTCCAGCCTTTAATCTGCAACCATGCTCTAGTGGACTTGGAGGTATGCTTGGGATCATTGTCCTGTTGAAAGGTCCAACGTCTCCCAAGCCTCAGGTTTGTGACGGACTGCATCACATTGTCATCCAATAACTCCTGGTACTGAAGAGAATTCATGGTACCTTGCACATGCTGAAGCTTCCCTGTACCTGCAGAAGCAAAACAGCCCCAAAGCATGATTGACCCCCCGCCATGCTTCACAGTAGGCAAGGTGTTCTTTTCTTCATAGGCCTTGTTCTTCCTCCTCCAAACATAGCGTTGATCCATGGGCCCAAACAGTTCTAATTTTGTTTCATCAGTCCACAGAACACTATCCCAAAACTTCTGTGGTTTGTCCACATGACTTTTGGCATACTGCAGTCGACTCTTCTTATTCTTTGGAGACAGCAAGTGGGTGTGCCTGGGAGTTCTGGCATGGAGGCCTTCATTACGCAGTGTGCGCCGTATTGTCTGAGCAGAAACTTCAGTACCCACATCTGACAAATCTTTTCTCAGTTCCTCAGCAGTCATACGGGGACTTTTCTCCACTCTACGCTTCAGGTAGCGCACAGCAGTCAAAGTCAGCATCTTCTTTCTGCCACGACCAGGTAGCGTTTCAACAGTGCCCTTTGCCTTGAATTTGCGAATGATGCTTCCTATGGTGTCTCTTGGTATGTTTAACATCTTTGCAATCTTCTTATAGCCATTGCCCTTCCTGTGAAGAGTAATCACCTCTTCTCTTGTCTTCCTGGACCATTCTCTTGACTTCACCATGTTTGTAACCACACCAGTAAATGTCTAGAAGGAGCTGAGTATCACAGTCATTTTAAAGCTGCCTAATTGGTGCTTATTAGGCTTTATTGCTGCTCCCTGACATCCACAGGTGTTTTCAATACCTGATTGAAAACACTTCAATGAACCTCTGTTCTTCAGAGTGGTAGTCTTTAAGGGGTTGAATAATTGTGTCAATGAAGAATTCACAAAAGAAACATTTACTACTGTATTACAAAACCAATTGATGTCATTTTAGTTGCATATGGTTCTTTAAGAAGTCCTTGTAGGATTTAATTCTGAATACAATTACAAATGTACACTAAATTCCCTAAAACCCTTTACAGCATTGGGGTTGAATAATTTTGAACACAACTGTATGTGTAAAACCCTGGTGCCCACCACTGTTTGTTCACAACCTGACACACCCCTCCTGTTGAGACATGGCAAGGCCCATGGCTCAAGGCAAACAATGAAGGAAAAAGAGTCGGTGGAGCAACCAGTTTATCATTCAACCTCCACAGGCCATCTGGTCCGCAAACAGCTCCTTTGACAGACCAAGTGGATCGGCGGGGTGAATTCTCCTGTAGGGCCTTGACAACCCCATGGTCCACTTGAAGATTTGTGACCAAAAATGTAGGGACTGCAGACGGCTGATAGGCATATTTATCAGCCAAAACATTTCCAACCGATACACTGTCATTAAACCCGATATGTGCTTTACATTTGATTACTGTTACTTTAAGAGGCGATTGGACTGCAAACAACAGTTTAACAATTACAGTGGGTACGGAAAGTATTCAGACCCCCTTAAATTTTTCACTCTTTGTTATATTGCAGCCATTTGCTAAAATCATTTAAGTTCATTCTTATTCCTCATGAATGTACACATAGCACCCCATACTGACAGAAAAACACAGAATTGTTGACATTGTTGCAGATTTATTAAAAAAGAAAAACTGAAATATCACATGGTCCTAAGTATTCAGACCCTTTGCTGTGACACTCATATATTTAACTCAGGTGCTTTCCATTTCTTCTGATCATCCTTGAGATGGTTCTACACCTTCATTTGAGTCCAGCTGTGTTTGATTATACTGATTGGACTTGATTAGGAAAACCACATACCTGTCTATATAAGACCTTCCAGATCACAATGCATGTCAGAGCAAATGAGAATCATGAGGTCAAAGGAACTGCCTGAAGAGCTCAGAGACAGAATTGTGGCAAGGCACAGATCTGGCCAAGGTTACAAAAAGATTTCTGCTGCACTTAAGGTTCCTAAGAGCACAGTGGCCTCCATAATCCTCAAATGGAAGACGTTTGGGACGACCAGAACCCTTCCTAGAGCTGGCCGTCCGGCCAAACTGAGCTATCGGGGGAGAAGAGCCTTGGTGAGAGAGGTAAAGAAGAACCCAAAGATCACTGTGGCTGAGCTCCAGAGATGCAGTCAGGAGATGGGAGAAAGTTGTAGAAAGTCAACCATCACTGCAGCCCTCCACCAGTCGGGGCTTTATGGCAGAGTGGCCCGACGGAAGCCTCTCCTCAGTGTAAGACACATGAAAGCCCGCATGGAGTTTGCTAAAAAACACCTGAAGGACTCCAAGATGGTGAGAAATAAGATTCTCTGGTCTGATGAGACCAAAATAGAACTTTTTGGCCTTAATTCTAAGCGGTATGTGTGGAGAAAACCAGGCACTGCTCATCACCTGTCCAATACAGTCCCAACAGTGAAGCATGGTGGTGGCAGCATCATGCTGTGTGGGTGTTTTTCAGCTGCAGGGACAGGACGACTGGTTGCAATCGAGGGAAAGATGAATGCGGCCAAGTACAGGGATATCCTGGACAAAAACCTTCTCCAGAGTGCTCTGGACCTCAGACTGGGCCGAAGGTTTACCTTCCAACAAGACAATGACCCTAAGCACACAGCTAAAATAACGAAGGAGTGGCTTCACAACAACTCCGTGACTGTTCTTGAATGGCCCAGCCAGAGCCCTGACTTAAACCCAATTGAGCATCTCTGGAGAGACCTAAAAATGGCTGTCCACCAACATTTACCATCCAACCTGACAGAACTGGAGAGGATCTGCAAGGAGGAATGGCAGAGGATCCCCAAATCCAGGTGTGAAAGACTTGTTGCATCTTTCCCAAAAAGACTCCTGGCTGTATTAGATCAAAAGGGGGCTTCTACTAAATACTGAGCAAAGGGTCTGAATACTTAGGACCATGTGATATTTCAGTTTTTCTTTTTTAATAAATCTGCAACAATGTCAACAATTCTGTGTTTTTCTGTCAGTATGGGGTGCTATGTGTACATTCATGAGGAAGAAGAATGACCTTAAATGATTTTAGCAAATGGCTGCAATATAACAAAGAGTGAAAAATTTAAGGGGGTCTGAATACTTTCCGTACCCACTGTAACTCTTTATGTTGAAACGGTGTTCCTGTTGCTATCAGGTAACCCCTTTCCTGCCATAATTGTGCAAAGCTGTGCAATATACCCACAGCATAAGAAGAATCACTGTAGATATTTACCATATATCATTCTGCTAGCTCCAATGCAACACAGAGAGCTGTAAGTTCCGCAGCCTGCGCTGACTTAGAATTTATCAGAATTTCAGTATGTAGTAGTCGGCTCTCACCGTTTACTACCGCACAGGCAGCTAATGTTAACCCATCAGGTCGTCTGAGGGATGAGCCATCTACCAACAAGTCTGCACATACAGGCAGACCTGCAATGGATTCATCCTGAAGATCAGATGTGGGTTTTGTTACTTCATCAATAAAGGTAGCACAATCATGTATTAGGTATTCAGAATCATCAATTTCCTCACTGTCAGCTTCCGGTAGAAAGGTAGCCGGATTCAGAGTCTAAAAGCGCTGAATTTTGAGATTGGAGGCTGTTAACAAAATCAAATGATAATGTGTTATCCTCTGTACTGAGACGTGTTTAGTATAGGCACTATTTAACATAGCCTCCAAATCATGGGGGCACATCAAATATCAAGTGTTGCCCAATACAATGTCTACAGTTTTTTTCAACCAGTAGGGCAGCCACCGCTACTGATTTTAGATATCCAGGTAGTCCTTTGGCAACGCTGTCCAATGGGTAACTGTAGTACCCCACTGGGCGATGTCTGGCACAGAAGTGTTATGTTAACACCCTATTCGCATTTGTCCATTTATTTCTGTGCAAAATAAATAGAAATCTTTGCTATAGTCTGACAAACCAAGACTGGGCACTGTTAGAAAAGATTGCTTGATTTGTTTAAATGCTTCCATAACTGAAGGGGTTAACTCTTCCAAAGTGAATTTATAATTGCTTTTTGTTTGTCCTTTCAACAATTCCTGTAGGGTTTCCTACACTGCCCCTCTTTGGATCTCCAGTTCTCCCTTTTGGCCTGACGGGGGATAAGGGGTTTCCGTCACCTGTACTGTAGAAACTGACACTCCCCTGGGTTTATGTACCTTTTCCTTTACCTCAGGGACTTGCATATTCATTATTTTATTTTTTTCCTTTGTCTCTATTTTTTTCCTTTCTTTTTTTTTATAACACTTCACAAGCTATCTGTGCTATGTCAACCAACTCAGGGACAGGTTTAATTCTCCAGCCCGCTATGCGGAGCTCCATTTTCTTTTCTAATCTCAGACAACAATCCACTTACAAACATATTTATCACTTTAGGTTGTTTCATGCCATCTTCACTTTCAGTCACCCAATCACTGTGCTTCTATATCGCATCTTTGAATCTATTCCAATAGTTAAACATATTCTCACCTTCCTTCTAAACAACATCCAATAACATTTGCATATCCTGTCCCTTATCAAACATACTTGTTACTCATTTCTTTGGAATTTTATTGTATCAATCTTTGTTTCATACGTATTTTGGCCATCTGCCTGTATCCTCAATATCCCTTATTCATGCGTACTTATTTATTTACTGCAAATGTGTTCCATACATACACATATTTTGTTCCTCAGGTACTACACAATCAATCAAAATCCACATATCAATATATGTAGCTTGCTGAGTTTTCTCCATTCACATCAACCTTTTGTACCATTTCTTTTAAGACTCTTGGCAATGTTTGGGAGATCTTCTACAATTGCCCTAATTTCTTGGGGTTTCTAAGGGACATACACTTTCCCTATCCTTGCTGTATACTAACCTCCATCACCTATTTTTAAGGGCATTTCTACACCAGGTCAGTTACCCGGACTGAAAAACAAGAAACGAAGATGGCTTTGTCTCCTCATCCACTAGGACGCTAAAAAAACGCATTACCTCACTATAAAAGTGAGTAGCATCGAATGGTATGGCCATCAGTAGAGATGGCACATCAGATACCACTTGTATGCTAAAATAAGATACAACTATAAAACTAAAACATTTTTTTTTTTCGTGTCATTTTTACAAAAACCTGACCAGAGGTTCCCCTCCTTCAATAGAGGACACCCCTAAAATACCACTCAAAAACTATAATCAGATGAAAAGTTAATCTGATTTGAAACTTTTGGCTCGGTGCCAACAGGGTCCAATGGTCACACTAATTGCGGTAACCCTTTCTGTGCAAAAATTAATTCCATAACTATAACGGGAACGAAGATATTTATTGTTGAACCCTCTCTTGGCAAGTAGCCAATTTTCAAAATTTTGCAGCAGAGCTCCCTTTCATACAGGGACTTATGAGCAAAATGTTAATTCTCATTATCTATAATTCTATATATAAAAAAAAAAAAAGTTTGAGCCATGAAATAATCTACGCCAATCAGGTTTGCATTCGTCTCCATATGTTTACTCAGAATATACGCCATACAGCGGGTCCACATCTTCCAACAGAAATGTGACCCAGATTATACTTTGGTTACAGCTTTTATAGTCATAAATGGGCACAAGCCCAAGTTACAGATTACACAAAGTTTCACAATATTACACAATATTTCATAATACAGTCTAATTACACATACGGTCACCTTGACATTATAATGACGTCGAGTGAAAAGTTAGTCTGACAATTAAAAATGATTGATTGGGGGCTTTTTACATTTTACGGTAATAAGGGGCTTGTATTCATAAACATCTCTTTCCGGGAATCTTATCATATCTTTGGCAGAACATTTCATGTTATAGTTGACACATTTTCATAATAAAGACAACATAACAAAAACAGACTCAGACTGAGCTCTAAACTATTATTTGAAAGTATATTAAGAGGGGACTCTAGACTGCTATACTGAGTATGGATATATGAATATGTAATATAAAAGTCTTTAAGAGTCATCAATATGTTCTCATATCTCGACACTTCTAATATACCAAATCTGCCCTAATGGAAGGACCTGAGTGAAGCAATCAGGGTACCTGCAAGAACTGAGATGTCATCACCAAGAACATCTTCTTCCAGGTGAGTTCAAGTCCCTAGGTCTCAACCACTGCCACCTACTGAAGCAGAACAAGGAGAACATTACAGTAATGATAACTTATGTGGATTGGTTGTGGCTTTCTGAGCCTATGAATGCCACTCTATCCATTTCTGCTGCAGGGAGTAGTTCCAGTGTAATTAGGCATGAAGCCCCAGAGTTAATGTCACAGATTCAAGAAGAGGAACTGAGGGACTCAGAAAAAGGAGCCTCTGAAGAATTCCTTTAAGAGGTAACAGAACCATCTTCAGCATATTTTTCAGTATCTTCTCCAGTGTCCCATGAGTGGGAAAGGAAACCTTCATCTTAGAGTTGTCAGTGCCTGAACAAGAGGATTCTACTGAATCCAGGAAACAGCGGGTCAAAAGAATGGTATGACCCCCACAAAAAATGAGTGTAAGTCAGTATGAGTCATGGGACAGCAGCTCAGAAGAGTTGAACCTAACTGTGCATCAGTCCTCTGATGCTTCAGTGCTACCCATAAAAGCACTAGAGGTGAGACCCCCATGCTTCACGCTTGACACCCCTTGGTGGTCTCCATTACCTGTTGTGTTTGTTAGGAAATGTCATAAAATCAGTTCAATTTCTAAGTGAATTGCTCCTTAATTTGCATTTATTTCCTTGTTGCCTTTAAAATATTTGGAGGACCAAAGATTCTTTGGTGGGGGGAGTATATAACCTGGACTGTAGCTGGTAATCTCTGCGGAACTTGTTTCTTTGTTGCTGCTATATTATTCTTCTGCAGTGGGGACAGGGCTAAACTGAATATTCATTATTGCAGAAGTTTAGCAGCCATTTTTAAGGAGGTTGCTTTGCAATCCTCATTCCGGAACTGTCTGGAGTGCAGGGGTAAGCCATCTTTGCTGTGTCTGATTTGACCTTGGAGAATGATTATGGCCTGATGCAACAGAACAAGGAGAAGTGAGTCTGTAGGCTGGTGAGGAAGGAGGAGAGGACTAGCTTGAAGCAAGCAGGTGTGTGGGGAAATTATGGGCTTCTGCTACTGGCTGAACAGAACCCTGTGGTAGTTGACCACTACCATAGCTGACCACCTTGCCTCAGAAATCAGAAAAATCTGAAAGGATCCCTTAGAGGATGTGAGGTGGGATTTTGATACCTGGTGGAATCAGACTGTACTGGATGGCATTCCTACTGCTTGTGAGGAAGGAAAGGAGGGACTATCTCAGCAAGATTGATGTCAGGTTCCGGACTGGTAGCAGGAGCGGTGCAGGGAGTGGATCCGCTGTGTCAGTGAGGGAATGGCGTGGACCGTACCGGAGGATCGGTTCTAAGTAGTTACTGGTTTTCACCAGAGCCCGCCGCAAGGCGGGATAGTCTTGCTGCGGCGGTAACTACCAGGTCGTGTCCTGCGGTAGCGGCTCAACCTCACTGACTGCTGAGATAGGCGTAGTACAAAAGGGACAGGTGGAGGCGTAGTCAGACGTAGCAAAGGTCAGGACAGGCAGCACAGGTTCAGAGGCGGTAATCGTTAGCAAAGGGTTCGGCAAGGGATACACAAATAACGCTTTCACTAGGGCACTAAGGCAACAAAGATCCGGCAAGGACAGGAAGGGGCAGGTCACTTATATATGAAACAGGAAACAGGAAACAGGAAGGGAGGTTTGGACCAGGCACCAATTACTGGTGCACTGGCCCTTTAAATTTCAAACAGCCGGCGCGCGCGCGCCCTAAGGTGCAGGGACGCGCACACCGGGCACCACGTGAGCGGGGAGCGGAGGAGAGAGCCGGAGCGGGCACAGGTGAGTGGATCTGGGACGACCGCCGCGAGCGCTCCGGTCCAGGAGCAGGGATCGGAGCGCTCAGCGTTACAATTGACAGACATCACAGCAATTCCTATCCCTATTTGAGGACTTCAACTGATCCAGGACACATGTACGGAGACCCAAAAGAGGGCGTCCTTGGCTTGATAAGTGACTAACATTGCACAAGTTAATCTGTTGCCGTGCTTTCTTCGGGGCCTCAACTGGACAATGATTTTCTTTTTTTTTTCATCAATCACTGGGCAGTGGGATATAACTGGAACTGTTACAGCAAGATAGGACTGTCTTTATATACGGTTGCTAGGTATAAGCATTTCAGTTCTGTTAATTACTAATAGTCAGAGTACTGCAGGTGTTTAACAATATCTCTAAGAGTAACTTTATTGTCTCATTGTTTGTAGAAGTACACTTGCTAATTCTCTCTTCCTTTAGGCTATTTTTGGCCTAATAAATTATTTTAAATACCTCAAATTGTGTCTGTAAATGCTGGGTGATCAAGGAGTATCAACAGGTGTACAGAGAAATCACAAAACAATTCAGCAGCTCTTCTGGGGGTAGTCTTACATTTGCAATGTTTTATACCATAAACTAAGGAAGATGGTCATTTTCAAAATATTTAGTCTTTTTTCCATTATGTATTGAAAAATAAATAATAAAAAAAAAAAAGTCAGTGGTGATTAAACACCAGTGCCGTCTCAGAAAATGATATAAAGTTGTTTTGGGTACGGTGTTCCATGAATATTTAATTGTCAGTCAATGTATCACTGAAAAATGTCCTGGATAGGAAGGAGGTGTAACATGCTGGTCCTCAGGTGGTTAAATGAAATTTAATGAGTGTAAATGTACACAGTCATGAGGCTTGTCTTAACCCGACATCACAAGGTTTCTGAATAGGTAAACTGAGAGATCAGCTCAGCCTCGTACTGTGCAGAGGAGCTGTAATCATTCAACTGCAATTCTACTTCCAGTGACTTTCATTTCTCTCCTGCCGCCAGTGATGGCATCTGCTGATCTGAGAGCTGAGCAGGAGTCCGGGGTCTTCTGTACTCACTGTGTGGACTCTCCTGTACCCGCTGTTAGATCTTGTCTACACTGTGAGGTTTCTCTGTGTGATAAACACCTGAGAGTCCACAAAAAGTCCCCAGAACACATCTTAACTGACCCCACCCTGTCCATGGAGAGCAGGAAATGCTCCGTCCATAAGAAGAAGATCCTGGAGTATTACTGCACTGAGGATGATACCTGTATCTGTGTGTCCTGCAGTTTGGCTGGACAACATCGGGGACACCAGGTGGAGATGTTGGATGAGGCTTCTGAGAAGAAGAAGAAGACACTGAGGAATGTTTTGCAGAAACTTCTGACAAAGAGAGAGGAGACGGAGGAAAGAGTCCAGAGTTTACAGGAACACAGGAGGAAAGTAGAAGAAGAAGCAGCTGGTGACACCGAAAGAGTCATTGCCCTGTTTAGAGATCTCAGGAGACGTCTGGAAGACCTGGAGAAGAGAGTCCTGAATGAAATCCCTGGACAGGCAGAGCGGGTTTCCACCGCTATGTTGAATTTCATCCGGGATCTGGAAATAAAAAAGGAGAAGCTGTCCAAGAAGATGCATCACATTGAGGAGCTGTGTAACATGACGGATCCACTGACTGTCTTACAGGAATCAGACACAGGTGACTTGAGTGACACTGAGGATGGAGATAATGAGGACAGAGAGAGACATGAGAAGCTCCTCCATGATGGAGGGGGTCTGGATGTGGCGGGGGTCTTACACACAGGTTTATCTGATATAATAAAAGGGGTAAATGTATACTTCTATATACAGGGAGCTGCAGACATATTACTGGATGGAAACACAGCTAATAATTATCTACAGATATCAGATGACAGGAAAACTGTATCCTGGTCAGATATAGACCACAACCACCCAGAAACACCAGAGAAGTTTCAGGATTGTCCTCAGGTGATGAGCAGTCAGAGTTTTTCCTCAGGGAGACATTACTGGGATGTGGATGTCGGGGGGTCAAGTGAATGGACGGTCGGGATGTGTTACCCCAGTATAGACAGGAGAGGAGAAGAGTCAGAGATTGGAAGGAATAACAAGTCCTGGGGTTTGGAGTGGGATGGTGATCAGTATGAGGGGATACATGACAGTAGATGTCATTTATCTTCCAATCTCTCCAGTAACAGAGTCAGGATATATCTGGATTATGAGGCCGGGCGGATCTCCTTTTATGATCTGTGTGACCCGATCCGACACCTCCACACCTTCACCACCACCTTCACTGAGCCCCTCCATGCTGGGTTATGTGTATTGGAAGGTTGTATAAAGATATGTGGGGGAAGTCAGGGGATGTGAGAACTCCGCCCACAGTCTGGTGACGTCACAGGGATGGGAGGTGGGATTGGTTCATTGTTTATCCCATGTTTAGAGGAAGTAGTGACTCCTGGGAGATGTATTAGAATGCAGATTGCATTCCATTAGCAAATTAAATGGCCATACTGGTTGGGGGAAGTAACACCAGGACCCAGAAGTGATGTTTTGCATATCACTTCTGGGTCCTTAGCAGGATGGTGAGATCAGCAAATGGATGTTCGCTGATCTTCTTCCTCTCTACCCTGCAGGCCAGCCTTGCCAGTTCTGGGTTCACCAAGCCCAGGAAACATGGCAGGCCCACATGCTGGAGGGAAACCAGCACTTACGGGAATGTGTAGAAGTGATCAAACAGCTGCAAGCCCCCCAATCACTCCCTTCTTGGCTTGTCAGATTTACACACATTGTAAAACCTTCCACTGCCAAGGTGGTGGTGGTAAAATGAATAAATGTAACAAATATCATTCATTAACTGACACAATCATAACTGCCAGCTGTGCCTGGGTTCCAGGGACAGTCCGGGATTTAGAGGTTTGTCCCTGGAAATGTTGCTGATTTAAATAATAATTTATACAACTTTTGCTATTATGATTTTTTTATTACAGAGTCAGTTCACCTTCATGGTAATAATAATCGGTGACAGGTATTTTATTCCTCATTTTCTTGATTCTATCAATGTCAGTCGTTTTTTAGTCCTGGAAATACATAGCTAATAATAATCAATTAAAATATGTACAGATCTGGGCCTGGATTTTGCTTGGCAACAGAGCTGACAATCCACATCAGATTTCCCCTATGATAACCCCAGACAGGGCTGGGAAAAGAGGTGGGCAGGAGGGGGCGACTGCTGTAGGCACTGTGGTATCATGTGAGATAGGGTGTTATCGTAAGGAGATTGGGGGGGGGGGGTTGTGTTGGGAGGAGGAATTTGGGGGGTAAGAATTGTTCTATGAGGGGAAATTTGGATGTGTGTGCTAGGAGTGTCAATTCAGGGGGATTTGTGTTGGGAGGGGATAGGAGAAGATGATTTGTGCTAGGAGGGTCGATTTGGGGGGTTTACGCTAGAGGAGGTGATATGGGGGGCATGAGTGGGGGGTGTCTGTGCTAGGAGGGAGGATGGGGGGATATTTGTGCTAGGAGGGGGATTTGGAGTGGGGGGGGGGTAGAATGTGTACTTGAAGTGAAAATATGAGGTCTGATTTTGTGCTAGGAGGGGTGATTTTTTTTTTTTTTTGGGGGGGGGGGGCATTTGTGCTGTGTTTGAAATTAGGGGATGGGGGCAACAATTTGTGCAGGGAGAGGGAATTTCAGCAGGGGGGTGGATTTCTACTGGGAGGAGTGGGAATTTGTGATTAGGGGGTAATCATACAGATTAGCGCCCAGTTTTTTTTTTTTTGGGGGGGGGGTTATAACACATAATGCACAAAGATCTTGGGGTGGGGGTTGCCGTTTGGAAAATGTGTACTAGAGGAGGTGTTATGGGGCATGATTGGGGGTGTCTGTGCTAGGAGGGGTGATGGGAGTATATTTGTGCTAGTAGGGGGATTTGGAGTGGGGGGGGATGTGTACTTGAGTGAAAATGTGAGGGGTGAATTTGGGCTATGAGGGGTGATTTTTATATTTTTTTATTACCGGGGGGGGGCATTTGTGCTGTGTTTGAAATTGGGGAAAGGGGGGCGAAAACTTGTGCTGGGAGGGGAAATTTCAGTAGGGGGTGAATTTCTACTGGGAGGAGTGGACATTTATGATTAGGGGGTAATCATGCAGATTAGTGCCCATTTTATTTATTTTTTTTGGGGGGGGGGGGCTCTAACACTATGCAGATACATCTTGGGGTGGGGGGAACAAAGTTTGCCATATTTGCTCTAGGCTCTAGGTGACCTTGTCCCAGAACTGACCCCAGAGACATCTATCATCTGTTATAGTCATCCTGCCGTCTGCCGTCCACAAGAGGCCCTGATTAGGAATGTTCATGTTTCTATTGGTCATGTTATATTTCTATCACCAGAGTCATGTGATCAGTTCTGTCAATCATTTTTCGGATCTTTTATGTTCCGATCATGTTTAGAAATTAGAAGTGATTGTAAGGAATCGTATTGTATTTATTGTGTCAGAAAGCTTAAATCAGCGATATATATTATTTCATCAAACGATATACAACAGTGCCTCCAATTTCAAATAAATTATTACATACAACTATGGTGATCCAATGTATTATTCCCTGAAATTCTTCCTCTAAGCAGATATTTTTAAGCAAAAAAAAAAAAAAATGTATTAAAATATGGACTATGGAATGAAAATAAAAAATAAAAACGTATTTACAATTGAGTCACTAACAAACACGTATAGCAGCAGAATTAATAATATACTAAACTACAATTGTGCTGCGCTTCTACCAAAACTGAAACATAAACGAATAATAAAAAAAAAATAAAAGTGTAATAAAAGTTAGACCTTTGCATTAAGGTTGACTGTAATCCCAATTGATATAAATCATAACAACATCATGCTAAGCCAGTGCTAAATAAATACATGCGGTGATCAATTAAAATGAAAATAAAATTAGAATAGAAATAAAAAAATATAAAAATAGTCCACAACAGTGTAGTTTATAATAACTACGAAAAATAACCCAGTCACCAGTCTTCTTCCTTAATCAAAAATACTCAATCCTTGGATACCTCTTCCACTCCTCCATGATGACATCACAGAGCTGATGGATGTTAGAGACCTTCCCCGCCTCCACCTTCTGTTTGAGGATCCCCACAGATGCTCAATAGGGTTTAGGTCTGGAGAGATGCTTGGCCAGTCCATCACCTTTACCCTTTAGCAAGGCAGTGGTCATCTTGGAGGTGTGTTTGGGGTCGTTATGTTGGAATACTGCCCTGCGGCCCAGTCTCTGAAGGGAGGGGATCATGCTCTGCTTCAGTATGTCACAGCACATGTTGGCATTCATGGTTCCCTCAATGAACTGTAGCTCCCCAGTGCCGGCAGCACTCATGCAGCCCCAGACCATGACACTCCCACCACCATGCTTGACTGTAGCCAAGACACACTTGTCTTTGTACTCCTCACCTGGTTGCCACCACACACGCTTGACACCATCTGAACCAAATACGTTTATCTTGGTCTCATCAGACCACAGGAGATGGTTCCAGTAATCCATGTCCTTAGTCTGCTTGTCTTCAGTAAACTGCGGGCTTTCTTGTCCATCATCTTTAGAAGAGGCTTCCTTCTGGGGCGACAGACATGCAGACCAATCAGATGCAGTGTGCGGCGTATGGTCTGAGCACTGACAGGCTTAGTTATCTCATGGCAAACTTCAACTATTAACCACTTGCCGTCTGAGTACCGTAGTACTACTGCGGCAAAGTGGCTTGTTATCGTCTGACGACGTAGTACTACGTCGTCAGACACTCCCCTTTCTCGGCGGCGCGCGCGCCGCCGGAGGCTCGCGCGCCGCCGGAGGCTCGCTCCCGCTGTATTCAGTCACAGCGGGAGTCAGGCCAGGGGAGGAGCAGCGGCGATCGCTGCCGCTCTTCCCCGATCGTCAGGGATCTAGTGTGGAGATCCGCCCGCCTGTGTAAACACAAGCGGGCGGATCTCCCAAGTGACAGGCAGGGTCAGATTGCAGGGTTCAGCATAGCTGAACCTTGGATCTGTCCTTGTGCGACACAGTCACCTCCCCCCACACACGTCAGTAAGCACCAGGCATACATTAACCCCTCCCTCTCCAATAAAATTAACCCCTTCCCTGCCAGTGTCATTTTTACAGTAACAGTGCATATATATAGCACTGATTACTGCAGTAATGTCACTGGTACCCCCAAAAGTGTCAAAAATGTCAGTCAAGAGTCCGATCTGTCCGCCGCAATGTCGCAGTCCCGCAAAAAAAATCGCAGATCACCGCCATTACGCGTTAAAAAAAAAAAACACCAAAAATGACAGAAATCTTGTTACTAAACGCAATAACTTTTGCGCAAACCATTCAAAATACGCTTATTGTGAATTTTTTTTACCAAACATAGGTAGCAGAAAACAAATTGGCCAAAAATTTTAAAAAAAATAGATTTTTTACATTTTTTGGGGGGGAATTTCATATAAAAAAATGTGAAAAATATTATTGTTTTTTCAAAATTTTTTTTATTTATAGCGCAAAAAGTAAAAATCGCACAGGTGATCAAATACCACCAAAAGAAAGCTCTGTTTGTGGGAAAAAAAGGACGTAAATTTCGTTTGGGTACGGTGTCGCACGACCGCGCAATTGTCAGTTAAAGTCACACAGCGCCGAATCGCAAAAAGTGGCCCAGACGTAAGAAAGCAAAATCCTCTAGTGGTAAAGTGGTTAAAGGGAGCCACCTTTTAATGCCTATAGCGTATTATTAGTACACCTAGTAATTAGTGTTGAGCGAACACGGACTGTATTTTTCGTGTTCGTAACGAATAATTGGATTTTTGTTACACGGACCCGAAAACTTTACTGTATGTTCGGGTTTAAAATCTGTGTTCGGTCATTTTATTTCCGGTTTTGTATGTAATGGCGCGCTTTTAATGGCGGGCTTTCAACAGCCAATCAACAAGCGTTTAACTGGTGTGCGCCATCACAGCCATGCCTACTAATGTATTAGTAGCTATGATTGGCCATCTGAAGCATGTGACCATGTCTTTATAAGTTCGAGAGCCCCAGCATGCTGCGTCATTCTGCTGTAGTTTAGGGACAGAGCACACATCATACGTGCTGGCTGCTGATTAGGGACAGACAGTGATTCTGTGAAAAATTGTGTCCGAAAAGAATGCAGGGACAGGTCGGAGTGCAGGCAGGGAAAGTTATTAGAGCATTTTAGGGCGAGGCTGGAAAATAGGCAGGGACAGTCTACATCGATTTTGCTGTGTGGGGGGTGGTGCAGTGAACAATCTTTGCCCTCACTTGAGCCCACTAAGGAGGAGGGAGAAAAAAATCTATTTTTATCAGTCTGTTGTGTGCAGCGTTCAGCTATATTTCACTACAGATTGCTGTTCTAATCTGCTATTAAAAAAAATAATTTAAAGGGGAATTTTTTTTTTAAGAGCACCTGCCATGCTCTTAACTACATTTTGCTGCCATTTGCAGCACTCTAGCCCTTTCCATTGGTGTTTTAGAGCCATTTTAGTGCCTGAAAGTTCGGGTCCCCATTGACTTCAATGGGGCTCGGTGTCCGGGTAAAGTTCGGAAAAAGTCCGGGACACGGACCTGGACTTTTTTTTCAAGTTCGGCCGAACCCGCCGAATACGGACATCCAGGTGTCCGCTCAACTCTACTAGTAATATTAGTACACCTTTTAATGCCTATAGCGTATTAGGTGTACTAATATTATAAATAATAAATAAATTTAACCCATAATTGTGACAGTTTTACATAAGTTAACATATCATAAAAACAAAATGACAATTATAATGGCAATATGCTTAAAACGTTAAAAATGAAAACCTATACATGAATACATAAGCCACATAATAATCACACTATCTATCAGAAATAAGACAATTTCAAATGCCAAACACCCCTGCCACAGCTGTACACCCGAATGCTCATGTTTGGCTTTGTTTTTGTAAGTGCTATTTACTTTATTAAAGCTTTTACAGTTATAGAGAGCACTAGATTTTTCCTTCCTCTCTTCCTACATGTAATTTGTGGAAATGGTTTGTAACTAAATCCTGGCCAAAGAGTTATCTAAAGAGGAAAGGAGATGAGGACTGGAGCTGGTTTTTCCATAGCCTGATTACATGCTGTTTGACCCTGCAGGGTCTTAATCTGGAGGTGAGAGGCAGATATTGCCTGGGTGATGGGAGTTTTGCTGCACTTAAGAAGTCACTTTTTATACAATTTTGTCAGCACCCTGTTTTCATCCACTGAGGATTCCCTCTACATTTCTATTTTTCTGGCTTCAGATTATGTTGGAACTTTTTATCTTTTATATGAACTCACACTTTGAGCTAGAAATTTGACTTGGTGTATTGATCTTTTATTTATGAGATATTATTATGCCTATATATGTGTAGCACTGCCCCCTAGAGGACTGCTGAAGAATGACACTTTTGGATTCCCCTGGGTTACCCGTAGCAACTGCTTGCAGAAATCTTAACATTTTAAGTTCTTGGCTCAGTCAATGATTAGTCTAGGGCAGTCATGGCGAACCTTGGCACCCAAAATGTTATGGAACTACATTTCCCACGATGCTCAGCTACACTGCAGAGTGCCTGAGCATCATGGGAAATATAGTTCCAAAACATCTGGGGTGCCAAGGTTCGTCATCACCGGTCTAGGGATTGTTGTTTTTGTTGTTTTATTTATATTGGGATTGGAGAAGGGATAAGTGGGATACTCCAACTGTTAACCACTTTACCCCCAGCCCTATTTCGGACACTTTTTGTTCACAAGTTAAAACCAGTATTTTTTCCTAGAAAACTACTTAGAACCCCCAAACATTATATATATTTTTTTAGCAAAGACTCTGGAGAATAAAATGTCGGTCATTGCAAAATTTTTTGTCACGCGGTATTTGCGCAGCGGTCTTTAAAACGCCATTTTTTTTGGAAAAAATTTGAAAAATCACATTTCACTAATTTTAAAAAATACTAAACAGTAAAGTTAGCCCATTTTTTTTGTATATTGTGAAAGAACATGTCACGCTGAGTAAATAGATACCAAACATGTTACGGTTTAAAATTGCGCCCCCCCCGTGGGATGGCGACAAACTACGGTCAATAGAGATCTCAATCTGCGACGCTTTAAATTTATTTAACGGTTACCAGTTTAGAGTCAGAGTGTAGCTCTTTTTTTTAAATTATTGCCCACGCTCTGGCGATCGCGGCGATACCTCACATGTGTGGTTTGAACAGCGATTTCATTTGCGGCTCGACTTGCGTATACGTTTTTTTTTGTGCGCGAGCTAACGGTGACGGGGGCGGCTAAATTTTTTATTTTTTTTTCCTATTTATTTTTTCTTTTTTTTTAACTTTATTACAGGTTTTTTTTAAAAAAAAAAAATCTGATCACTTTTATTGCTGTCACAAGCAATGTAAACATCCCTTGTGACAGCAATATGTGTGACAGGTACACTTTATGGAGGGATCGAGGGTCTAAAAGACCCTAGACCCCTCCACTACACTTCCCTGTATGCAAAACGTCGAAAACGGCATTTTTGCATACAGCCGTTTTTTAAATCTGCCGCCTTTTGCGGCACAGTAACCCGGATTTGACGTCATGGACGCCGCCTCCGGGTTACGTCATCGGAGACCCGATCGATGCCGTTTCCGGCATTCATCGGGACTCCATCCAGCCGGCGGACGTGCCGGCTGGGGGCTCGGGGCTCCCGGTGGGACGGGAGCCCCGAGCAAAGCCGCGGAAGGCGGCGGGAGGGGGGGGGACGTATAACCACTCAAAGTCAGCCGACATAGATCTACGTGGCTGGTCGTTAAGTGGTTAACTATTCACAATGCTGAGGACTTCTAACTTGAGAATGCAGCAAGGCCGCTTCTTCATCCTGCCACTTGAATGAAGATGAGGTAAGTGTTCCTATTTGTGTTTCTCTTCAGGGTACTCCCCCAGTACCCCCCTTCTCTGTTCTAGCTGACACCCGTCCACTGACTCTACATTCCGGAGTGGTCCCCTTCCTGGGCAGAACCCAGGGCAAGATCCTCTGTACTCACGATACTGCTTTCCAGATTCTCGCAGTGCTCCAACTCCTCCAGTCAGCTCTCCTGGACCTCTGGGTTCAGCTCCTCTCCACTGGTTCACCAGGCTCACCACCTGTGACCATCACCAACTGCTGCAGAAGAGGAGGCAGCCGCCACCCTCCTTCTGGGACTTTTCTTCCCGTCAAGAGACCTCTACCTTATGTGCCCCTGGCTTTTTATACCCTGCCCTATAATGAACCGAGACCAGCAGTCTGTGCCAATCCCTGGGACAGTACCAAAAGCTTGTGTGTCATTGGTTAGGTTTCCCTCCAGCATCCTATGTGCCTCACCATTGGATCAGCTGAGGAAACTCCCTAAGAACAGATGAATCACACACTGAGCAGACCTAACTACCAATCCTGCTCCCAGATAAGCAGAGAACAATATTGTCAGAAAAATGGTCATGGTGTGACTGGCAACTCTACCAGTACCTGTGATGGGTGCATTAGGCACTTTCCCGCGTGCATGCGCACTAGCAGAAGATTGGCAAATGGGTGTACCCTGGTTCGCTGCAGGTTGCATGCGCGAACGCGCATAAGCGATGGCGCGCGCAATACGCCATAGACTCATCAAATTGCTGGCCTATATAAGAACTGCTTAGCCCATAAAATTGCTGGATTGTCTTTCAGCTCTCCCTGTTTCCTGAGCATTTGCTATCTTCCTTGGATTTCCAGTTGTGACCCGGCTTGTTCCTGACCTGTCTGCTCTCCTCTCCTGGCTTTGACCCTTGGCTTCGTCTGACCTTCCCTGCTCCAGTTTGGCTCTCCTTCATTTGACCCTGGCTTGGCCCACAGACTTGCTACCAATCTGCCTGCCCACCAATACCTGATCTTGGCTTGCCTAACGGACTTGCTTCTGCCTTCTTCCTGCCCTTCTGTTATGACCTTGGCTAAGCTCCTGTTGCTGCTACCTGCCTGAGCCCTTGGACTTTTTCTCCCTGTTTGACCCTCTGCCTGTCTTTATATCTGCTGCCTGGTTGCTTCAGTTATTTGCTTCAGTTATCCAGACCACCAGAAGACTCCCAGAGAATTTCAGTCCAGCATCCTTCTGGAGATCACCGGTCAACTCCTGGGACCCTGTTGGCAACCAGTGCTTCTGTGGGCGCTACATCTTCTGTTTCAACCTCAGGGGTGTGCCGCACTCAGCCGCAAGGGAAGCCCTGCCTCTCGGCCTCGGATCAGGTACATGATAAATATAGATTAGCCTGCTGCTCCTCCGATAGACAGACAGAGCCAAAACTATACTCTCTACCTAGCACCTACCTAGGAGGGTGCTACATATGGGACATTCTTTTAGCATTATTAACAATTGTATACTTTATATATTTGATTTATTGCAATATGTTCCCATTTCGGATTTGCATGCATTTTCAAGTTCAAATCAATTTTTAAATTTTATTTGAGAATAGCGAATATATGAAACAAATTCCTAAAGCAAACATTCTAACATAATGAATATGATGAACCAAAATGATGAACTTAGGTCGCCTTCACACCTGAATGATTTTCTGCTTGATACTTGTCACTCTAAAACACACAAAAAGCAAAATCCAATTCAGCAAAATGCCTGAAGCTCATAAAAGAACATGAGCTTCTTTTTTTGGCAGATTACAGGCGTTTTTGGCCCCGTAGACTTCAACAGCAACGCCTGATAAAGCTTGACTTCAGCATTTTACAAACATTTTGTCGCTCGTTTTCTGCTCAAACCTCAGCTCTGCACCCCTAATTTCCTTTCCCTCTCCTCCCCCCAGTGCTTTCTATTGGCTAAACAAAAACGCCCGAAGATACTTTAAAAAAGCTGCAGAAACGCAAAAACAAAACAAAAAAAAAAACAAAAAAACACCAGTAAATTGCTGCACTCAGGTGCAAATGGAGCCTTAATGAACGGATTTGAACTGGAACAAAACAAATGTTTCTGTCCTGCACATCTCTAGAGGAGACCCATTAGGGTGTGCACCCCAAAGCTCAAACACACATGTCTTTATCTGCAGCCTCAGCTGCACTGGACAGTGAATGAATGGGAAGTGCTCTGTGCTGAGCGGCTTCCTGTTCATTCAAAAACTGAAGCATAGTAAACACGGTTTACTATGCTTCAGTTATGAATGTACACAGTGAGCGAGTGTGTTGATTTAGAAAAGGAACTATTTACTAGCCCCTTCCCTTGCTCTCTATCCTAAAAAATCACTGGCAGCTGGCGGGGGGAGAGGAGAGGAGAGGAGAGGAGAGAAGGGAATCCAACAGCACTGCAGGGTAGGGGTACCAACAAGGAGGGGGGGGGGGTATGTGGTTGTAGCTTGGGAAGTAGGGGGAATTGGCAATGCACATAGAGATTAGGGTGTGCCCAAGCACACCTGGCACCCCCCCTGTGCACACCTATGAGCAGACCCCATTCCCTTACCTGTAGGGCTGGGAGAGTTGGGACAGGTAAAGGGATACTAAAGTTTTGTTTTTGTTTCTCTAAAAATAAAAAAACATGTTATACTTCCCTCCTCTGGTTTTGCACAGAGTGGCCCGGATCCTCCTCTTCTCAGGTCCCTCTTTTCTGCTCCTAGCCCCTCCCTCCTCTGTTGAGTGCCCCCACAGCAAGCAGCTTGCTATGGGGGCACCCGAGCTGAGCCCCAGCACTGTATGTCCTTTCAGACATGGAGCCGTGGTTTGGCCCCACTGCCTCTCTCTCTCCTGATTGGCTAACTAACTTTTATTGACAGCAGTGGGAGCCAATGGCGTGTCAGTGTCTCAGCCAATCAGGAGGGAGAATCCCAGACGGCAGAGGGACTTGTGGACATCGCTGGTTGGAGATGGGGGCTCAGGTAAGTATTAGGGGGGCTGCTGTAAACAGAAGGTTTTTATCTTAATGCGAAGAATGCACCTTCTGCCTTTACAACTCCTTTAACCACTTGCCACCAAATCTCATACCTGTACGTCATTGGCTTCAAGTTATTGTACCGTGGGTGATGCCTTCAGCTGCCATTTTTTAGAGCCGACGGTTGACTTTCTTCCAATAACCAATGCTTCCACCACTTGCCCTGGCTCTCCCGTCCCACCGGAGACCCGAGCGACCAGCTGGCATATCCACCGGCTGGCTGGAGACCCAAACAAAGCTTCAATCAGATCTCAGGTGTAGTTACACAGACGCGACGTCATGACGTCACTTCCGGTTTACTCATCAGCCAACGGCGCCAGTTTTAAAAATTCCAAAGTATTCAAAAACGAAGATCTTGGCGTTCTTAATACTTTCAAGTGCAGAGGAGAGATTTGGTGTCTTTTAGACCCCCAGTCCCTCCATAAACAGTACCTGTCACCAATGCCTGGCTCTCCCATCCCACCGGAGACCCGAGCGACCAGCCAGCATATCCACCGGCTGGAGACCCAAACAAAGCTTCAATCAGATCTCAAATGTAGTAACACGGACGTGACGTCATGACGTCAATTCCGGTTTACTCATCAGCCAACGGCGCCAGTTTTAAAAATTCCAAAGTATTCAAAAACGAAGATCTTGGCGTTCCGAATACTTTCAAGTGTAGAGGAGAGATTTGGTGTCTTTTAGACCCCCAGTTCCTCCATAAAGAGTACCTGTCACTGCCTATTACTGTCACAGGGGATGTTTACATGATCACAGGGGATGAAAGTGATCAGATTTAAAGGGACAGTGTAAAAATAAAACAAAATAATAAATAAGAAGAAAAAAATGTAACCCCCACCTCCCTCCGAGCTTGCGCGCCCAAACGAATGCATACATAAGTTGCGTCCACAAATGTAAACAGTGTTCAAAACACACACGTGAGGTATCGCTGCAATCGTTAGAGCAAGAGAAATAATTCTATCCCCAGACCTCCTCTGTAACTCAAAATTTTTGAAGCGTCATCTATGGAGATTTTTAAATACCGTAATTTGTCACCTTTCCACGAGCGTGCGCAATTTTAAAGTGTGTCATGTTAGGTATCTATTTAGTCAGCGTGACATCATCTTTCACATCGTATGAAAAAAAATTGGTCTAAATTTACTGTTTTTTTTTTTTCTTTTAATTAAAAATTTCAAAAATGCGTTTGAAAGAACGCTGCGCAAATACCATGGGACATAAAATATGGCAACGGCAGCCAATTTATTCTCTAGGGTCTATGCTAAAAAATATATATAAATGATGTTTGGGGGTTCTAAGTAATTTTCTATCAAACAATACGGATTTTAACTTGTAAGCAACAAATTAAAGTTAAACCACCAATGAGCTTATTCACCTCACAACCACTATATACTGTACACAATGTGTATACAGTGTATACATATATATATATATTTATTACAATTTTGCCGTTTTTTGCTACACTTGTAGCTGATCTGCAATTTCCTGCAGAGATTAACCACACATTGAAATTTCCTGTCATTCTTAGTCCCCCCTTTCCCAAGGCACAATACACAGATAGATCCTCTACCTATCCTTGCTCAATATGTTTTGCAAAATAAAATGACTCGGCAGTCAGTGAGCTCCGGGGAAGATTTTCTTGCAAAGCACAACTTTCCTATTTGCCTTTTCTAGACGATGTGTGACCCAGCTCATTCCACCACTCTGAGTTCTTCTTTGAATTGTCCTCATCCATAGTAAATAGCGTTATTATCGCATACCAAGAAGTCTTTCTACCTGGTGATTGGGAGATGTGAAAGTCCGGTTGGGTCAGCCAGGACAAAGTGTGCTGGGAATTAATGGAGGTGTTTAGATGCTATTAACCACTTGCCTACCGGATACTTTCCCCCTCTTCCTGCCCAGGCCAAGTTTCAGCTTTCAGCGCTGTCACACTTTGAATGACAATTGCGCGGTCATTCTACACTGTACCCATATGGAATTTTTATCATTTTTTCACACACATAGAGCTTTCTTTTGGTGGTATTTAATTACCGCTAGGTTTTTTATTGCTTACAAAAAAAAGAAAAAAAAAAAGACTGAACATTTTGAAAAAGAAAAATGTTTTTTCTTATTTTCTGTGAGTACATTTTGAAAATAAGTAATTTTTCTCATTCACTGATGTGCGCTGATGAGTTGACACTGATGGGCACTGATAGGCTGCACTGATGGGGTGGCACTTATGGGCACTGATGAGGTGGCACTTATGGGCACTGATGAGGAGGTACTAATATGCCGCACTAATATGTGGCACTGATAGGCGGCAATGATGAGCACTGATAGGCGGCACTGAGAGGTGGCACTGATGGGCGGCACTGATGGACATTGATAGGCAGCACAGATGAGCAGGCACTGAATGGGAACACTATGGGCACTAATTGTGGGCACTGATGGTGGGCACTGATGGGCATTGCTTGGGGGGACATTTAGGCACTGTTTTTTACTTTACAGTAATCAGGGCACTGATGATCAGTGCCCTGATTACCTTTCCTGGTCTCCCCTTTGAGGAGGAGCCGCTGATCGGCTCTCCTCGCCACACACTCTGACAGTGTGGTGATGAGGCTGAACTGATGGGCACTGATGAGGCTGCACTAATGGGCACTGATAAGGCTGCACTAATGGGCACTGATGAGGCTGCACTGATGGGCACTGATGAGGCTGCACTGATGGGCACTGATGAGGCTGCACTGATGGGAACTGATAGGCTGCACTGATGGGCACTGATAAGCTGCACTGATGGGCACTGATAAGGTGGCACTAATGGGCATTGATGGGCACTGATGAGGCGGCACTGGTGGGCACTAATGAGGAGGCACTGGTGGGCACTGATGAGGCTGCAGTGCAGGCGACACTGATGGACACTGATAGGTGGCACTGAAGGACACTGATAGGCTGCACTGATGGCACTGATAGGCTGCACTGATGGGCACTGATATGTGACACTGATGAGGAGGCACTGATGGACACTAATTGGCAGCCATGGTGGGCACTGGTTGGCAGCACTAGTGGTCACAGATTGTCAGCAATGGTAGGCACTGTTGGGACTTCACTGATAATCAGGATACTGATAATCAGTATAATAATCAGTACCCTTAATATCAGTGTACATGTCCCTTTTAGAGAAGCTGGTTATCCGCTCTCTTCTCCTCTCCTCCAGCACCAGGAAAGGAGTGCCAAAAACTGGCTTCTATTTACATTCGTGATCAGCTGTGATTGGACACAGATGATCACATAGTAGAGAGACGCTGATTGGGTCTTTATCTCAATTATTGATCAGCAGTGTTCTCCAGACACTGATCATAGAGCACGCCGCCTGCTTCCTGCAGTGGACATGATCATGGGAGGCCAAATCAAGATCAAATGATGGCCTCCCAGAACTATCCGGCCACACTGCAGCCATCATTTGGCTATAGTGCGGTCGGCAAGTGGTTAGGCAAAGTTGGCTTTCCTGTGTGTTCCTACACCTTTAAGGAGGAAAAGGCTATGTCTGAGGCACGTCTACTCTAAATATAATCATTACTGTATAAAAGAGGTGTTTTGGGAAGGGAAGTCGTGTAGGATGACCCTTACCTTGCACTCATTACTTCCAACGCTGTAGCACCTGATAGGTGGATATTGAGCCTCCATTAAATGGGAATTAAACATTTGGTGCCCTGGTGTTCTTATTGGTATTCTGCCTCCACCTAAAGGGTCTTGTGTATACAAGATGGACTTCCCTATAGGACATTTCCAGTCCCAGGTTAGGTCACACTTACTTTCCATTGAAGAAAAGTAGGTCCAAACGTGGTGTTAGTTTTTAATACTTACTTGAATATGTAGGATGGGAGAACACATGAGGTGGTACACCAAGAACTCCCATGGGACTCCTACAACTACTCCCAGAGGAGGGAGGGCTAACAGTTGATTTCATATTCCCAGGGAGGAGGGAAAATATCCTTCCTAGAACATTGCGATTCCTGTTTTATCAAAGCTAACCCAATGAAGACAAGCTCATCACCATGGGCTAACAGATGAGACCAGACCATCCACCCTTAACATAGGACTCTGGAGCCTTCCCGAAAAAGTGACTGTCAGCAATGCTCTGCAAGAAAAGTAAAGCCAAACATAGTACAGGAAGGCTTTCAGAGAACCCATCCAAGAAGGGACCGCACTTTGCAGAGGGGCCTTGGTATGGCAGCGTGGCTTTACAAATGTTTGAAACAAAAAACAAATTTAGCGCAAACTGTTGTACCATTTTACACTGTGCTGGTTGACCCCTTTTTGGAAAATAGACCGTCCAAGGTATTTAGTAAACGAATGGCGAGTTTTTTGAAGTTTAACTTTTTTTGTCACAATTTTTTGAAAACTTTTTTTTATTTTTACAAGTTATTTCTCACACACAGCATATGCATACTTACAATTACACCCCAAAACACATTCTGCTACTCCTGTATGGGGATATCACATGTGTGAGACTTTTTCAAAGCCTGGTCACATAGAGAGATGAGAGAGGTCACATAGAGAGAGGCCAAATCCAAGGAGCACCTTCATGTATCCTAGGAGGTATAAATTACAAATTTAAGTTCCTGACTGCCGATCACCTTTTTGAAGCACTACAGCACTTTGGCCAAATAGAAAGTAAAAGCGTATATATATATATTTTTTTTTTTACATAAAAGTTTTTTTAAGAACAATATATGCATAACATACATCATAGGAATAATTAAAATTATACCACAAAACACATTCTGCTGTTCCTCCTGTGTATGGGGATACCAAATGCCTGAGACCTTTTTGACAGTCTAACCATAAAGATGGGTCCAAAGTCTAAGGAGCAACTTTAGGCTATCTGTGGGCATAAATGAGGTATTTAATAATGAAAATGTAATAATAATAATAATGTAAAAAAATACAATTTTCTAAAGCGCCCCATCCCTCCATGCTCGTGCTCAAAAGCAATCGCATACGTAAGTCACACCCGCAAATGTAAACATTGATCAAACCACACATGTGAGATATAAAGAGAGCAATAATTCTAGTACTAGCTCCTCTTTTGTAACTCTAAACTGGTAACCATTAAAAATGTTTAAAGCGTCACCTATGGAGATTTTTAGGTACCGTAGTTTGTCGCCTTTCCACGAGCGTGCGCAATTTTAAAGCGTGACATGTTGGGTATCTATTTACTCGGCATAACGTTATCTTTCACATATACAAAAAATTAGGCTAACTTCACTGTTTAGTTTATTTTTTAATTATTTATTAGAGCGAGAGCAAAAATTCTATGGAGATTTTTAGGTACCGTAGTTTGTCGCCTTTCCACGAGTGTGCGCAATTTTAAAGCGTAACATGTTAGGTGTCTATTTACTCGGCGTAACATCATCTTTTACATTATACAAAAAATTGGGCTAACTTCACTGTTTGTTTTTTTATTTTTTTATTAATTAGAGCGAGAGAGATAATTCTATGGAGATTTTTAGGTACCATAGTTTGTCGCCTTTCCACGAGCGTGCGCTATTTTTAAAGCGTGACATGTTAGGTGTCTATTTACTCAGCATGACATCATCTTTTACATTTTACAGGCTAACCTCACTGTTTAGTTTTTTTTTTTTATTTACTTATTTATTAGAGCGAGAGAGATAATTCTTTGGAGATTTTTAAGTACCGTAATTTGTCGCCTTTCCACAACCGTGCGCAATTTTAAAGCGTGACATGTTAGGTGTCTATTTACTCGGCGTAACATCATCTTTCACATTATACAAAAAATTGGGCTAACTATACTGTTTAGTTTTTTTTTTTATTATTTATTAGAGTGAGAGCAATAATTCTAGTACTAGATCCCCTCTGTAACTCTAAACTGGTAACTGTTAAAAATGTTTAAAGCCTCGCCTATGGAGATATTTAAGTAGTCTTTTTAAGTGGGCTAACTTTACTGTTTATTTATTTTTTTTTTAATTCATTAAAGTGTATTTAAAAAAAATAAAAATTGCGTTTGAAAGACCGCTACGGGAATAAAAATTTGCAACGACTGCAATTTTATTCTCTAGGGTCCCTGCTAAAAATAAAATGTGTATGTTTTGGGGTTCTAAGTCATTTTCAAGCAAAAATCACTGATTTTAACTTTTAAGCAACACGTCAGAAATAGGCCTGGTCTTCAAGTGGATAAACACCACCACTGAGCGTATTCACCCCACAATCACTATATATACTGTACACGTTGTGTGTATATGTATATATATATATATATATATATATATATATATATATATATTACAAATTTGCTGTTTTTTTGCTACACTTGTAGCTGAGCTGCAATTTCCTGCAGAGCCTAACCACACATTGAAATTTCCTGTCATTCTTAGTCCCCCCTTTCCCAAGGCACAATACACAGATAGATCCTCTACCTATCCTTGCTCAATATGTTTTGTAAAATAAAATGACTCGGCAGTCAGTGAGCTCCGGGGAACATTTTCTTGCAAAGTACAACTTTCCTATTTGCCTTTTCTAGACGATGTGTGACCCAGCTCATTCCACCACTCTGAGTTCTTCTTTGAATTGTCCTCATCCATGGTAAATAGCGTTATTATTGCATACCAAGAAGTCTTTGATGAGGTGTTTAGATGATTTTAACCACTCGCTCACCGGACACTTTCACCCCCTTCCTGCCCAGGCCAATTTTCAGCTTTCAGTGCTGTTGCACTTTGAATGACAATTGCACGGTCAGGCAACACTGTACCCAAACATCATTTTTATTATTTTGTTCACACAAATAGAGCTTTATTTTGGTGGTAATTATTCACCACTGTTGTTTTTATTTTTTGCTAAATAAACAAATAAATACAGAAAACTTTGAAACAAAAAAAACTAACTTTTTTTATATTTTGTTATAAAAGTTTGCAAACATGTAATTTATTTTCTTCACTGATGTGCACTGATAGGCTGCACTGATGTGCACTGATAGGCTGCACTCATGAGGCTGCACTGATGGGCACTGATGAGCACCAATTAGGCTGCACTGATGGGCACTGATGAGCACCAATTAGGCTGCACTGATGGGCACTGATGAGGCTGCACTGTTGGGCACTGATTGGGCTGCACTGATGGGCACTGATAGGCTGCACTGATGGGCACTGATGAGCACCAATTAGGCTGCACTGATGGGCACTGATGAGCACCAATTAGGCTGCACTGATGGGCACTGATGAGGCTGCACTGTTGGGCACTGATTGGGCTGCACTGATGGGCACTGATAGGCTGCACTGATGGGCATTGATGGCCACTGATGGGCTATACTGATGGGCACTGATGAGTAGGCACTGGTAGGCACTGATGAGTCTGCAGTTATAGTTGGCACTGATGGACACTGGTAGGTGGCACTGATGGGCACTGATGGGCACTGATAGGCAGCACTAATGGGCACTGACAGGCAGCACTGATATGTGACACTGATGAGGAGGTACTGATAGGCACTGATTGGCTTTCTGCTATAAAACATCCAAAAAAAATGTAACAAAAACTAATTTCTTTATCAATTTAGGCCAATAAGTATTCTGCTACATGTTTTTGGTAAAAATCTCAATAAGCGTATATAGATTGGTTTGCGCAAAAGTTACATAGTTAGGCTCCATGTACACGGGACGTTAGAAAAAATGTGCTGCAAAGCTAGTTCTGATGCCGGGAAAAATCAGCTGTTAAACGTGCTTTCAGTAGCTTTTTCCATTTGCGTTATTGCAAGTTATGCCACGTTGCTTTTAGCAGCGTTTTTTCTGCCTTCATTCAAAATCAAAGGTTCCCTATGGTTCCCTATGCGAAAAAAACGGCGTGGGGTCCCCCCCAAAATCCATACCAGACCCTTATCCGAGCATGCAGCCTGGTAGGGCAGGAAGGGGGAGGGGACGAGCAAGCGGTGTTTGTGCTTTGGGGCAGGGGATGCTCTGCACACCCCACCTCAAAGCACCTTGCCCCCATGTTGATGAGGACAAGGGCCTCATCCCCACAACCCTGGCCTATGGTAGTGGGGGTCTGCGGGCAGGGGGCTCATCGGAATCTGGAAGCCCCCTTTCACAAGGGGGCCCCCAGATCCCAGACCCCCTCCCTATGTGAATCGGTATGGGGTACACTGTACCCCTACCCATTCACCCCATAAAAGGCAGTGTATGTAAATAATGACAGGAGATGTTTTGGAAAGTTTATTAAAAATCTTTATCTGTTCTTCTCTGCTCTTCTCCCTCTCCTGGTCTTCTGCTCTTTTGCTGTCCGCTCTTCTGCTCTTTTGCCCTCGGCTCTTCTCTTCTCTCCTCTCCTCTTCTCTTCTCTTCTTCTTCTTCTTCTTCCTCCGGTCCTCCTCCGACGATGTCTCCGGTGATTATGCCGGTCTCCGGTCTCTGCAGCTTGTTATATAGCCATTGTGGGCGTGCCCCCCGATGACGTCATTGGGAGGCCCCGCCCCCTCGTGGCACAGATGACGTCATATGTGAGATGAGGGGGTGGGGCCCCCGATGACGTCATCGGGGGCGACGCCCACGATGCCTATATAACAAGTTGCAGACACCGGAGACCAGCATAATCACCGGAGACATCGTCGGAGAAGGACCGGAGGAAGAAGAAGAAGAAGAAGAGAAGAGAAGAGAAGAGCCGAGGGCAAAAGAGCAGAAGAGCGGACAGCAAAAGAGCAGAAGAGCGGACAGCAAAAGAGCAGAAGACCAGAAGACCAGGAGAGGGAGAAGAGCAGAGAAGAACAGATGAAGATTTTTAATAAACTTTCCAAAACGTCTCCTGTCGTTATTTACATACATTGCCTTTTATGGGGTGAATGGGTAGGGGTACAGTGTACCCCATACCCATTCACATAGGGAGGGGGTCCGGGATCTGGGGGTCCCTCTTGTTAAAGGGGGCTTCCAGATTCCGATGAGCCCCCTGCCCGCAGACCCCCACAACCACCGGCCAGGGTTGTGGGGTGAGGCCCTTGTCCTCATCAACATGGGGCAAGGTGCTTTGAGGTGGGGGGTGCAGAGCTCCCCCTGCCCCAAAGCACCAACACCCCCCCATGTTGAGGGCATGTGGCCTGGTATGGTAGGGGGGGGGGGGGGCTGCTCGCTCGTCCCCTCCCCCGCCCTGCCCTACCGGGCTGCATGCTCGGATAAGGGTCTGGTATGGATTTTGGGGGGGACCCCACGCCGTTTTTTCGGCATGGGGCTACCCTCAAATTCCATACCAGACCCGAAGGGCCTGGTTTGGAACCTGGGGGGGACCCCCACGCAGTTTTTTTCCCATTTTTGGCGTGTAGTTCCCCCTCAAGATTCTCACAGTGCAAGTCACGCCGCAAGTCGGATCAGGATGATCCGACTTGCGGTGCGACTTCCATTCAAATCAATTGGCTCCCATAGGGAACCATTGATTTTGAATGGAAAAAAAAAAACTTATAACGTGGCTGAACGTACATTCATCACGTTCGGTCACGTTTGGTCACGTTCGGCCGCGTTTCTGCGTTTGAAACGCCGCGAAACACACGTTCGAATGTAAATAATTGTGTTACAAAAAACGTCCCTGAACTCAACTGCCTGCAAATGACTGTAAACGACCCTGTGTACATGGACAGATAAGATAAAATGTAGATGTGTTCAGGGGCTTCTAAAAAAAAGCCCAACTGCTCCTAAACGGACATTTACAACCTCCCGTGTACGTGAAGCCTTAGTGAGGTTGAAAAAAGACATCAGTCAATTCAGTCCAACCTATGATGTGTGTGTGTGTGTGAGAGTTTGCTGTTAACCGTACATTGTATACTCCTGTATGCAGGGCCTGGACAAAGGGTGGGAAGGAGGGATGGCTACCCTGGGCACCGTGGTATCAAGAGAGGCTGCGGGGACCACAATAATATTGGGGGAGGAAATTTGTGTTGAGAAGGGGAACTTCGGGGAATGACAGGGCGGCGAGAGGGAGGAGAGGGGGGTGGATGGAGAGCGGAGGAGAGAAGGGGAAGTGAAGAGGTGGAGAGAAGGAGAGGAGGGGGTATATGGAGAGGAAGGGGGGAGGATAGGGGGTGTATGGAGAGGAAGGGGGGAGGAGAGGGGGCTGGATGGAGAGAGGGGGAGAAGGGGGGGAGAAGAGGTGGACAGAAGAAGAGAAGGGGAGGGGGTGGAGAGGAGGGGGTGTATGGAGAGGAAGGGGGGAGGAGAGGGGGCTGGATGGAGAGCAGAGGAGAGAAGGGGGAGCGAAGAGGTGGAGAGAAGGAGAGGAGGGGGTGTATGGAGAGGAAGGGGGGAGGATAGGGGGTGTATGGAGAGGAGGGGGGAGGAGAGGGGGGTGGATGGAGAGGAGGGGGGAGCAGAGGGGGTCGTATGGAGAGGGGGGTGGATGGGGAGGAGGGGGAGTGGATGGACAGGAGGAGGAGGAGGGGGGGTGGATGGAGAGGAGGGAAGTGAGAGAGACCCCTGCACTGTCTGGAGCCCCTGTCTGTGGGAAGGTGTATATGACACAGACAGTACAGTACCTTCCATACCAGTAGTGGGCAGGTCCCATTCTCGTAGCTGGGTGAGGACAGGTCGTGGAGCTGCTTCTTCCAGGGGATCAGTTTGCAGGCAGATTCAGCTGTCCCTGGCTGCCTGCACTTCCCGCCCATCCTCGTTTTTCGGCCCCCGGTAGCCTGTCCATCGGTCCTGGGAGGTTTCGCCCTCGCTGTTCTTCCTCCCCGCTGCCTCCTGGAGCCGGGTGCTGTCCCGCTCCCCGCACCTGCTGCCACCTGGCTCAATGCTCGTCCATGGCAGCACCCGATTGGTCAGTCTGCCCTGGACCACAGAGTGCCAGTGGGGGGGAGGCAGAGTCATAAGTGCTGACAGGGAGCTGCAGGGAGAAGTGTACAGCCAGCGTGTCGCTGTCAGGAAATTAGATGGAGCCAAGTGATGGAACGGCTGGGCGGTTGGGAGCTATGCCCACAGCCCTCACCCCCCATAGCAAAGCCACTGAGTGCCCCCGACTGAAGTGGGTTCTAGGCTGGTGCCTACCTTGCCTACTATTATTTCTGTGAAGAGCCGACAGGAGCAAGGAGGGATCCAGGAACTTCATCTAATTATAACCGTGTGTTGGTAACCAAGGGATCCCTCAGAGTCAAAATCCAACAGTCCCTGCCGGGGAAGTGCTACAAGAAAATTTGAAAATTGATCTGCCCTGATGTACTGACAACCTTTCTCATTTCTTGAGACCCTAAAATGCCAGGACAGTACTCTTGTTTACATAGGCAGAGCTCCATTCTAAATCTCTGCCCTACGATCAGCAGGTGCCGGCGGACATCGAGTGCCTGTAACCCGCAGATCGGCTTCTACTGTGAATATTTTTTTACAGTCTATCCATATAGATGGGTCCAACGCCTAAGGAGCAGCTTCAGACTATCTAGGGGCATAAATTATGTATTTATTAATGATCAGGAACACCATAACTGTTCTTGCAATGATTTGGGACAATACGATTTGTGTGTTGTTGATCAGAGAAACTAGGACTTGTGTGGCGGTGACCAGACATACACTGACTGGCCCTGTGGTTGTTAGGGACACTGTAACTGGTGTGGAGGTGATTAGGGACAATATAACTGATGTGGTGGTGATCAGGGACACTGTAACTGGTGTGGAGGTGATCAGGGACAATATAACTTGTGTGGTGGTGATCAGGGACACTGTAACTGGTGTGGTGGTGATCAGGGACACTGTAACTGGTGTGGAGGTGATCAGGGACACTGTAACTGGTGTGGTGGTGATCAGGGACACTGTAACTGGTGTGGTTGTGATCAGGGACACTGTAACTGGTGTGGAGGTGATTAGGGACACTGTAACTGGTGTGGTGATCAGGGACACTGTAACTGGTGTGGAGGTGATCAGGGGCACTGTAACTGGTGTGGGGGTGATCAGGAACACTGTAACTGGTGTGGTGATCAGGGACATTCTAACTGGTGTGGAGGTGATCAGGGACACTGTAACTGGTGTGGTGGTGATCAGGGACACTGTAACTAGTGTGGTGATCATGGACATTGTAACCACTGCTGTATTTAGGCCTAGGCCGACAAGGCCTAGGCCTAGGGCGGCACTTTGTGGGGGGCAGCAAAAAAAGCCGCCCCCCGCATGTAAAAATCCCCCCGATGTGCCGATAAAACCTAAAAAAAAAAAAAATGGCCGCGGCCGGCCAGACATGCGCACTACGCGTGCGCCGCCGCCGTTCGGGAATACCCGTACATGCTCGGCAATTCCCGGGCAGGCGGCGCGCGCGCAGTGACGTAATGGCGCCCGGGCGGCGCCATTTTTAAATGGAAGGAGCCTCAAGGTAAGCGAAACTCCTCGGCAGCAGATGCAGGTGCTGCGGGCATAGTACAGGAGATTCTCCTGTACCATGCCCGCAGCACTGCATCTCCTGTACCATGCTGCCCACATGTACTTGTAAAGACGAAAACCAGTGTGAGATTAATTTGCCAAATGACTGGGTTCTGGCCTGCATATAAGGAATGCACTCCTGTAAAACTAGTGCAAGGTGGAAAATGTACTCCCGGTTCAAGGCACACCGTGGACTACAGCTGTACAGACCAGGCTGTTACTGACAGAGTGACACATGCTGCAGTCACTCAGACACTTGCCATTGCTACAGCTGTTATTCCCCTCTTTGCCTGTCAGTAAGGAGGGAAGGGGAGAGAGGGACAAATGACTGAACATTTCCAGGGCTATGTGCATCCACAGAGATGGCTAGAGGAAAACCCCACCCACCACCAGGGAGAGTAGAAGAAGCTGTATTGTAAAACTTTGAAGTCTGGGAAAAGAAAAAAAAAAACTGCTTTGAGGAGCAAGGACTTGTGGAGGACATAGTGCCCAAAGAAACTGAGCTTCTGTTGCTCTTGATATACAGATATCAGCAGATCCAGAGCTCTGCAGAAGAGGAACTGTTCCTGGGCTTGTGGCAGGGAAGTTGTTGTAGAGTAGAGTACAGATCATGTAGCTGGCTGTGGATGAGACAATTTGCTGATATTTTCTGGTCCATAGTAAAGCCACTTTCAAATATGGTGTCACTGCCTAGCTGTGGGGAGGATGTCACTGCAGCTGGTATCGCTAAACCCCAGAGAGAGAGCAGAGACATGTTATCATCCTAAGTGACCGTGAAAGGCCGCTGGCCATACCCTCTTCTCACTACTTAAAGAAACTATATTGGCTTATGACACCAATTAGGTGCCTACACCTGGATTTCTGGGACTCTAACGCCAGATTTGAGCCCCAACTCACTGACCAGTGGGATGGGGTTTTAAAGAGGCTATCAGACTACTATTTCTACATTTCCTCTTAGTCAGGACCCCTTATAGGGATTAGGGGTCAGTCATTGGTCCCTTGTTAATTACTAAAGCCAGCCAGCCACCCAGTCCCACAGGCTTACCAGTCAGCCAGCCAGCCTGACTGACTGTACCTGCCAGCCACCCACTGGCCCTGGGCCTGTATCTGCCATCTACCAACCACACAGGGGGCCAGCCAGCCAGCAAAGGGGGCCAGCCAGCCAGCAAAGGGTGCTAGCCAGCCACCAAAGGGTGCCAACCAACTACCCACCACAGGGTGCCGGCCAGCCACCAAAGGGTGCCAAACCACCCACTCACCAAGGGGTGCCAGCCAGCCACCCACTAAAGGGTGCTAGCCGGCCACCAAAGGGTGCCAGCCACCCACCACAGGGTGCCAGCCAGCCATCCACCCACCACAGGGTGCCAGCCATCCACCCACCTCAGGGTGCCAGCCAGCCACCCACCTCAGGGTGCCAGCCACCCACCCACCACAGGGTGCCAGCCAGCCAGTCAGCCACCACAGGTTGCCAGCCAGCCACCAAAGGGTGACAGCCAGCCAGCCAACTATCACAGGGTGCAAGCCACCCACCCACCACAGGGTGCCAGCCAGGCACCCACCAAAGGGGGCCAGCCAGCCACCCACCACATGGTGCCAGCCAGCCACCCATCCACCACACTGTGCCAGCCAGGCACCCACCAAAGGGGGCGAGCCAGCCACCCACCACAGGGTGCCAGCCAGCCACCCATCCACCACACGGTGCCAGCCAGCCAAAGGGTGCCAGCCAGCCACCCACCACAGGGTGTCAGCCAGTCACTCATCACCACAGGGTGCCAGCCAGCCATTTTGTTTAAGCCTATATTAGTGTCTTTTCAAGTTTCAATGGAGATGGATGGAGATAAAAAAATGAAAAGTGTGGTCTGGGACTATTTCTCTTCTCCATCTCCAGGAAAATCAGCAGCACTGTGCAACACTTGCAAAAACAATGTAAGCATGGGATCAATAACTGCAAAAACAAAAAATATGTCTAATCTTTGGGCCCATCTAAGAGTTCATCATGTTGAATTGTATAATGCAGCACAGAAAAAACAAAATGAATCACAAGGTGAAACATCCCTATCCCAGGCACTGGTAAGCTTTACTGATGGGGCTGCACTGATATGCTGCAATGATGGCCACTGATGAGGCTGAACTTATGGAAACTGATGAGGCTACACTGATGGGCATTGATAGACTGTGGTTGTGGTCTGTGGTTTACAGATGACAGGGCGGGTCATAAACAGTAAGGGGTGTGGCCTTTACAGGAAGGGGTGGTATATATTTAAATTAGGGGGCGCACAAGTTTAGTCAGGCCTAGGGCAGCACAAGACCTAAATACACCACTGATTGTAACTGGTGTGGTGGTGATCAGGGACACCTCTAACTGGTGTGGAGGTGATCAGGGACACTGTAACTGGCATGGGGGTGATCAAGAACACTGTAACTGGTGTGGTGATCAGGGACACTCCAACTGGTGTGGAGGTGATCAGGAACACTGTAACTGGTGTGGAGGTGATCAGGGACACTGTAACTAGTGTGGAGGTGATCAGGGACACTGTAACTGGTGTGGAGGTGATCGGGGACACTGTAACTAGTGTGGAGGTGATCGGGGACACTGTAACTGGTGTGGAGGTGATCAGGGACACTGTAACTGGTGTGGAGGTGATCGGGGACACTCTAACTAGTGTGGAGGTGATCAGGGACACTGTAACTGGTGTGGAGGTGATCAGGGACACTGTAACTGGTGTGGAGGTGATCGGGGACACTGTAACTGGTGTGGAGCTTGTGATCAGGGACACTGTTACATAGTTACATAGTAGGTGAGGTTGAATAAAGATAACAGTCCATCCAGTTCAACCTGTGTAGGTGTGTGTGGCTGTAATCATCTCACATAGCCCTTAATGTCCTGATCCTTGAGATGTAAGTCTAAGAGTCTTTTGAAAGTCACCATACTACCCGCAGAAACCACCTCTTGGGGTAGAGAATTCCACAATCTTGTAGCCCTAACAGTAAAGAACCCTCCTCGTTGCCTGAGGTTAAAACGCTTCTCCTCTAATCGCATTGTATGCCCTCGAGTCCTCATGCAATTCCTTCGAATGAACAGTTTTTTTTCTAAGCTGAGGTCCCCATTAAGATATTTATAAATTGCTAACATGTCCCCCCTCAGACGTCTCTTCTCCAGGGAGAATAAATCGAGCGATTGCAGCCGCTCTTAAAAACAAACTGGTGTTTGTTTTTATTATCATATTTGTTTTTTCATTATTAAGTTTCATTTTTTCGTCACTTTTGCAAAAATGTTTTTGATCTTACAGTCAGCACAACTTTTTTTTTTTGCATATGTTTGTAGAGTGTATATCTCACGTTTAAGTTGCAGCTTTTGATTTGTTTATTTAGCGCAGTTTATTTGCTTCATTATTGCATGTTATATAACCCCTTCATAATGGTGTTATATAACACTGACATTGGTGCCGCTAATGCAGCACAAAGGGGTTAAATAACTGCACTTTACTAACAACATTGGTAATGAATTAACCCCTTTACCTCCAGGAGTTAACCAGTCCAGTTCACAGGAAAGAGAGATGGGGGGAGGTAAGAGAGAGAAACAGGGAGAGGGGTGAGGGGGGGCAGGGGGGGGGTGGAATTGGTAGAGAGAGAGGGGGAAGCTGAGAGAGAGAGGGGGGCTGAGATAGAGAGGAGGGAGCGTAGAGAGAGAGGGGGGCTGAGAGAGAGGGGAGAATAAAGAGAGATGGAGGGCTGAGAGAGAGAGGGGAAGCGTAGAGAGAGAGGGGGGCTGAGAGAGAGAGGGGGGAGCGTAGAGAGAGAGGGGGGCTGAGAGAGAGAGGGGGAGCATAGAGAGAGATAGGGGGCTGAGAGAGAGAGAGAGGGTGTAGAGAGAGAGAGCAGGGCTGAGAGAGGGGGGAGCGCAGAGAGAGATTGGGGGCTGAGAGAGAGAGGCGGGTGTAGAGAGAGAGAGGGGGGCTGAGAGAGGGGGGAGCGCAGAGAGAGATTGGGGGCTGAGAGAGAGAGGCGGGTGTAGAGAGAGAGGGGGGGGGGCTGAGAGAGAGAGAGGGGGGAGCGTAGAGAGAGAGAGGGGGCTGAGATAGAGAGAGGGGGAGTGCAGAGATAGAGGGGGTTGAGAGAGAGAGAAGGGGGAGCTAGGAGAGAGAAGGGGATGAGTGAGAGAGGTGGTCTGAGAGGTGTGAGGGGAAGAGAGAGGGTGGCTATCCCAGTCTGTGTCTGCAGGTTTGTGTACCAGTGTATGATTCCCAGTATGGCGGTACCTTTCATGGCAGTCTCCTTCTCTTATCCAGGAGTCCTATGCTCCTTTCAGCTGTTCCCTGGCAGCATGTGCCTCCTGCCCATCCTCATCCTTACTTCTGATGTTGGAGCAGAGAAGAGGTTGGAGGAGACAGAGTCCAGGCTTTGGGAGGCGTCAGGGATGCTCTTTGGATGTCAAGGAGGCTGTAAAGCTCTTCTCCCTCCTGGGCTCCCTGGCCTGGTGGTCACCTTTCACGTGGCCTCTGTCTGTGGTGCCACCCACTTGCTGTGTTAAAATAGATGCCTGAACCCAGAGGATACTGCCTGGCCATGCTTCCGCTGCCACAAAACCTGACATGACATTAAGGGGCAGCACACTTGGGGTGGCGCCCCTCTAAATTTTGCACCCGGGGCCATAGTCTTGACTGGCTCCCCCCATGCTATGCCACTAGCTGGATGAACAGTGACTGGGAGATTCTGACCAATATGTTGTAAACATTTCTGCTGCAGAGGAGTACCTGACCTATCTCCTGTAATACTCTCTAATACTGGGAAATTACTTTAGCCCCATCATAGTAGAATGACCCCCATTCCAGTATTTGGATTTCTTTGTTTTTCAGCTTCTTTCCCGAAATATTAAAGACAGCAGTAGACCTCCATCTTTTCAGGTCATGTCTATCTGTGAGCTGCAGAAGTCCCTGTGTAGATGTGTCATCCTCCAGACCCTCCCCCTATCAGCCTCTATAATGATCCCCATTGGTGGATGTGGGTGGGGCTTCTGCTGGCTCAGATCATGCTGTGTGCAGTGGCGGAGCTCCTCCTTAATATACACAGTAACCCTGGTGTGACGGGTCTTTGGGGTTCTAGAACTTCTCATATCATAGTGAGCACAGCACAACCCAATCCAAGGAAATGCTTCATCTCCATTTATTATAAAGAAATCACTTCCAATACAATACGATTCCTTACAATCACTTCTAATTACTAGACATGATTGGGACATAAAAGATCTGAAAAATGATTGACAGAACTGATCACATGACTCCAGTAATAGAAATAGAACAAGACCAATAGAAACATGAACATTCCTAATCAGGTCCTCTGGTGGACAGCAAACGGCAGGATGACTATAACAGATGATAGATGTCTCTGGGGTTATCATAGGGGAAATCTGAGGTGGATTGTCAGCTCTTCCACCAAGCATAATCCAGACCCTGATCTGCAGATCTATTTCTGGATTATTTTCTACTAAATAAAGATTCGCTGGGATCCTTTTAGACATGGACAATACTAGTTCTATCACCTCCTCAGTCCAGCCTTTGCCCTATAACGCTAAATCTTCATCACTTCCTATCACTACATGATAAAAGAACATTAATGGAGACTTTAGGAGAAAACATTCAGAGAAAAATCTCAGGAAAGCAATGAGGAGGAGAATGTCGGGGGTCTTCTCTAATTTAAAGCTAAACTCCGGGCAGATAGAAGAGAGAAATGAAGTCAGCTCTGTATACATGAATACATCATTAAATGTCTTCTGTAAATACAAGCAGTAAGGACCTGAATGTCACCTGGGACAGGCTGGATGATGTACAGGTATGTGATGCGGCTTGGCTGTGCTGTCTAGAAGTTGTTCATTTGGGTACACGCAAGAAGGTTTTTTGTTGCTTAACCACTTCCAGCCCAGCCTATAACAAGATGATGGCTGGGCGGGCATCTCATTGATCTGGGAGGACGTCATAGGATGTCCTCCCGGGACATGCCCCAGGTGCAGCCTCACAGCGTCACGATCTGTTATCAGCCAAGTCCACCGGACACAGCCGATGACTGATCAGTGTACCGGCTCGCTGCCAGTAGCATGTGACCAATAACAGCAGAGTAAACAACAGTTGTAAACAATGGATGGCTTCCTTTCATGTAATGTGTACAATTGTGTTGCTAGCTGTGATTGGTCAGTGTGATCACATGGTACAGACAGGGTCAATCACAGCCCATCTGAACTATGTGATTATGTCTGGCCAATCACAGCTAATCAAAACAAAACAATCTAAATGAATCAGTTGCATTCAGTAAAATGCTTGCTTATAGCAATGTAATACACTGCTATAAGCAATCATAATGTGTAAAAAAAAAAATTTATAATAATAATAAAATCCCGATCACTTCCCCAGAGTAGTACAATGTTACTATGGAAACATTATATTGCTCTGGTCACAGTGGGTTAAAAAAAAAAAAACATAAAAAAAAATGTAAAACAAATTATTACTTTTTTTATGTACTGTCACCAGTCAGTATTCCTCATCACCGCCATACCTCCTCACTGCCACACATATGATGACACTGTACTGCACTGGTGACAGTATGTAAAAAAATAATAATTTTTATTTTTTAATTTCTTCCTTTTCCAAAAAATGATGACAAAAAAGTTCCAACTTTAAAAAAACTCACCATGCCTCTTACTAAATACCTTGGACTTTCTTTTTTTTCAAAAATGGGTGATTTTGGGGATATTTGTACTGTCCTGGAATTTTGGGCCTCAAGAAATGAGATTGGCTGTCAATACATCAGGGTTGATCAATTTTCAGTCAAAGAGTCAATACCGTGGACAACATGGTGTATATCCCATAGTTTGTGGACTCTATAACTTTCCTACATACTAAATAATATACACTGAGTTCGGTTGTTTTTACCAAAGAAATGGAGCAGAATACAATTTGACCTACATTTATAAAGAAAGATTATTTATTTGCAAAATGTCATAACAGAAAAGAAAAAAAAAAACAAGTTTTTTTTTCAAAATGTCTTTTTTCAGCATTTAGCAAATATAAAAAAAAAGCAAACCCAGCAGTGATTAAATACTACCAAAAGAAATCTCTATTTGTGTTAAAAAAAAATGATAAAAATGTAATAAGGGTACAGTGTTGCATGACCGTGCAATTTTGGCAACCCTATCTATGAAGGGGCAGTGGAGACCCCCTTGGACAGCAGCATTGTCTGGAGAGGGGGGTGTTATGTGGATTAGTAGATTTTGATGGACTTTACATAAGTGACTAACAAAATAAAGCCAAATTCCAGATAACATTTTATAAGCCGTTACACCCACATTTTTGTTTCCTATTGGGATAAAGGTTTTACATCAATGAATAAAAGCTGATCATTGTAACCCCCACTGTCAGTGGTATATGATTTTTCCCAACCCTCTAACTACCACTGCAACTTTTTCTGGACAGACTGGTCCGTTAAAGGGAGTTGAGAAAACAGAGTAGGACCAACAGGGTAAAAAAAAAAAAAGTTACAGGGGTATTCAGAAAAACAAAGGTTCCCATATTACTCACAGCCAGATAACTAGTATTTTCAGAAGAAGGTTTGCAATGGCAGCCCTAATACTTCTTCCAGGAGCAACCACTTCCTCCAAGCATTGGCTGATCAATGAACCAATCCCACCACCCGTCCCTGTGATGTCAACAGACTCTGGGCAAAGTACTCATATCTCTTAATTCCCCCCACATATCTTTATACATCCTCCCACTACACCTAACCCAGCATGGAGGGGCTCAGTGAAGGTGGTGGTGAAGGTGTGGAGGTGCCGGATCGGGTTACAAAGATCATAAAAGGATATCCGCCCAGCCTCATAATCCAGATATATCCTGACTCTCTTACTAAATATGTCATCAAGTAAGAAGGTCTCATCACTGTCATGTATCAATATATGCTCATCACATGACATGTTCAATGCCCAGGACTTGTTATTATATCCAATCGCTGACTGCCCCCCTCTCCTGTCTATACTGGGGTAACACATCCCAACTGTCCAATTTCTCGATCCCCTGACATCCACTTCCCAGTAATGTCTCCCTGAGGAGAAACTCTGACTGCTCATCACCTGAAGATCATTTTGAAATCTCTCTGGTGTTTCTGGGCGATTCTGGTTTATATCTGACCTGGATACAGTTTTCCTGTCATCTGATATCTATAGATAATTATTAGCTGTGTTTCCATCCAGTAATATGTCTGCAGCTCCCTGTATGGGGAAATATACATTTACCTCTGTTATTATATCAGATAAACCTGTGTGTAAGACCCCCGCCACATCCAGATCCCCTCCATTATAGAGGAGTTCCTCATGTCTCTCTCTGTCCTCATTATCTCCATCCTCAGTATCACACAAGTCACCTGTGTCTGATTCCTGTAAGACAGTCAGTGGATCCGTCATGTTACACAGCTTCTCAATGTCCACCATCTTCCTGGACAGCTCCTCCTTCTTTATTTCCAGATCCCGGATGGAGATGGAGATCCGCTCTGCCCGCCCGTAGATGTCTCTCAGGACTCTCTTCTCCAGGTCTTCCAGACGTCTCTTGATATCTCTAAACAGGACAGTGACTCTCTCTGTGTCACCAGCTGCTTCTTCTTCTACTTTCCTACTGTGTTCCTGCAGACTCTGGACTCTTTCCTCCATCTCCTCTCTCTTTGTCAGAAGTTTCTGCAGAACATTCCTCAGTGTCTTCTTCTTCTTCTTAGAAGCCTTATCCAGTAACTCCATCTCATGCCCTTTATGTCCTCCAATCATAGAACAAGACATACAAATACAGATCTCATCCTCAGTGCAGTAATACTCCAGGATCTTCTTATGGACGGAGCATTTCCTTCTCTCCATGGACAAGGTGGGGGTCACATAAGATGTGTTCTGGGGACTTTTTGTGGACTCTTAGGTGTTTATCACACAGATAATCCTCACAGTGTAGAGAGGATCTAACAGCAGGCAGCGGAGAATCAACACAGTAAGTACAGAAGACCCCAGAGTCCTCCTGATCCGGCTGAGCAGAGAGAAAATTCTCCACTATGTTACGCAGTGTTATGTTCCTGTCCAGTGCAGGACGATGCGGAAAATTCTCTCTGCATTCAGGACAGGAATATCCTCCAGACCCCTCCTGTGTATCCAGGAGACGATCAATACAGACCCAGCAGAAGTTGTGACCACATCTCAGGGTTACAGGATCTGTATAAATGTTCAGACAGATGGAACATTCCAGCTCAGCTCTTAGAACAGCCGATGCTATTACTGACAGCAGAAAAGGGAAGTGAAACTGAAAGTCTCTGGACTAGAATGCAGTTGAACCGGTTACAACTAGTTTGCACAAGGTGAGGCTGAGCTCAGCTCTCAGCTGATTTGTTAAAAAATAAATATGGGTATCTCAATATCTCAAAAAGTGTTATAAATAGATAAGTAAAAACTCAAAATTCATGTAACAAATGGACAAAACACAAAAAATATGCTTAAAAAATTGGTAAGTGATCAAGCGATTCCACTGTGCTAATAACCACCAGCACACCGCACTCACCAGAACATATGGCTGCATAAATTATAAGCAGCAAGTGCGCTCTGTGGGGTCATTTAGACAATGACATTTCTCCATTGTGTAGTGCTACACCCGTAGGAGCCACAGGATTACTGTCCAGGCCTTCCCAAAATGTCTGCCCTTCAGCCAGGCACACAACTAACTCATTCACGCTTTCTTCAAGGACTAGTATAGGGAATGTTGTTTTTGTGGTTTTTATATTTGGAGAACTTAGACAGGGAAGAGCGAAGTTGTGGGATACTCTAAAATAAAAAGAACTATGTACAACTTGAGGACTTGGTACTGTTAGACTTCCAGTAAAAAATAGAAATACATTTTTCCTATTACAGGTCAAGAATTGTGAACTTTGAGGCCTCAAATGACCTTGTCACTGATTCAGTATAAACCCCTTCAGTTTGAAGCACACATTGCGTCCATTTTTGAAATTGTTTTATTTACATGTACTTTGAGATGAGAAGCTATGTCGTCTGCCCCCAAAAGGAATTGTGTTCGGTAAACTTTAAATATAATGCTCTGGAGAGGCAGGCGACTAAATTGCTTATCCCAGGTGGAACGGCCTTGGGGGGAAGGTTTACATACAACGGACCTCAAAGGATAAAAAGCCATTTTTTCCCTGGTCATGAAAGGAGAGAAACCAGGGAGATCATAAAACATTAGGTTCTGGCCATGAGATGTTTTAACACACAATGGCCAAAACTCAAATTCAGGATCACACCTGTGTTCACCTATTCCCTAGCAAATAAACTTTTGTTTCTACCATCAGAAGACAAACAAACGGAAAACTACCTGGACAAAGAGAAGAACCTGTAATTCATTTACCTACACACCAAGACGGGGGTAGAGATTGTGTCATACAGACAATTGTCCATTGGAAGCTACATGGTGTCAAATAAACATTGTCACTTAGACTGATGAGAACTGCATCTTCAAATGAATTTAATATAATCATAAGCTTATACAACATCCTTGTCCCATCATATACCAAAGGGGGTGTGGAACTTATAATTTTATGACAATCTTCTATTGAGAATTACATGATATCTGTTATATAGTAGTGTCAAATGGTCAGAATGTCTCCCATATTTTATAACCCAGTCCCAAATCATAATTGTATTGTTGTTAACATAATAATCCCTTAATAGATAATATTCTGATTGGAAATAACCCATGTGTAGAAAAGTTTACATACACAAGTTGTTGTGTAGCAATATATATATATAACTGTCTATGTATCTATATAATTTGTACTGCTACTAAATGTAAAGTATGTGGGTAAATCAGTCATTTCCAATGTACATATCATATTAATAATATATCCTTATTAAATGGTGTTACCAGGTTCAATCCTTATCTAGATGCATGATGGAGATATTAGATGGACATGTATAGAGGATGAGAGTATGGATAAATTATTATGTTGTTTTTATGAAATTCTTAAATGGAGAAATAATCATATAGTTTTAAATATCCAATATATTGGTTAACAAGTAGAGGTGTTGCCCAATGACATCACCAGTTAATGGATAAGTTAGCCCAACCAATGGGGATAAAGTTACTCCTTCTGGGTTTGACTTATGGTAATTTTACAGCCCTTTTGTTCAATACAATATAAAAAGGGAACCCCAGGTGAGAAAGGGACATTACATTACACAAGATACATTACACATACAACACACACGCTACTACAGCCATGCATATACTCATCTATACAGACTCATCTTGCTCCATAATGTATCTGAAACTTTGAAGGACGCCAAACTAAACTCCTCCCTAACTGGCCACCATTGTGAGAAGGCAGCCATCTTAAGGACTCTGGTAATGACCATTTGAAGCTAGCAGCCATTTTAAATATGGTAAATATACCTTGCTGTTTATTTGATTATTTACAATTGTTTATTTCTTTCCTTAAATGTAGATTTTTCTCTAAGAGCTGACTTTTGCTTTTTATACATTTTTATTAACCACTTTACCACCGGAGGGTTTTGCTGTCTTACGTCCCGGCCACATTTTGCGATTCGGCACTGTGCGACTTTAACTGACAATTGCGCGGACGTGCGACGCCATACCCAAACGAAATGTACGTCCTTTTTTTCCCACAAACAGAGCTTTCGTTTGGTGGTATTTGATCACCTGTGCGATTTTTACTTGCGCTATAAACAAAAAAACAGCGTAAATTTTGAAAAAATAACAATATTTTCACATTTTTTTTATATGAAATCCCCCCCCCCCCCAAAAAAAAATTAAAAATCTAATTTTTTTTTAATTTTTGGCCAATTTGTTTTCTGCTACTTATGTTTGGTACAAAAAATCACAATAAACATATTTTGATTGGTTTGCGCAAAAGTTATTGCGTTTACTAACTAAGGGAAAAGATTTCTGTCATTTTTGGTGGGTTTTTTTAACGATTAATGGCGGCGATCTGCGATTTTTTTTGCGGGACTGCGACATAGCAGCGGACAGATCGGACCCTTGACTGACATTTTTTACACTTTTGGGGGTACCAGTGACATTACTACAGTAATCAGTGCTATAAATATGCACTGTTACTATAAAAATTACACTGGCAGGGAAGGGGTTAATTTTATTGGAGAGGGAGGGGTTAATGTATGCCTGGTGCTTACTAACGTGTGTGGGGGGAGGTGACTGAGTGACACAGGGACAGATCGCAGGTTCAGCTATGCTGAACCCTGCAATCTGTCACTGTCTGTCACTTAGGAGATCTTATGTTTACACAAGCGGGCGGATCTCCAGACTCGATTCCCCGACGATCGGGGAAGAGCAGCGGCGATCCCCTGGCCCGACTCCCGCTGTGACTGAATACAGCGGGAGCGAGCCTCCGGCGACGCGCGAGCGCTGCCCACAAGGGGAGGAGTCCAGCGACGTAGGTCTACGTCGCTGGACTGGAACAAGCCACTGTGCCGCAGTAGAGGCACAGTGAGCGGGGGTAAAGTGGTTAATATCAGATTTAGCGCATATTGGCGTATTATAAAAAAGGGGGTGTGTATAAGAGCCTAAGCCCACATAGACACTAGCAGCGCTAGAAACAGCCCCTAACGAGGTTGATGGTATATAGCAAAAACAAACAGCCTAACAACAATATTGGCGTATTAGTCTCTCGTTTTGCATGGCCTATTCTTGCTCCATCTGCAGTGGAGTGACTGTCGGCTGCGCAATTTGCAGACAATTGTGGTCTGATTATATAGCACACTTAAATATGGTTTATGCTACTACATCTGGGAAAACGTAATCTTGCTTTATTTTTACTTTCATCATTAAGTTAAATATCACATTGCATTCATAGTTTTAAGTTTGTATTTTATGTAAAGTTATCTTTTTGTGTCATCTCAAGTTTAATCATTTAATGTGAATACATGTCTTGCGAATAAATATTCTTATATATTCCATACTGTAGACTGTTTTCACTAAGATTGGTATATGCTATTAAAAAGAAATTAATCGATCAAAAAGAACTCGTTATACTCGTTCAGAATAATATTCTCGAACGTGTAAAACGCACAACATATTAAATGGAGGCGCTGCTGAGATCTCATTAATTTCTTACATATGCCAATCATAATTTTGATCATGGTGACATAATTAATAATTTTGCATTAAAAAAAAAAAAAGTTTTAATTATGAATGTTGATAGAAACGCCCTAAAAATGTCTACATAAGGTAAGGTTCACGCTGCCAACTCAGGTAAGGTGTCTATCCCACAGCCCCAGTAGATTCGGTACAGATCTAGAATATGTGGAGACACCTCTCTGAGTCTGAAATGGTGGAATATGTAAAGGCTGGTTGGAGTCATATCAAAATCCTCAGAAGTCGGGCCAAATATGGGCACCTGACATGGGTAGAGGAAAACCCGATGTATGAACTCACCAATAGCTTCTCTAACACCAAAGACGTCAGGAAGCGTGATCACATACTTTTAGAGTCATAGAGAACTGCACCAGAAGGCTCAGCAAAGAGGAATTTAGTAAAGTTCCAATTTCAACTCCAAATAAAAGAGAGTGAGATAAGGAACCTCCTTGAGCAGGTGAAAGTGACCTCTATTGGGACACATCAGTTAAGAGAATGTAGCGTGAAACTGCAGAAAAAAGTAGAACTGTGGCAGAAGTTTTATTCAGAAAGCTGTAATGAAAGTAAGCAGTTGAAAGAGAAATGTAATGATTAATGCAATAAGTAGGAAGTTTTGAGCAAGGAAAAATGTTTTCTAGAAAAAGTTGCCGAGTAACCAGCAGTGGAAAATTAAGTTGCCGAGTAACCAGCAGTGGAAAATTAAAAAAAAAAAGTGTGTAACAGTTCAAGTCAGGACAGGAACTCATTAGTAAATAAATAGGAGAGTTACAAAAGGTTATGGTGTCCATGTTAAAGGGTAATGCTCATTAGTCCTGCATTATAAATAAAATGAAGTAATTAAATAGACCCAGATATGACTCCCAGTCTGATGGTCATGACCCAGACAAGGGGGGGAGTCAGGCAGAGAGTCCACGTCCTCCCCCAGCCATCTTCTAAACATAGGAGGGCAGAAATTGGGCGGCCATGCATAAATAGGTATGAGTCATATCAAGGTCACTGCAAAAAGACGAGCACCCCTAAAAAGATACCGGACGCCTCCAGAATTATAAAGTTTTTAAATAGAGTACTGTCCCGATTTTTGTTAAGAAAGGGTCCTTAGACATTACTGATCATCTTGAGGCCTATGAAAACACCCTTTCTGTGTTGGGCCTGTAGGATGTAATTTAGTATTCAGCCCATACAAAAACCTTACCGCTGCTAGAGCTGCAATCTACAACCTAAAAATGTACACAGCACCAAAGCCCCACTGAATTTTTGGCTGTACTCAAAAGTGCCTACCACTTACCAATGAAGGAGCCTGAGTACAACCACCCAGAATTTAAATCCCTGTGCTTTGAGGCATTGCCTACATACATAATAATATGTTTGGCAAGGGACTACAAGTTGGGGTGTTCACTGGAATGGTTGGTAAAAGAGAGCGACAATTTGTACTCCATCCAACAGACCGGTGAATACAAAGAAAGGCGTGAGCCTGTCACCAAAATTGTGGCAGAAACGCATCTTTCTTCTCAACCCTCACACTGAAAAAAAAAAAGGAGCAAGATTTTATACTGGATACCTGAAGAAGGACACCAGACCTCCCACCAATTAGGAGGGGGGGTGGAACAGAGGCCAATTTAGGATTTCCTTCCAAGGGGACAGGGCCCAAGGTTTAGAAGAATCTCTAGGGAGTATCCCCAAAGAGACAAATTTACCCTTGAGGATGGAAACCCTCGCTATGCACAATATTCTCAATAAGGGGGGAACCCCCACAAATAAATAGGGATTTGCCCCACCTTAGGGCTCCCCAAAATCCTCGGGAAGATCAAGAGACATTAAGGCCCAGACCCCACGCTAGAACCGAGCCAGTGGTTCTGATAGGGATCTGTCCCATCTGTCTGTACCCGAGAGACATAGGCACCACAGGAGGCGAAGCCAACAATCCAATTCTGAAGAGGTTTTCAGCAGAGTAGATGCCAAGTTGGATCAAATGATCACTTGGTTCCCTCAGGGCATTGCAGCCCAGAACCAAAATATTCCTCTTTAGAAACAAATCCTGTGGCCAGCCAAAGGCTACAAAATCCTTAAATGCCCAAATGGCCAGGAATCAGAGGGATACACTGAATGAAGGCATAGGAGACAGAGGTTCTAACACCATTTTATCCCCAGGTCACAGTATTGAGGATCCTGAAATCCCTGCCACAGGATCTTGGTCGTTAGATACTAACTACCCTCCTATTTTTCAGTGGTCACTTTATCCCTCTGACTCAAACAGGTCGCTCAAAGCGGGCACATTTTGAAAAATCGCCAATGACGGTGATACCAAGGAGGATCAAACCCTAATGACGTAATGAAGTCAAGAGGTTAAAGGTTGCATTACGGTAACCAAGAAGGAATCCTCAATGTCAGGTAGTTTTGTTGCCTACAATGATTTGCATTGATGCCCCAAAGGGGGAGATATTATATATATTTTTTCCTCCCAAGTAGAAGGTAAATTCTAACAAAAATATTGTATTACTGTTCAATTGTTCAATGTGTGGTATCCATGGTGATGAATACGTCCCCATGTTAATGAGCCCCAGAAGTCAGTCTCCCCTGGAAAAGGTTGCATATATAGTCTCACCTTCCATGGTGGTCAGATAAAAGGCTGATCACACGGTGGACTAAAGGAGGACTCTGAGGAAGCTCAGGATACCAACCTCACATGGAAATTTCAACTACAATTTATGGATGAAAACTGTATGTATAATTTCCTCATGGAATCCATTTTCCTTTATAGGACTAAGAGCAGTGGCAGCCCGCCCATAGAGGGCGCAGGGGCGCCCCAAATGAAGCAGAAAAAAAAAGATTAAATAAAAAAAAAGTCAAGTTTTCGCCCACTAGGGGCGCCGGACTTAGTGCTGGGTATGGGGGGGGTTTGATCCCACCCTCGCCCGGCAGAGGCGCCGATTGGCACTCTTCTGGTCATCGGGCGCAGAGCAATGCACCCCGACACACCCCACTTTAACGATGTCCGGGCTGTGATTGGTCAAGAGTCCAGCCTGGACCAATCACAGGAGGACATCGGACCTGGTGACGTGACGCCTGGGGGGCGGTGCACCGCCCCGGCGTCACATTCACCTTCAGTTCCCGCCCGCCGGCACCGGAGAAGAGAGGAGATGGGAGAGCCGCCGCCGTGCGTGAGGAAGAAGAAGATTGTGTCATCACCGCACCGCATCCCGCCGCCCCTCGGGCTGACTCAGAGCAGCACGCCGTCCATAGGTAAGAGTCTGCTTTGAAGGGGGCACGCACGTTGATCTCTGTATTGGGGACATGTACACTGGTCACTGCACACTGCATTGGGGACATGTACGCTGGTCACTGCATTGGAAGCACGCACGCTGATCTCTGCATTGGGGACATGTATGCTGGTCACTGCATTGGGGACATGTATGCTGGTCACTGCATTGGGGACATGTACGCTGGTCACTGCATTGGAAGCACGCACGCTGATCTCTGCATTGGGGACATGTATGCTGGTCACTGCATTGGGGACATGTACGCAGGTCACTGCATTGGGGACATGTACGATGATCACTGCATTGGAAGCACGCATGCTGATCCCTGCATTGGGGACATGTACACTGGTCACTGCATTGGGGACATGTACGCTGGTCACTGCATTGGAAGCATGCACGCTTATCTCTGCATTGGGGACACGTATGCAGGTCACTGCATTGGGGGCATGTACGCTGGTCACTGCATTGGAAGCACGCACGCTGATCTCTGCATTGGGGACATGTACACTGGTCACTGCATTGGAAGCACGCACGCTGATCTCTGCATTGGGGACATGTATGCTGGTCACTGCATTGGGGACATATACGCTAGTCACTGCATTGGGGACATGTACCCTGGTCACTGCATTGGAAGCACGCACGCTGATCTCTGCATTGGGGACATGTTCACTGGTCACTGCATTGGGGACATGTATGCTGGTCACTGCATTGGGGACATATACGCTGGTCACTGCATTGGGGACATGTACGCTGGTCACTGCATTGGAAGCACGCACACTGATCTCTGCATTGGGGACATGTGCACTGGTCACTGCATTGGGGACATGTATGCTGGTCACTGCATTGGAAGCACACACACTGATTTCTGCATTGGGGACATGTACGCTGGTCACTGCATTGGGGACATGTATGCTGGTCACTGAATTGGAGGCACGCACACTGATCTCTGCATTGGGGACATGTATGCTCGTCACTGCATTGGGGACATGTATGCTGGTCACTGCATTGGAGGCACACACACTGATCTCTGCATTGGGGACATGTACACTGGTCACTGCATTGGAAGCACGCACGCTGATCTCTGCATTGGGGACATGTACGCTGGTCACTGCATTGGGGGCATGTATGCTGGTCACTGCATTGGGGGCATGTATGCTGGTCACTGCATTGGGGGCATGTATGCTGGTCACTGCATTGGGGACATGTATGCTGGTCACTGCATTGGAGGCACGCACACTGATCTCTGCATTGGGGACATGTGCACTGGTCACTGCATTGGGGACATGTATGCTGGTCACTGCATTGGGGATATGTACGCTGGTTACTGCATTGGGGACATGTACGCTGGTCACTGCATTGGGGACATGTACGCTGGTCACTGCATTGGGGACATGTATGCTGGTCACTGCATTGAAAGGGGGCATGTATACTGGTCACTACATTGAAAGGGGGCATATATACTGGTCACTACATTGAAGGGGGCATGTACTGTGGGATTAGTGCTAGGGGGTCTGTACTGTGGGATTAGTGCTAGGGGGTCTGTACTGTGGGGTTTGTGCTAGGTGGCCTGTACTGTGGGGTTTGTGCTAGGGGGACTGTACTGTGGGGTTTTGTGCTAGGGGGTCTGTACTGTGGGATTAGTGCTAGGGGGCCTGTACTGTGGGATTAGTGCTAGGGGGTCTGTACTGTGGGGTTTGTGCTAGGGGGTCTGTACTGTGGGATTAGTGCTAAGGGGTCTGTATTGTGGGGATTGTGCTAGGAGGTCTGTACTGTGGGGTTTTTGCTAGGGGGCCTGTACTGTGGGGTTTTGTGCTAGGGGGTCTGTACTGTGGGGTTTGTGCCACTCTCAGTCAGTGTATCCCATAATAGGGTGTCTCTCTCACAGTATATCCCATAATAGGGCCCCTTCTCCCTATTATGGGATATACTAGTACTGATTGACCCCTTAATATGTGATATATTGGGAGAATTTGTTCATGCAAGCAAAATAGAGGGGACAAAATGGGTGGAGTCTATAAGGGGTGGGGCTTCTGAGAAATGGGAGGGGTCAAAATGGAAGGGCGGGGTCTTGCGCCCCATCATCTTAAAACTTCACCAGCCGCCACTGACTAAGAAATCAAGGAAGTAAGCAGGAAACCGAGAGTCTGATGTGTCTGAGACACCCAAGAGGGGGTGTACAGTGTGAAGGACCCCGGGATACCCCTGATGGCCGGTCTACCAAGACGAAACCGTCAAGACAGCCAAAGGCAAAAGTGCCCGGAGAAATCCACATTCCACTGGCCAACAGATGATCACCATGATGACCAACATTCCACTGGCCAACAGATGAGTCACCATGCTTATCTACTGAAGTCACTGCACCTACTTGCAGGTCTCTACACCCCATTCAATTATTCCATACCCACCTACAAAACTGTCAAAGTCTGATTTAAGCCCTATTTCTTCAAGAGTCTGCCTTGGAAAAATGTTTCAAATGACTACGGCACTTTTCACACTTTTTCCAAAGGGGGGATTTGTTAGACTTCCAGTACGAAATAGAAATACATTTTTCCTATTACAGGTCAAGAATTTTGAACTTTGAGGCCTCAAATGACCTTGTCACTGATTCAGTCAAAACCCCTTCAGTTTGAAGCACACATTGCGTCCGTTGTTGAAATTGTTTTATTTACATGTACTTTGAGATGAGAAACTATGTTGTCTGCCCCCAAAAGGAAATTGTGTTCGGTAAACTTTGAATATAATGCTCTGGAGAGGCAGGCGACTAAATTGCTTATCCCAGGTGGAATGGCCTTGGGGGGAAGGTTTACATACAACGGACCTCAAAGGATAAAAAGCCATTTTCCCCCTGGTCATGAAAGGAGAGAAACCAGGGAGATCATAAAACATTAGGTTCTGGCCATGAGATGTTTTAACACACAATGACCAAAACTCAAATTCAGGATCACACCTGTGTTCACCCATTCCCTAGCAAATAAACTATTGTTTCTACCATCAGAAGACAAACAAGCGGAAAACTACCTGGACAAAGAGAAGAACCTGTAATTCATTTACCTACACACCAAGACGGGGTAGAGATTGGGTCATACAAACAATTGTCCATTGGAAGCTACATGCTGTCAAATAAACATTGTCACTTAGACTGATGAGAACTGCATCTTCAAATGAGTTTAATATAATCATAAGCTTATACAACATCCTTGTCCCATCATATACCAAAAGGGGTGTGGAACTTATAATTTTATGACAATCTTCTATTGAGAATTAAATGATATCTATTATATAGTAGTGTCAAATGGTCAGAATTTCTCCCATATTTTATAATCCAGTCCCAAATCATAATTGTATTGTTGTTAACATAATAAACCCTTAATGGATAATATTTTGATTGGAAATAACCCATGTGTAGAAAAGTTTACATATACAAGTTGTTGTGTAGCAATTTTTTGCTTGTTTGTTATGTATTCGGTCTGACCAGACTACCAAGGTTGAGCAACCCTCCCCACCCCCCACACACACCTGTACTCTATCAGTGTCCACTATCAAGTAGATATAGGAGGAGTCCCCTGTAGTGCATTTGCACATCTTTCCCAGCAAGGAGTATTATCTCCAAGGGTTAGAAAGGCTGGATTCATCTCTTTTTCATGGATAGTGTAGGACCCACTGATAATGGGGTACTTTGACGCAGTGGTGGGATTCAGCCGGTTCGCACCGGTTCCATAGAACCGGTGGCTAACTTTCTGCAAGTTCGCAGAACCGGCTGAATCCTTCTGCGCGTCTGAGGACGTGCAGGACAATTGAATGTCCGCGCTCGGGCAGACGTGGCGGCCGGGGGGCGGAGCAGTGCGCCCGACCCGCCCATTCTGTGACAATAGCGAATGAGAATTCGCTATTGTCACATGATCCTCCTCCTGGCCAATCAGGGAGCGGGTCCTCTCGCTCCCTGATTGGCCGAAAGGCAAACACCGTGCCATTGGACGAGGAGGAGGCGCCGCGGGAGGACTCGGAGATGCGGGGAGCCGAATGCGAGACCGTCCGTGAGGTAAGTGCATGGGTCTCGCGGGGATCGCTGGCACTCTGCAATTGGGGGCAATGTTGTGGCTGGCGCTCTGCAATTGGGGGCAATGTTGTGGCTGGCGCTCTGCAATTGGGGGCAATGTTGTGGCTGGCGCTCTGCAATCATTGGGGGCAAAGCTGTGGCTGGCGCTCTGCAATTGGGGCAATGTTGTGGCTGGCGCTCTGCAATTGGGGACAATGTTGTGGCTGGCGCTCTGCAATTGGGGACAATGTTGTGGCTGGCGCTCTGCAATTGGGGGCAATGTTGTGGCTGGCGCTCTGCAATCATTGGGGGCAATGCTGTAGCTGGCGCTCTGCAATTGGGGGCAATGCTGTGGCTGGCACTCTGCAATTGGGGGCAATGTGGCTGGCGCTCTGCAATTGGGGGCAATTTGGCTGGCGCTCTGCAATTGGGGGCAATGCTGTGGCTGGCGCTCTGCAATTGGGGGCAATGTTGTGGCTGGCGCTCTGCAATCATTGGGGGCAATGCTGTGGCTGGCGCTCTGCAATTGGGGGCAATGCTGTGGCTGGCACTCTGCAATCATTGGGGGCAATGCTGTGGCTGGCACTCTGCAATCATTGGGGGCAATGCTGTGGCTGGCACTCTGCAATGATTGGGGGCAATGCTGTGGCTGGCACTCTGCAATCATTGGGGCAATGCTGTGGTCACTGTGCATTGAAAGGGGGGCACACTGGTCTCTCTGCATTGAAAGGGGGGCACGCTGGTCACTGTGCATTAAAGGGGGCATGTACACTGGTCACTGTTCATTGAAAGGGGGGCACGCTGGTCACTGTGCATTGAAAGGGGGGCACGCTGGTCTCTCTGCATTGAAAGGGGGGCACGCTGGTCACTGTGCATTGAAAGGGGGGAACGCTGGTCACTGTGCATTAAAGGGGGCATGTACACTGGTCACTGCATTGAAAGGGGGCAAGCTGGTCACTGTGCATTAAAGGGGGCATGTACACTGGTCACTGCATTGAAAGGGGGAACGCTGGTCACTGTGCATTGAAAGGGGGCACGCTGGTCACTGTGCATTGAAGGGGGCATGTACACTGGTCACTGTGCATTGAAAGGGGGCACGCTGGTCACTGTGCATTGAAAGGGGGCACGCTGGTCTCTGTGCATTAAAAGGGGGAACGCTGGTCACTGTGCATTGAAAGGGGGCACGCTGGTCATTCTGCTGGGAAAGTCGGAACTGGTTACTAAAATTTTTGAATCCCACCACTGCTTTGACGTAGTAGTGGGCTTGAGCACTATATGGCCATATGGTGGGACCAAATCCCCATTTTTATTTATGGATTGTCTTCAGATTTGGTAGTAATTTCTTTTGCATGTGCGCGCTATTCTTTTTTAATATATTTATATATATATATATATATATATATATATATATATATATATATATATATATATATATATATATAACTGTCTATGTATCTATATAATTTTTACTGCTACTAAATGTAAAGTATCTGGGTAAATCAGTAATTTCCAATATACATATCATATTAGTAATATATCCTTATTAAATGGTGTTACCAGATTCAATCCTTATCTAGATGCATGATGGAGATATTAGATGGACATGTATAGAGGATGAGATTATGGATAAATTATTATGTTGTTTTTATGATAGTCTTAAATGGAGAAATTATCATATAGTTTTAAATATCCAATATATTGGTTAACCAGTAGAGGTGTTGTCCAATGACATCACCAGTTAATGGATAAGTTAGCCCAACCAATGGGGATAAAGTTACTCCTTCTGGGTTTGACTTATGGTAATTTTACAGCCCTTTTGTTCAATACAATATAAAAAGGGAACCCCAGATGACAGAGGGACATTACATTACACAACATACATTACAGATACAACACACACGCTACTACAGCCATGCATATACTCATCTATACAGACTCATCTTGCTCCATAATGTATCTGAAACTTTGAAGGACGCCAAACGAAACTCCTCCCTAACTGGCCACCATTTTGGGAAGGCAGCCATCTTAAGGACTCTGGTAACGACCATTTGAAGCTAGCAGCCATTTTAAATATGGTAAATATACCTTGCTGTTTATTTGATTATTTACAGTTGTTTATTTCTTTCCTTAAATGTTTTACATTTCATATTTAAGGGTATTGAGATTACAGTCCCAACCATATTAACCATATGTAGATTTTTCTCTAAGAGCTGATTTTTGCTTTTTATACATTTTTATTAATATCAGATTTAGCGCATATTGGCGTATTAGTCTCTCGTTTTGCATGGCCTATTCTCGCTCCATCTGCAGTGGAGTGACTGTCGGCTGCGCAATTTGCAGACAATTGTGGTCTGATTATATAGCACACTTAAATATGGTTTATGCTACTACATCTGGGAAAACTTAATCTTGCTTTATTTTTACTTTCATCATTAAGTTAAATATCACATTGCATTTATCGTTTTAAGTTTGTATTTTATGTAAAGTTATCTTTTTGTGTAATCTCAAGTCTGATCATTTAATGTGAATACATGTCTTGTGAATAAATATTCTTATATATTCCATACTGTAGACTGTTTTCACTAAGATTGGTATATGCTGTTAAAAAGAAATTAATCGATCAAAAAGAACTCGTTATACTCGTTCAGAAAAATATTCGCGAACGTGTAAAACGCAAAACTTAATTACCCCTTTCTGAGCAAGTTATAATGAAGTCCTTGAAACAAACAGTAGACTTCAGCATTTAGTAGTTAAAGTCACAAGAGTAAGAGATTAGGTAGACAAAGCTCTTCAGGACACCAGCATGTGTCCCCTTTAACAGACCCACAACTGACTATAGGGGCACCAGAGGGGTAGCTAGAGACTAATTTTCCCAAGATCTCTAAGTGTCTGTACTCACAAGGCCCAAGGAAAGATGGATGCCTCCAATCTTCCAAGCGACACCTTCCAGTGATACCAGGCAGATCTTTAGCAGACCGCTCCTCTCAGTCAGCTTCGCTTTGGCACCTGGGTCTCAGCATTCCTCCCCTCAGGTCACCCACCTGAGGCCTCACCAATAGTGGTTTGTGCCTTGGACGGCAGCATGCCCCCCCCCCACCTCCCCCCCAGGCTGGACTTCTCCACTCTGGGATAAGACCCAGAGCTCTGTGTGCTTCCAGAATATATGCAGTCTCCCAACATGCCATCAGACTCTACCTCTCTGGGATAAGTCAGGGCTGCATCAATATTCAAGCCATGTGCATAGCTCCACACCTATCATCCAGAAACTTCTCAAGTTACCTGGATACAGAGGGATCTATCAGGCAGACTGGCAGCAGCAGAGCACACATAGCAGGCCTAGCTAAACAGTCACAGCTCACTGAGTCCAGTGAGCCAAATTATGCTTTTACCTTATCCAAAATTACAGCCACACTGACTACAATGTGGCAACTAAATTCACCTATGAAAAAAGACACACTAACACTTAGCCAACTATCCTAGCACCTACCTAGGAGGGTGATACAATATGAATATGGTCCCTTTAAGATGATGTCTTATGTAAGGTTATGGCACTTACCGGATTAAAACTCGCCAAGGCCAGCAGGTAAGTATTACAGCTATGTGGAACAAATGCTCCCCAACCGGACCCAAATAAAACTTTTCATAGTGTAGTATTTATTAAAGCAATCCAGCATAGAGCAAAGTAAGTAAAAGAACACAGTTACCAGGACAAATATGGCCGCCACATATAGTCCATGAGGTGGCGTGACATCAGCACTCTAAAACTCTGCAAGAAGATGAACAGCAATTCATTGAGAGCATAGAGAAGGGTGAAAGAGTCAGGATAAACCAATTGACACATGTGTTCCATGGGTGGAGCCAGTGAGTGACATCATCCCACACAAGCATACCCCTCTCGAAGCCTGAGGTCACGGGTGGAGCCTGGCATTGCTACAAATAGGAAAAGTGTATGATTCCAGTGCCAGGCATGACACAAGATATTGTAAGTGTGTTTTTATTGTTTTCCCAATAAGCGATTTGTGGTTTATTGTAATGTGTCACCTTTCTGTCTTCCTTCTATGATGTGCTTTGATAAGGAGCACCAGTGTGATTCTGGAGACTGATCCAGGCTGATGGCAAGTGGAGATCTATGTCAGATCATCTGAATGCAGATCAGCCACATTCACTATTGGATTGGACATGCTGTTAAGTTTTTTTCAGCAGCATTTTTTGGGGTGAGTACCCATTTTCCTTTTAAGTTGGGGGACACTGGGTACCGAACTTTCTATTTTTTGCACAAGCACATATGCCGTTACCTGGTGATTAAGGATTGCATGAGAGAAGATTGATTTCTTAGCTTGCACCTTCATGAACTTCTTCATTGATGAATTGTTTTGGACTTTCACATGAACTTATTTTTTCAGCATTTGCACTTTCTATTATAAGTTTCATGAGCTCCTTCAAGGATGAACTTTTTTTGGATTTTACGTAAATTATCTATTGATTATTTGCACTTCAAATGACAGGCAGACAGGGGTCAGTTGAGGCCACCATGTTTCTTTCCTGAGTGTTTCTTTAATGAGTGATGTACCAGTTTCCACACAACAGTTTAAAGCAGGATAACTAAAGCTGTATAAAGAAACAACAGGAACTCTGATCCACTCTGGAAAGAAGGCAAGCAAACCAACATTTGATATTTCTGCTCGTGAACAGAAGGTAATGCTGGGGGAGTTGATAAAAAGTCTGTGTGGGACAGAATCGCTCCCTTGGAACAGCGGCCTGGATCTGTAAGCAGTGACTCAGTGCTAGACTGTGCCGTGGCCGAGTTGCAGAGAGGAGGAAGAGGGAGTCATTGCAAGCAGGTGCAGGAGCCTCAACTACCAATCAATTTGGGTCATTCAGCGGTAGCCTGGAGGCTGCTCTCATCACATCCATGCCAGATACAGCTGGGCGGTAGCGAAGTGCGACTTAGGATCAAACCCTGTCCCTTAAACCAGATTCTGCAGAGGCCTGCTGCAGAGCCCTCGTGCCACTTTTAACACTAAATTTCACTAGGATTGGTGAGTGGGCACTTGCCCATTCTATGTACACCAAAGGACAATGTATGCAGACATCATTACCTTTGTCATTCCACCAAGCTTGCAAAGGGACCTTTGGTACACTTGAATCCACACAGAGAAAGAATCTAGTGAACATCTTGTTTGTCAGGACACATTGTGCACATTTCAAAGTGCTAGCTGAAGACTCAAACCTATTCCAAGCCTTCTTCTTTAAAGGACTACAGAATATCACTCCCCACAAGCAAACCAACATTTGATATTTAATTTTCTATGAAGTGTAATTTCCGGTCTCCCTTTCCTCTAATATGCTCCCTACACTCATCTTTTTTACATTAGTGTTCTCTGTCCTCAAATTGTCCTTACTTTAACCCTCATCTCTACCCCACAGCTTACACATATAGCCAGGAGCTGGATAATTTTGACTGCATTATCAGGAGACACTGCAGCATTGCTACAGTAACACTGTCCTCTCCTAGTGCTCAGCCTGGACTCTATGTCATCACATCCTGAATGCCGAGTTAATGAGACCTAGGAGTGGAGCAAAGCATCTTGGGGCATATAGTCCAAAGAGCCAAATTTTACATTTAGTCAGACTGTTGTGGACTACAAATCCCAGCCAGCTGGTGAACAGCAGGGCATGCTGGGGGAGTTGATAAAAAGCCTGTGTGGGACAGAATTGTTCCCTTGGGACCGCGGCCTGGATCTGTAAGCGATGACTCAGTATTAGACAGTGCCATAGTGGAGTTGCGGGGAGGAAGGAGAAGGAGTCATTGCAAGCGGGTGCGGGAGCCTCAACCACCAGTCACTTTAGGTCATTCAGCGGCAGCCTGGAGGATGCTCTCATCACATCCACGCCAGATCCAGCTGGGCAGTAGTGCAGTGCAACTCGGGATCAAGCGCTGTCCCTTGAGCCACATTCTGCAGAGGCCTGCTGCGGAGCCCTCACACCACTTTTAACACTAAATTCCGCTAAGATTGGTGAGTAGGCACTTGCGTATTCTATGTACTCCAAAGGACACTGCATGCAGACATCATTACCTTTGTCATTCCACTAAGCTTGCAAGGGGACCCTTGGTACACTTTAATCAACACAAAATCAACAAGTATCTAGTGAATATCTTGTTTGTCAGAACACATTGTGCACATTTCAAAGTGCTAGCTGAAGACTCAAACCTCTTCCAAGCCTTCTTCTTTTAAAGGACTACAAAATATCCCTCCCCACAAGGGATAAGAATGTTCAGTGGCCACAAAGGCCTATCTATATTAACAGTATATGTTAGAGAGAAAGGTGAAAGAACTTTAGAGTGTTTGTTTAGTTTGTAATCAGAGTTACACATTGCTGGGACTGTGGTGGCAGGAAATGAAAGGCAGAGTTTTGACAGAAGTCTACAGTAATCACTCCTCTACCCTTTTGGCCTGTAGCAATAGACCCTGTCCAGGGTTAAATTCTGTATGTTCTTAAAGTTTTCTGATTACGTATTCCTTTGTTGAGTTTGCCACCAGATAATATCAACTTTGCTTTACCTATTGTATGTTGCACACTATTGTTGCTGAATACATTGCCATTATTCTGCCAGTAAACAAATTTAACTGGTTCACTTTGCTTGTGTGTGTGGGCCTTTGAATTATTTTACCTATAGCAGAAATGTCAGAACTCAGAGTGTCAGAGGTGTCAGAGGACTTGCAAGGTCAAGGCAACCAGTGGGGTACAGAGTCTTTGAGCAGGCCTTACGAGCGTAGCGCTACAGATATGTGGGACATCACAAGAATAGGAGGTGGGATTGGTTCATTGTTCATCCAATGTTTAGAAGAAGTGGTGACTTCTGAGAGAAGTATTAGAGTACAGATTGCACTCTATTAGCTTCTTAAACACCCATGCTTGCTGGGGGAAGTAACACCAGGTGATGTTTTACATATCACTTTATTAGTAGAACAGGGAGATCCGCAAATGGATGTTTGCTAATCTCCCCCCTGCAATCCCACCTTGCTGGTTCTGGGTTCACCGATGGGCGCACAGAGCCCGTAAAACATGATGGGACCACATGAGGGAGGGGGACTGGCACTTGTTGAAGTGATCAAGTAACTGCAAAGCCACGCAATCACTTCCATCTGACAGTCAACAATTAGCTTGTCAGATTTACACACATTGTAAAACCTTTCCTCTGCCAAGATGATTTATAGTGATGGGCCGAACAACCCCATCGCACCAGAACACCGTGAACGGGGGAAAAGTTTGTTAGAACATTCAAACTCCATTGAAGTCTATAGGACTCGAACATGAAAAATCAAAAGCCCTAATTTTAAAGGCTTAAATGCTTATTGCCCAAAAAGCTTGTATGGGGTTTTGGGTACTGCCCTGGGAGACATAAATCAATGCAAAAAAAATGTTTTTAAATTATCATTTTTAAAGGAGCAGTGATTTTAATGATGCTTAAAGTGAAACAATAAAAATGAAAAATTCCTTTAAATATTGGGCTTTGTGAGTCCCCTTAATGTGCCTGAAAAGTTGCGCATTTGTGCGATGTATGTAGCCTGCTGCAGCAATCCTGCATTTCTAAAGGAAAAAATGCCATTTAAACTTGTTTGCGGCTGTAATGTATTGTCGGCTCCCGACAATACAGATAAAAAAAAGAAAAAAATAGCATAGGGTTCCCCCCAGTCCCTTTGGGTCTGGTATGGATTTTGATCTGGTACGCCAATTTTATAAAAAAAAAGTGCAGGTGCAAGGTGCAGGAAGGGGCCCCGCTGTTAAAAATTCCATACAAAATTTAAATTGCATGTACTTGTCATACAGGTGCAGAAAAATTGGGCCTTGGGTGTTGGTGGTGCCTGGATAATGCAACCCCTCGAAGTTACTCTTGTTGGGTGCAGCAAGGGGTACTGCTGTTAAAAATTCAATGCAAAATTCAAATTGCGTGTACTTGTTATACAGGTGCAGAAAAATTGGGCCTTGGGTGTTGGTGGTGCCTGGATAATGCAACCCCTCGAAGTTACTCTTGTTGGGTGCAGCAAGGGTTCCTGCTGTTAAAAATTCAATGCAAAATTTAAAACGTGTGTACTTGTCATACAGGTGCAGAAAAATTAGGCCTTAGGTGTTGGTGGTGCCCTAATACAAAAACATTAATGGAAGCTAGTATATTCAAGATTTAGAAATAGGATAGGCAGCATATGCAGTCTTCAAGGGATGCCAGACCCCTAGCAAATTTAATGAGTTACATCAGCATCAGGGGCTTTTTAAGCTGCTGTTGATACAGGACTGATTCATTTTGATAAATGTCAGCTGGTCAACAGAGTCTGGGGACAGGCACGCATCAACGTATTTCCGGTATGGCACCTTGGATTTGTCACTTCCGGTTTACTTCCTGAACAGCCGTGGAACCCACGCCGCTAGCGGCGTTCCCGGAACTAACTGCAATATACCTTGCACTTTATTATATTGATATTGTGAGTATGTTTTTGGCTATTATTAATAAAATATCATAAACGGGCTTCACCATCCCTGCTCTTCTTTTTGGCAATTACGAATTGGAGCCATCTAGGATTACCACTGAGTAGGATTGTCCATTCAGCTCTTAATCATTAAGGAGAAGATTTGGTGTTATCTACATCCACTCGTTCACAGGCTTTTTAGACCCTATTTTAGGGTCCACATGTTCTGGTGAGAAGGGTTCCTGGAGGGGTCACAACAGCCACTTGGAGCACTAGTGTTTAAGTATTTGCACTAGAGCACTTCACTACTTATTAAATATTTATTTTATTGGACACTGCTTTGGATACCTATTCTAATTTTGGACACTTATATTTTGCATTTAAATTTTTTTTTTATATTTTTTCATATATATTGTTTCCTTTTTTTGAGTCACGTGATTTTGTTTATATATTCATGTATGCAAGCACTGTGTTAAATTGATTATATACACTCTTTTATCCATCACAAAACCTCCAGCAGCACTGAATGTCACGCTGGAAGCAGGACAGGCCAGTAGCTCGATTGCATATTGAGCAAGTTCTGGCCAGTGGTCCATCCTCAAGACCCAGTAACTCAGTGGATGCTCAGTTTGAAAGGTCTCCAAGCATGCTCTTGCCCCTTGATAATCCTGTACCATATGATGGAGAGGCTGCTGGTGGTTGCCTAAACCTAACAGCCCTGGGTGCTGAGGACTAAAGAATTGTTTAAAGGCATTGGTCAGCCAGCCGCCTTCTACGCTGCTCCTTCTTTGGCTGAACGATGCCTCAGAAACACGTCCAGAGAATGTTAACCTCCCAGTGTCTGGAAAGGTGTTACACAAATTTTTCTTTAAGGCGCCCTCAAGATGTTTCATCCTCTACTCCCTCTGTTAAGGCAGGATGAGCTCTTTAACTTTACCCTTGTAACGTGGATCAAGAAGGGTTGCCAACCAGTAATAATCCCTCTCCTTGTCCTTTTTCAGGCTTTGCAGAATTAGGGAGCCCATGCAGTGTAAGTTTGAGGAGGCATGCAACTCTGAGTCCTGTGGGTCACTAAGGATGACATTGTCAGGAGCAACCTCTCCCCAGTGACGTATAACTCCTGGGGTTTCTGGGGAATGAAAACCATCCCTTGAATACTGCTGTATGTTATCCTCTACATCCATGCTGCCACAATCCTCCTCTTCCTCTTCCTCCTGTGTGTTTTGTGGCCCAGCAGGAATGTTATCTGCATGTAACGCTCATGCGTTTTTGTAGTAGGCTGGATTTGCAGCTGAAAAATCTCCACTCAGTAGTCATGTAGAGATGTGTTGAATAACCAGATCCAACTCTCCAGACTCATCACTGTGGGCCTGTCAGCTTCAGCATACAGATATATACACACTCAATAAGATGTTCCTGGAGTGATAGGATGTATATGACAGTATGAAGGTGATGTGCTGAAGGGACAGGTGTGAACAGTGATAGAGATGGTAAACACTTGATAGGTTTGTTCAGGAGAGTACTAGATGGTATTTAGGTAGAATGCAGATAGGTTAGTAATCGAGTATGGTAACAGGTGGTAAGGACAGCAGATGACAAATACAGGATAGACTAACCCAGTGCAAGGATAGATGGTAGTAGACTCAAGAGCTAGCAATCTATGTAGCAGTGCAGATGATAGTTGGTAGTAGACTCAAGAGCTAGCAATTTATGTAGCAGTGCAGATGATAGATGGTAGTAGACTCAAGAGCAAGCAATCTATGTAACAGTGCAGATGATAGATGGTAGTAGACTCAAGAGCTAGCAATCTATGTAACAGTGCAGATGATAGATAGTGTAAGTAAGGTTATGGAGGATTCCCCTGTGGGGTACTTATCACTAGTAATGTTAGTAGTAGAGGGGTCCAGTAGAGAGGGAATGATCCGGTAGCGAGATACAGGGATCAGTAGCGAGGTTCCGGTCTGCTCCAGGTAAAAGTAAATAGCTGGAGGTTCTGACAGCGAGACAGGCTTGAAAGCATGTGGATACACAAGGCAGGTTAAACGAACGATGTGAGTGAGAACGCCGGCGGTTGAAATAGCCGCTCTGCGGCGCTCGGCGATGACATCATCCGTCTTAAAGGTGTATGCGTACCACCTAATGAGATAAGTGGGACGCATATTTGAAAGAAAATAGAATATTAAGGGTACCAGAGGTACCAGAATCTTACAGTACCCCCCCCCCCTTAAGGCCGGCTCCGGAAGGCCTATAGCACTGGTTTCTCTGGGTATTTCGAGTGAAACCTTCGTATAAGCCTAGGTGCATGAACATCAGAGGTATCCAACTAGGTGTCGTCTTGGGGTCCATAGTTCTTCCATCTTATGAGATACTGGAGTCTTCCTCTATGGATGCGAGAATCCAAAATCTCCTTGATCTCATATTCTTCTCCGCCTTCAACTTGTACTAGAGGTGGAGGCAAGATGGTAGGCCTTATTCCTTGGTTAGGAACATGGGGCTTCAGTAGCGACACATGGAAGATGGGATGGATCTTGAGATCTGCTGGTAAGGTGAGCTGTACTGCAGCTTTTCCAATAAGTTTCATAATTGGGAAGGGTCCCAAAAATAAAGGTCCAAGCTTTTTGCTAGGGATCTTTAATCTTAAGTTTCTTGTCGATAGCCAAACGAGGTCCCCAATAGCATACTGAGGAGAAGGTCTTCTACGAAGGTCGTAGTACCTTTTTTGTTGACTATGAGCGTGTGATATAGTGGTATTGAGTAAACCCAGAGAGTCTTTTATTTGGGTAAGATAATCCGAGGCTACTGGGTTACTTGATGGCAGGATGCGTGGTGGAAGAAGAGTGGGATGAAACCCATAATTCAAGTAGAACGGACTTTGCTTAGTAGTACTGTGGGTTGCGTTGTTGTAAGCAAATTTCGCCAGAGGGAGGAGATCCACCCAATCATCCTGTAGGTATGATGTGTAGCAACGTAGATATTGCTCAATGCACTGGTTGACTCTTTCAGTCTGTCCGTTGGTTTGAGGATGGTAGGGAGAAGTGAGCTTTCGCTCAATCCGTAATATTTGACAAAGTGCTTGCCAAAATTTAGAGATGAACTGTGAACCACGGTCGGACAAAAGAGTCTTTGGAATTCCATGCAACTTGAACACATGTTTCATCAGTAGTTCCGCTGTTTGTTTAGACGAAGGTAGTCTACGGATAGCAATGAAATGTGCCATCTTTGTCAAGTGGTCCACTGACACTAGAATGGTATTAAATCCTTTAGAAGGTGGTAGTTCTACTATAAAGTCTAAGGACACAACTTCCCATGGAACCTGGGGTATTGGTAGACTGCAGAGTAGACCAGATGGTTTTGTAGTGTCAATTTTGGACCTTGCACAGATGTCACATGAAGAAACAAATTTTTGTACAGATGTCTTCATATCAGGCCACCAAAACTGCCTGGTAAGCAAATTAAGGGTTTTCGTCATACCCATATGTCCTGCCATGGGCACATCATGTGACAACTCCAAGATCTTGGTGCGCATAGTAGGGGGTATGTAGAGTTTGTCGTTGTAATAGAGGAAGCCTTCTGCATCAGTACTTAGTTGTGGTGGAGGTGAATCCAATCCTATACTGTGCAAAATCTCTTCCTTCAAGGAACGGACAACACCAATAATACGTTCATAGGGTATTATGGGAATGGAAGTGATTTCGGCGCAGTTATCTTCGATTAATCGTGATAGCGCATCCGCTTTTTTATTTTTGTCTGCAGGCGTGTAGGTCACTAGGAAGTTGAATCTTAGGAAGAATAATGACCATCGTACCTGCCGGTGGGAGAGAGTTTTGTTAGTCTGGAGGTATTGAAGGTTTTTATGATCTGTATATATGAGTATTGGTAACTGGGTACCTTCGAGTAGATGTCGCCAATTCTCCAGTGCCAGTTTTATGGCAAGCAACTCCTTTTCACCCACTGGGTAGTTCACCTCTGGGCTGCTTAGTGATTTTGAAAAGAAAGCAACTGGGTGGAGTGGTGAAGTATTTGTTGGTCGTTGGGAGAGAACTGCTCCTACTGCCATATTTGACGCATCTACCTCCAGAATATATTGGAGGGATGGGTCTGGATGGCGTAGTATGGGAGCAAAAGTAAAGCTTGATTTTAACAAGCAGAAAGCTTGATTCGCTTCTTCTGACCATTTGAATGGTTTCTTTATACTTGTCAGTTGTGTGAGAGGTCTCACAATAGCGGAAAAGTTCTTGATGAACTTCCTATAGAAGTTTGAGAATCCAAGGAATCGCTGTAATGCCTTACGAGTTGTTGGTATAGGCCAGTCCAGAATACAGGATATCTTGCTCATATCCATCTTAATTCCAGTTTTGGATATGATGTATCCTAGAAATAATATTTCTTCCTTATGAAATAGGCATTTTTTTAATTTCACGTATAGATTGTGTGAGAGTAATCTGGATAACACAAGTCTTACATGTTTTATATGTTCAGGCATAGATCGCGAATAGATAAGTATATCGTCCAGGTATACTACGACACAGACATCAAGTAAGTCTCTAAAGATGTCGTTTATGAACCTTTGGAAGGCTGCGGGAGCATTACACAACCCGAATGGCATCACAAGATATTTGAACAATCCGTATCTGGTTCTGAATGCTGTATTCCACTCATCTCCGTCATGGATTCGGATTAGGTTGTATGCCCCTTTCAGGTCTAATTTAGAGAAGTAAGTAGCCCCACGCACTTGTTCAATGAGTTCAGGTATAAGCGGCAAAGGATAGCGATCCTTTATCGTAATCGTGTTTAATTGCCTATAATCGATAATAGGCCTAAGACTGGAATCCTTATTGCGGACAAAGAAAAGTCCTGCAGCTGTGGAAGAAGTAGAGGGTCTGATGAACCCTTTTTTCAAATTCTCATCCAAGTATTCCTTGAGATGAGAAAGTTCATCCTGTGAAAGGGGATAAACATGACCGAAAGGCAATTTGCTGTTAGGGAGTAGATCGATAGTGCAATCATAATCCCTATGGGGAGGCAACACTTGAGCATTTTTCTCAAGGAATACTTCGGACAGATCCTGATAGCATAGTGGTGCAATCTCATCTGACACCACAGACAGGATCTTTCCATAAGATGGGAGGTTACACGTAATCTCACAATAGTGAGAAGGGAAAGCCAAAGTCTGTTTTTTCCAATCTATGATTGGTTGGTGTGTGTGTAACCAGGGAAGTCCCAAAATAATGGAAAAATGGGGTGAGGATAGTATATCAAAGGTGATGGTCTCCACATGAGACTCGTTGGCAGTGGCAAGGAGTGCCTGTGTCTGGTTGGTGATTGGACCAGAAGACAGTGGAATCCCGTTAATGAAACTAACAGAAACAGGTTTAGGTTTTGAAATAATAGGTATTTTATTTAAGGTAACAAAACGTGTATCAATATAGTTTCCACAAGATCCAGTGTCGACCATAGCCTTGGTGGTGATCCTAGTCTGGTCCCACTGTAATGTTAAATGAACAAAAAGATAGGGGTTAGAAAAGGAAGTCGTTAATCCTCCTAGCAAGACATGTGAACACTCACCCTCTTTTTTGCGGACAAGGGGACAGACGCTTATCAAATGATCCGGGGATGCGCAGTACATGCAGAGATTTCTGGATCTTCTTCTGGCTCGTTCAGTAGTTGATAAAGGTGGGCGTATGGTTCCTACCTCCATGGGAGTAGGGTCAACGGCCGAAATCCGAGAAGGACTAGATAATGGCATTCCCATTTTTTCAGCCCTTCTTTCTCGCAGTCGTCTGTCGATGTTGATACTAAGTTGTATCAAGGCATCCAAGGTGCCAGGTAAATCCGCTCCGGCGAGCTCGTCTTTAACAGCTTCTGATAACCCGAGTCTGAATTGAGTTCGCAGAGATGTATCATTCCACCCTGAATCAAGGGTCCATCTTTTGAACTCTGCTACAAAGTCTTCTACAGGTCTCCTTCCTTGTTTTAAAGCCCTCAATTGAATATCAGCAGTACTCTGCCTATTGGGGTCTTCATATAAACTAGCGAGTTCTGCTAGAAATAAGGAATAGGAGTTGAGAATCTGATCATTTTTCTCAAAGAGAGAGTCTGCCCAGGCCCGTGGATCACCCGTTAAGTATGAAATAACGGTACAGACTTTAATTTGATCAGTAGGGTATGTACGAGGTTTTAACAAAAAAAGCAATTGACATGCGTTTTTGAATTCACAAAATTTTTTCCGATCACCTGTAAACACTAGAGGAGGGTTTATTTTAGGTTCAGGGGGCTGAACAGCAGTAAGCCGTGAGAGACGGGTTACCTGCTGCGTCAGAGTCTGATTCTCTTCTTTTACTTCAGTAAGAGCAAGTATTAACGCATTTACTTGTTGTGTTAATTGTGTCACTTGAGTGGGTAATTCTGCTGAATCCATTTTTTTTTTTTATGGTTCGTTCAATCTGTAACGCTCCTGCGTTTTTGTAGTAGGCTGGATTTGCAGCTGCAAAATCTCCACACAGTAGTCATGTAGAGATGTGTTGAATAACCAGATCCAACTCTCCAGACTCATCACTGTGGGCCTGTCAGCTTCAGCATACAGATATATACACACTCAATAAGATGTTCCTGGAGTGATAGGATGTATATGACAGTATGAAGGTGATGTGCTGAAGGGACAGGTGTGAACAGTGATAGAGATGGTAAACACTTGATAGAAATGTTCAGGAGAGTATTAGATGGTATTTAGGTAGAATGCAGATAGGTTAGTAATCGAGTATGGTAACAGGTGGTAAGGACAGCAGATGACAAATACAGGATAGACTAACCCAGTGCAAGGATAGATGGTAGTAGACTCAAGAGCTAGCAATCTATGTAGCAGTGCAGATGATAGTTGGTAGTAGACTCAAGAGCTAGCAATCTATGTAGCAGTGCAGATGATAGATGGTAGTAGACTCAAGAAGAAGCAATCTATGTAACAGTGCAGATGATAGATGGTAGTAGACTCAAGAGCTAGCAATCTATGTAACAGTGCAGATGATAGATAGTGTAAGTAAGGTTATGGAGGATTCCCCTGTGGGGTACTTATCACTAGTAATGTTAGTAGTAGAGGGGTCCAGTAGAGAGGGAATGATCCGGTAGCGAGATACAGGGATCAGTAGCGAGGTTCCGGTCTGCTCCAGGTAAAAGTAAATAGCTGGAGGTTCCGACAGCGAGACAGGCTTGAAAGCATGTGGATACACAAGGCAGGTTGAACGAACGATGTGAGTGAGAACGCCGGTGGTTGAAATAGCCGCTCTGCGGCGCTCGGCGATGACATCATCCGTCTTAAAGGTGTATGCGTACCACCTAATGAGAAAGGTGGGACGCATATTTGAAAGAAAATAGAATATTAAGGGTACCAGAATCTTACACTGCATAAAGGTGGCCTTGTGAAAAAAGGAAGTCCTCCTGTTCCTCCCGCTGTTCTGACTCAAATGCCCTGTGCTCCAGCAGGAAGACTAGACGGACAGTGTCACTGATGCATGCATCATCCTGGCTCACCATCCTTGTGGCCTCCTCAAATGGTGACAGGACAGTGCATGCATCCTTTATCAGCAGCCAATGGCGTGGCAAAAAAAAGCCAAGCTCCCTTGAGCCTGTCCCTGTGCCATACTCACACAGGTACTCATTGATTGCCCTCTGCTGCGTGTGCAGCCACTGCAGCATTGCCAATGTTGAGTTCCACCTGGTGGACTTGTCACAATTGAGGCGGTTGGTGGGCAGGTTGAATTCCCGTTGAATGTCAGGTAGCCGAGCATTGGCATTGTATGACTGCCGGAAATGACCACAGACCTTTCTGGCCTGTTCCACAGACACCTTGTCTACAGCTACTCGTTCCGTAGCCTCACCATCATGCATGGAGGAGTCACCTGAATTATTTGATCATAGTGTCAGTTACATGGAGCGTGACAAAAAGAGTGACAATTCTGAAAAAAAATATATTTTTCACTTTCTGCTATATAACATTCTCAAAAACAAACAAAAATAAAATTTAATTTTTTCATGATTTTTGGCCAATTTGTATTCTGCTACATATTTTTGGTTAAAAAAAATCCCAATAAGCATATTTTGATTGGTTTGCACAAAAGTAATAGCGTCTACAAACTAAAGGAAAGATTTATGTAATCTTTATTTATTTATTTTTTTACTAGTAATGGTGGCGATTTTTAGTGGGACTGCGACATTGCGGCGGACAGATTGGACCCCTAACTGACATTTTTGACACTTTTGGGGGTACCAGTGACATTACTACAGTAATCAGTGCTAAACATATGCACTGTTACTGTAATGATGACACTGGTAGGGAAGGGGTTAACCCAGGGTGATTAAAGAGTTAAGTGTGAGCCTAGGTGGGTGCTTTCTAACTGTATGGGGGAGTGGACTTGTGAAATCAACACAGAGACCTGTGATCCTAAATAGGAGGATCACAGACTCTCTGTGTTCATTCCAGAGAGAACGATGGTCTGCTGTGTTTACAACAGCAGACCGTCGTTCTCTCTCAGCAGGGTCCTGTGGATCGGCTTCCTAATGGGGGGCAGAGCGCTCCCACGAAGTGCCGTATCTACTGCGGTTCGCGCAGCTGAGCCAGCCTGCCCGCAGTATATCTGTGGCGGGCGGTCGGCAAGTGGTTAACTTCTCTCAACACCTTAGTTGCTCAATTATTATCCCTTTGGACCCATTACAAATCTAAACTTAGCCCAGTGTCTTCTGTTTTCCCAGATTCATCCTTTATAGGGGACCCCACTTTTAATCCTGCCTTTACTTCCCTAAAGAGCTTTTCGTGGTGACATATCAACTCCCTTATCCCTCTTGCTGACCTCCAAATGAGATGAACATTTGTTTCTTTTGAGCTTTTACGCACACAGAAACAAATTCCAAACCGAGAATTCTACCATTATCTGCAGATTAGACATTTCTATACCACTCACTATGGCCTCTCTCCAACTTCCCCAATTACATTTTTTGAAAGGCTTTGCCATGACACCCCTAAAGGTAATGGTCCCATTTTGGACCTCTATCTTTCAGCTCTCATTTCCAATTTTGCTAGTGTGCTCCCTTATATGAGTAGATGGGAGACTGATTGCACTATGCAGTTTAATCCTGAGGACTGGCATATTATGCTGGATAATTTATGCAAATGTACTAAATCACTTGCGATTGGGGAGACTGCCCTTAAATTACTGACCAGGTGGTATTATACAACCTCCTAACATCTAGCTATCTTTCCTGGAGCCTCAATGTCAGAGGTACCTGATCTGAGGCCAAGGTGCTGAGAGGGCTCCCCTTGCGGCTCAGTGCGGCACACCCCTGAAGTTGGTACAGAGGGTGTAGCGCCCCAAGTGGCATGGGTTACCAGCTGGAGGCAGATGGGTAGATCCGGGGGGAATCCAGGAGCGAGCTGGAAGCACAGTAGGATGGGAGTCTTCAAGAGCTCTGGGGTAGCCGGGCAACCTTGTGCCGTGGAATAGTCTTTAGTAGAAGAGACAGGAACTGGCCGAGGTCTAGGACTGGATCAGGCAGCGGGAACTGTGGTAGAAGCCGAGGTCATTACAGGAGACAAACAGGATAGTTAAATTCTTGAAGCAACCCTGGGTCATACAGGGTAGGTAGCAGGAGCAAGGTCAATGGAGGAAGCCAAGGGTAAAACCAGGAGGAGGAGATCAAGCAGCGTCAGGAGCAACCGGGTCACAACAGGAGATCCAAGAGCAGAACACAGGAGGCACAGGAACACTGGGAAGCTGAAGATAATTCAGCAATGAGTAGAATCCCACAGCCACCTTTTATAGGCCAGCAGGAGGCTGCGTCTGTCACGCATTGTATTCGCATGGTCGCGCATTCGCGCCTTTGTGCCGTCGCTCATGCGCGTTCACCATTCTCACGCCAGGGCGTATAGGGAAGCGCCAGATGCGCCTAGAGCATCCATCGGTATTACTGGCAATGTTGCCAGCTCTCCTACGGCCATTTCCCTGACACTCAGGATTATGTATTCATGGTTGTCCACTCTCACGTTCCCTTAAACATATTTTTTGGGACTGTGAGCAACTTTCCTATGAAATGGACCAAACAAAAAATGATGCAATGCACCTATCTCCTGCGCTCAGAGAAGTGACCTTCTGACAAGCTTCAGCCACACACATGCGACTACTAGCGACTATACACTTGGCTTCTCCTAAATGCATCAGCCTTGCAGCCCCTTTAGGACCAGGGTGATCCAAAATCACTGCAATCAAATTACAAACACAAAGGCCTAGTGCATTATCCTCCATAAAGGGCTTTATTAAATACAGAATTAAAAATACTTACAAACGATATGCACTTGATAAGTGCATATCACAATACTGAGTTGCCGTCAGTGTCAGAAACGGAAGATGTACCGTCCTCAGTAGCTTGAAATGTCTTACGCGTTTCGAGGCTTAGCCTTTTCTTCAGAGCCTCGAAACGCGTAAATCATTTCAAGCTACTGAGGACGGTACATCTTCTGTTTCTGACGCTGACGGAAACTCAGTATTATGATATGCACTTACCAAGAACTCATTTGTGAGTATTTTTAATTAAGTATTTTATGGAGGATAATGCAGTAGGCCGGTGCGCCCTTGTGATTGTATTTTGATTGCAGCAACTTTCCTATGTATGGAGCAAAATTTCTGCTATATTCTCAGCAATATTTGGCACTCCTTTAAACCTTACAATGCAGATGTGCCTGATCAGTGCTCCAATACCAGGCATTTTACGTAAAGAGGAAAGGTTAATTCACACTATTTGTGCGTTGACCATATGGGCCATTGCTTTACACTAGAAATCCCCAATGGTTCCTTTATCTACAATTCTGGATAGAGTTGATGGTATTATATTAATGGAAAGGGTCCTATACTGTATACTTTACAGGATAAGATGCACCTGTTTTCTCGTAAATGGGATGCGTGGAAGACCCACCGTCATAGGCTTGTACCTTGAACTTCTATAGGTTCACATTGTCATAGGCTAAATATTTAGCACCATTGGGAGCTCTTTCTGTTTGTCTATATGTGTAATTCTAGCGACCCAGATGTTAATCTTGAGATTCTCTATGCAAAAGATAAACAAAACCAGGCGCACATCCAACCTCGTGTATTATAGTTTTTATTAAAGGAAAATTAATCAATATGAAATGCACTCACATGCTACAGTAAGTACTGGGCATACGTAGGTTCCTCTCATGACCTGACATGTTGTCATAGCAACCAGTGCTGGGCCTTAGTTTCCATCCTCCACCACCATCTGCCGGAGTTGTTCCGTCCCCATAATTATCGGCTTCTGCCTGGATCCTTGTGCGTTGTGCGGGATTCATGGTGGGGACAGCGGAGTCGGGCGCAGGCGCACTAGTCAGAGATGCCGGAGGTGCAGCGGATCGCTCGTCTTGAGGGGAGCTTCACTTTCCAGGGGACACTGAGTGGGACAGTGCGGGATCTGCCAGAGGTGCAGCGGATCGCTTGCCCTGAGGGGAGCTTTACTTTCCAGGGGACACTGAGTGGGACAGTGCGGGATCTGCCAGAGGTGCAGCGGATCGCTTGCCCTGAGGGGAGCTTCACTTTCCAGGGGACACTGAGTGGGTACAGTGCAGGATCTGAAGTGGCCATACAGGAGGAGAGGAACCTACATATGCCCAGTACTTGCTGTACCATGTGAGTGCATTTTATATTGATTCATTGTCCTGTAATAAAAACTATAATACACTAGGATGGGTGTGCGCCTGGTTTTGTTTATCTTTTGCACAGTGTTCTCTTCTGCCACCCAGTGGAGTTGACTGGAGCAGCAGCCACCTAGCTTTAATAGAATATGTTTTGGAAGGAAGACACACAAGCTACGTTTGGACTGGTATGATTAGCACACGGATAGTGAATATCACCTTGTGTGTATATGTTGTGTTTGCGATTCTCTATGTGCTTCTAAATTGTTGTTTTCTTTATGGTATAAATTTATACCTGTGAAGTGTCTTATCTTTTTCTATATTGGCATGATTCTATGTACTACATATACCTAAATAAACAGTTTTTATATAAAAAAAGAAAATGAAGATGATGGTGATGTTTAAGATGGTTGTGTTTAAGGGCTCTTTCACACGGGCGGTCCGATCAGATCCGCCTGTCAGTTTTTTAGGCGGATCTGATCGGATGCCCATTCAGCCCTATGGGGCAGCGGATGTCAGCGGTGACGGAGGCGGACCGTGTGAAAGAGCCCTAAGATGAATATGAAGCCCTTTTTTCTCTCTGAATTCTTCCTTTTATTCCCAAAGATTCTATTATTTAGAGATCCGCTCAGAGGCTGTAGTTTGAAATATTTACTCACCTCTAATTGGGGAGTAATTTTGCTGATTGACTAATTGTTTGCACAGCCAGTGGGTTAACGTGTCCACCAGATGGCACTCTAATGGGCCATACACACTATAAGATTTTCTGAAGACATTTTCCTTCAGACTTACCAAAACCATACAGTATCTCCAAAGATGTTCAATCAGGTTCAAGTCTGGGCTTTGGCTGGGAAACTCATGGACATTCACAGAGTTGTCCTGTAGCCACTCCTTTGTTATCTTGGCTGTGTGCTTAGGGTCGTTGTCCTGTTGGAAGATGAACCTTCGCCCCAGTCGGAGGTCCAGAGCGCTCTGGAGCAGGTTTTCATCAAACATGTGTCTGTACATTGCTGCATTCATCATTCCCTCAATCCTGACTTCTCTCCCAGTTCCTGCCACTGAAAAACATCCCCACAGCATGATGCTGCCACCACCATGCTTCAATGTAGAGATGGCATTGGCCAGGTGATGAGCGGTTCCTGGTTTCCTCCAGACATGACGCTTGCCATTCAGGTCAAAGAGTTCAATCTTTGTTTTATCAGACCAAAGAATTTAGTTTCTCATGGTCTGAGAGTCCTTCAGGTGCCTTTTGGCAAACTCCAGTTGGGCTGTCATGAGCCTTTTACTAAGGAGTGGCTTCAGTCTGGGCACTCTACCATTTAGGCCTGATTGGTGGAGTGCTGGAGAGATGGTTGTTCTTCTGGAAGGTTCTCCTCTCTCCACAAAAAAAAAAAAGGGGGAGCTCGTCAGAGGGACCATCAGGTTCTTGATCACCTCCCTGACTAAGGTCCTTCTTCCCCCCCCGATCGTTCAGTTTGGCTGAGCGGCCCGCTCTAGGAAGAGTCTTTGTGGTTCCAAACTTCTTCTATTTACGGATAATGGAGGCCACTGTGCTCATTGGGACCTTCAATACAGCAGAAATTTTTACTTACGCTTCCCCAGATCTGTGCCTCCATACAATCCTGTCTCGGAGGTCTACAGACAATTCCTTGGACTTCATAGCTTGGTTTTTGCTCTGACATGCACTGTTAACTATGGGGGTCTTATAAAGACCGGTGTGTGTCTTTCCAAATCATGTCTAATCATGTCTAATCAACCACAGGTGGACTCCAATAAAGTTATAGAAACATCTCAAGGGTGATCAGTTTAAACAGGATGCAATTGAGCTCAATTTTGTCATGGCAAAGGCTCTGAATACTTATGTACAGTACATGGTATTTTTTCTTCTTTCTTTCTTTTTTTTAAATACATTTGCAAAGATTTCAAACAAACTTCTTTTACATTGTGATTATGGGGTATTGTTTGTACAATTTTGAGGAAAATAATGATTTTAATCTATTTTGGAATAAGGCTGTAACAGTAAAATTTGAAAAAAGTGAATACTTTCTGGATGCACTGTACCTCAAAAAAAGTTGATTTTCTTAATATTTTTTAATTTAATTCATTTTTGAATAAGGCTGTAACATAACAAAATGGGGAAAAGTGAAGCGCTGTGAATACTTTCAGGGTGCACTGTATATCCATAAAATCACATCACAGACTTTGTCTGTGCATTACTGTACGTTTAACGCAGTATTTATTAGGAGAGAGAGCAGATACAGGAGCAGAGAAGAGAAAATGAGGAGAGAAAGGTGAGTGTGAGGAGGGAGGAGGAGAAAAAAGGTAGAGAGTGGGAAGGGGGAGCTAAGAGAGCGAGAGAGGAGGGAACTGGATAAAAGAGAAAGATAGGGGAAAAGGAGGAAAGAAGAGGGAGAGACAGAAGTGAGGAAGAGAGAAGAAAGTAAGATGAGAGAGGAGGAGAGAAGATAGAGGAGGGATGAAGAGAGAAAAGAGAGAGAGAGGGGGAGGAGATATAGGAGGGAGAGGAGAGATGAAAAAAAAAAGATGGAGAGAGGAGGGTGGAGGAGAGAAAAGAGAGAGTGAGGAGGAAGAGTGAGAGAAAATAAAGAGGAAGACATGGGGTATAGAAGAGAAAAAATAGAAGAAGGAGGAGAGCAGGAAGAGAGAGGAGATAGTGGGAGATAAGAGAGTGGAAAGAGGATAAGAGAAAGAGGAAAGGAGTGAGTAAAAGAGAGGGAGAGGGAGAGGGAGAGATTAAGTAAAAGGAGATAAGAGACAGAGAGAGGAAGAAGGAAGAGAGAAAAGACAAAGAGAGAGAAGGGGGAGAGAAGAGATAGGGAGGAGGAATGAAGAGAGAAGAGGAGGAGAGGGGAGAAATGGAAGAGAGAGATAGGAGGAGGAAAGAAAAACAAAGAGACAAGCGAGAGAGAAAGAGAGAAGGGCGGGGGAGGAGTAGAGAAGAGAGTGGAAAGAGGATGAGGGAAAATAAAGAGAAAAGAGAGATGAAAGAAAAGGAGAGAAGAGAGAGAGAGAGGAGAAGGGAAGAGAAGAGAGTGGGAGGAGGGAAGAGCAGAGAAAATGGAGAGAGGAAAGAGCAGGAGAGAAGGGGAGAAAATGGAAGAGAGAAAAAGGACGAGGAAAGAAAAACAAAGAGAGGAGAGAGAGGAAAGGGAGAGAAGATAAAATCTGAGTATGGAGTTCCAAAAGCTGTGTGAATTCCCCCAACCATAGAGCAGGCAGCAGGTTGGAACCATTGTCACACATAATCTTTCCTGGCACAAGATGGAGTTAACCATTTCTGGGTCTGCCCCTGAGGAGCCGACCTAATCCCAGGCTCACTGTGGCTCCTGTCCCAGGCATACCAGCTGCAATATTATATGACATTATTTTTTTGCAAGAGTAATTGCATAGACCCTTGAATTGCTTTTCAGAGGACAACTCATCCAAGAAGGGCATTGAGGAGGAAGAGATGGATGCGACTGCACTGTTACTGTCATCAGCTGTAAGAATACTGGGTGGCACAGCTAGCTACAATAGTGTGCCCCCTCTTGTATTCTTTCTGGCTACCAGCAGAGTTACACAGTGAACACTATATAAAGTTTCTGCCTCTACCTGCTGGATTATGTGTCTACGGTCAGGTGGACATTCCAGGAACATGGAAACATTATCTTCCACATGATGGTGGAAGGCAGGGATGGCCCTATGGTCAAAAAAAATGTCAGCTGGGAATGCTCCACTGCAGGTAAGCGCATGCCACAAATTCAAAACCACAAGCTAGAAAGGCTGGAGCTGTAAAGCCAACAATTTGGCCAAGTTGCCATTAAGCCACTGGGCATAGGGATGTCTGGGGTTGTACTTCTTCTTCTTCTGTTCTATAAGCTGGACATAGATACTTGCCTGCTAAATGCTAAAGCTTGAAATGGCAGGGTGGGGTTGGCAAAATTAGAGAAAGGTTTAGGCCTACACATGCCCCTACTCTGTTGGGGACCTCTTCCCCATTGGAAGAGTCAAAAGGTAAACCGCTGAAACCCATTGAACGACTTTCAAGGCTGCTGATGGGGAATCATGTATAGTGGTGGTAGAGGTGGAAAGTTAGGAGCTAGAAGTAGAAGGAGGAGTGTGAACTTATTCATGTTGAAGGCTAGCATAGAGGTGCGGCTCCCAATGAGCCCATGGTGAGAAGTCATGTATCTCTGGTACCCAAATGACTGATGGTATTGCAACGCTTGGTACTCTTTAGACAGAGACTGCACATTACTACAGTGCAATCTACAGCATATGTGTTGATAAAGGTTGACACCTGCAATTACCGTATTTTCCGGCGTATAAAACGACTGGGCATATAAGACGACCCCCCTAATTTTCAAGTCAAAACAGGTTTTGGGCTATACTCGCCGTATAAGACTACCCCACTTCTGAAGCAAGGCAACACCATTGAAAAACATCAGATTTCTCATAGAGCTCCAAGGTATCCTAGTACTAGAATACATGTAATCTCTCATAATATCTCTAAGGTACCCTAAGTATTACCAGTAGATGTAATCTCAAGATGCTGGCTGTGCGGGAATCCTGTACCGATATACCGTATGTACCGTAGCTTCGGCTACATACAGTGAGCCAGTCACAGTGAGCAATGTATTCTATTATTGAATGCAAAGCCTGCTCGGATTGGCAGAGTCAGAGAGGTGGGCTGATGTTACTCCGCCAATCCGAGCAGGCTTTGCATTCAATAATAGAATACATCGCTCTCCCTAATTGGCTCAGCGCGGTACACTGTATGTAGCCGAAGCTACGGTACATACGGTATACCGGTACAGGATTCCCACACAGCCAGCGTCTTGAGAGATTACATCTACCGGTAATACTTATACTGAAGGTACCTTGGAGATATTATACTCGGCGTATAAGACGACCCCCCATTTTTGGGGGATTTTTTTGAGGTTCAAAAGTAGTCTTATACACCAGAAAATACAGTAGGTGGAATTTACCAGTTGCTTCCCCCACTCCTCTGTGAGCTTCCCAGATTAAATCCTGCCTTACTGATGTTGTGCCTCTCCCCATCTTTCCTCCTCTGCTATATATGGTACCCAAGTATAATCAAAGACTTTATTTTGGCTTCCCCACTACTAAATACTGGAGCCAATGTTGCAGAAGTTGCAGGAACATGTGTGCCAAATAGTTCATCCTGCCTTATCCCCCCCCTCTATGCTTCCATTGCACTCCTTCTCAACCTTGGAGCCCATTAATTGCTGTGCACCCTTTGCAGCAAATAGCTGATACTGAGCTTCATTAACTTAGCCGATTCCTCTGTGACAATTGGCAGGTAATGACAGAAGTATCTGTGGATGGGAAGGAAGAACAGGGAGCTTTAGCAGTTACTGAAGACTTTAAGCTATTCTGTTCCTGGGATACGGAGGAGGAGGATGAAGACTTGGATAGACACTCCACCACCTTCTCTTCATCTCTGGGTGTATAACAGGCTTGCTGCTGGAAAAGAAAGGCCAATGTGCCCTACCCCTAGGTGCTAGACCCTTGATGCCACCTATGGATTTGAATTCTGGAAGAAAGGTTTATCATGCTGGCCCTCAAGTGGATAAATAGATTTTTTAAAGTGTAAACATACACGTATCTTAATCTGACATCAAAAGGTTAGTTAACAAATCAACTGACAGCTGAGCTCAGCCTCGCCCTGTGAAGAAAAGATGTAACCGGTTCAACTGCATTTCTAGTTCCAGAGACTTTCACTTCATTTCTCTTCTGCTGTCAGCGATGGCGTCTGCAGATCTGAGAGCTGAGCTCGAATGTTCCATCAGCCTGAACATTTATACAGATCCTGTAACCCCGAAATGTGGACAAGAGGACTCAATTGATGGTGTGCTGGATACACATGAGGGGTCTGGAGGATATTCCTGTCCTGAATGTAGAGAGAAGTTTGAGGATCGTCCTGCACTGCAGGGAAGCATACCCACGAGGAACAAAGCGCAGCCAGATCAGGAGGATTTTGGGGTCTTCTGTACTCAATGTGTGGACTCTCCTGTACCTGCTGTTAGATCCTGTCTACACTGTGAAGTTTCTTTGTGTGATAAACACCTGAGAGTCCACAAAAAGTCCCCAGAACACATCTTATGTGACCCCACCTTGTCCATGGAGAGCAGGAAATGCTCCGTCCATAAGAAGATACTGGAGTATTACTGCACAGAGGATGATACCTGTATCTGTATATCTTGTTCTTTGATTGGAGGACATAAAGGACATGAGATGGAGTCACTGGATGAGGCTTCTGAGAAGAAGAAGGAGACACTGAGGAATGTTCTGCAGAAACTTCTGACAAAGAGAGAGGAGACGGAGGAAAGAGTCCAGAGTCTGCAGGAACACAGGAGGAAAGTAGAAGAAGAAGCAGCTGGTGACACAGAGAGAGTCACTGCCCTGTTTAGAGATCTCAGGAGACGTCTGGAAGACCTGGAGAAGAGAGTCCTGAGGGAGATCTCTGGGCGGGCAGAGCGGATCTCCATCTCCATCCGGGATCTGGAAATAAAGAAGGAGGAGCTGTCCAGGAAGATGGTGGACATTGAGGAGCTGTGTAACATGACGGATCCACTGACTGTCTTACAGAAATCAGACACAGGTGACTTGTGTGATACTGAGGATGGAGATAATGAGGACAGAGAGAGACATGAGGAACTCCTCCATGATGGAGGGGGTCTGGATGTGGCGGGGGTCTTACACACAGGTTTATCTGATATAATAACAGAGGTAAATGTATACTTCTATAGACAGGAAGCTGCAGACATATTACTGGATGTGAACACAGCTGGTAATAAGTTACATATATCAGATGACAGGAAAATGGCAGCCAAGTTTTATAGATGCCAGAATTGCCCAGAAACATCAGAGAGATTTCAGTGTCCTCAGGTGATGAGCAGTCAGAGTTTCTCATCAGGGAGACATTACTGGGATGTGGATGTTGGGAGGACAGATGAATGTATACTTGGGATGTGTTACCCCAGTATAGACAGAAGAGGACATAAGTCAGAGATTGGAAAGAATAACAAGTCCTGGGGATTGTACAGGGATAATGACGATGATCAGTATTGGGTAATACATGACAGTAATAAGTCCCTCTTACCCGCCAATATTTCCAGTAAGAAAGTCAGGATATATCTGGATTATGAGGCCGGGCGGATCTCCTTTTATGATCTGTGTGACCCGATCCGACACCTCCACACCTTCACCACCACCTTCACTGAGCCCCTCCATGCTGGGTTATGTGTATGGGGAGGATGTATAAAGATATGTGGGGGGAGGCGGGAGATGTGAGAACTCCACCCAAAGTTTGATGACATCACAGGGACGGGTGTCAGGTTGGTTTATTGATCTTCCAATACTTGGAAAAGGCAGTGATTCCTGAGAGAGGTATGAGGACTTCCATTGCGGACCTCCTTCTTAAAATACTAGGTACCTGGCTGTGTCTAATGTAAGAACTTATGAATTGGTATTAAAGACACAATAAAAAATTACAGATATGATGGCGTTTGTCACTGACATGAACACCGCAGTCTTTGTTTTTCGGAGTCCCCCTGTAACTTCCTCCTTTTACCTGTTGGCTCTGCTGTTTTTTCTCAACTTCCTATAACAGACCAATCTGTCCAGCAAAAGTGGCAGTTAGAGGGTTGGGACAAACCATTTACCTCTGACAGGGGTGCTTATAATGATCAGCTTTTATTCATTGATGTAAAACTTTTATCCCAATAGGAAACAAAAATGTTGGTGTAACGGCTTATAAAGTATTTTCTGGAGTTTGGCTTACATTTGTTAGTCACTTATGTAAAGTCCATCTAAATCTACTAATCCACCCAACACCCCTCTCTCCAGACAATGCTGCTGTCCAATGGGGTCTCCACTGCCCCTCCATAGATAGAGGAGCCACCCTAAGACAGGAAGTGTATCAGAAAGTTCACCAAATTTCTTATCTCTATACTTGTTCTGGGTCAAACACTGAGAAAATATTGAAGTAAAAAAATTAGCATGACAGCCGGGGAACTAGCATTCTTAAAAGTTTAGCAATGGCAGCCCCCATGATTCTCTCTTGACAGATGCCCTTTAAATATGATAAATGTAATTCATTAACTGACACAATGATAACTGCCAGGTGTGTCTGCATTGCAGGGACAGTCCCGGGAGTTAGAGGTTTGTCCCTAGAAATGTTGCTAATTTGAATAATAATTTCTCCAATTGTTTATATTATTATTTGTATTACTGAATCAGTTCACCTTCATGGTAATAATAATCGGTGACAGTTATTATATTCCTCATTTTTCTTGATTTTATTAATGTCAGCTGTTTTCAGTCCTGGAAATACAGGTCTTCGAATAATTATTAATAGTCAATTTTAATATGTACAAACCAGTGTCTGGATTTTGCTTTTGAATGCAATGCTTGGCAGAAGAACTGACAATCCACTGACAATCAGATTTCCCCTATGATAACCCCCAGAGACATATATCATCTGTTATAGTCATCCTGCCATCTGCCATCCACCATCCACCAGAGAAGCCAATAAGGAATGCTCTTTGTTCTATTGGTCATGTTCTATTTCTATCACTGGGGTCATGTGATCAGTTCTGTCAATCATTTTTCTAACTTTTTATGCCCCAATCATCGATAGTAATTATAAGTATTTGTAAGGAATCATATTGTATTGTGTCAGGAACAATTAAGTCAACGATATTGATTATTTAATCAATTATTATACAACAGTGCCTCCATATTAAAATACATTATTAAATATAACTTCACTGACCCAATGTATTATTCCTTGAAATTCTTGCTCGATGCAGATATTTTTAAGCAAAATAAAATTGTATGAAATTTTGGACTATGGAACGAGAGAAAAAAAAAATATACAAATTGTTATTGAGTCACTATCAAACATGTATAGCAGCAGAATTAATAGCATGATGTAGACACATAAAATGTATTTTCCACAACGAAATACATCAACTTATATGGCTAAAATATAAATATGTCTGGGAACTAGATGAATTCGATAATTTACTGTCCACTCGTAGGTATCATAACCGAGTACCACTAATCTAACCAACCTAGCAGACAACTAGGTCCACATCTATCAGACATCCCCTTTGCTTCTTCTGCAGCAAAATGAAGAGGTCGAGTCTATCTACAGGCTGTGTTAATACAGCTAAGAATGAATTACTGAATCCCCAGGTGTTATAATACCATGAACTAAATATATTAAATATATTAAAATTTTGTACAACATTGAGGAAATATATATATTATATATATATATATATATATATATATATATATACACAGCATCTCACAAAAGATGGAAGCAATGAGAACATATTATAACAAGGAAGTTATTGAAGCTAAGTAAGGGGCCAGACCCCGGTAGGACCTTCAAAAAGGTAAATTGAGCATCTAAGACTGAGAGAGTGAGCTGTATGAAAGAGTACTGATGATGATGATGATGAAGATACTGATGGTGGCTATGGTGGGTGTGATAAAGATCAATATGAAGCCCCCTTTTCTCTGAATTCTTTTTTTCCTTTATTCCCAAAAATCCTATTAATTTGGGATCTGCCCAAAAGGTGTAGTTTGGAATATTTACTTACCTCTGATTGTAAGTAAAACTACTGATTAACTAAATGTTTGCACAGTATAGAAATAGATAGAGATGAGTGTGCCAATTCAGTTATAAGCACCACACCCTTAAAGTTCAATATAAAATTGTATAAAGAATGGCTTAGGGTTATTAAGCTGCCAATACATCAAAAAAACACATATTAAAATATCAATTTTTTATTTTCAAAATTTTTTAACCGGTTGCCGACTGCGCACAGTATATTTACTGCGGCAGTCAGCCCCGGCCAGGCAGAGTGACGTAGATCTACGTCACTCGCCTGTCACTGGGATTGGAGCCAATAGTGGGCGCGCGCGTGCCTCGGCTCGTTCAGGGAGGAGTGCGGGCGTGTGACCGGCGGACCCGATGTCCGCCGGTCACTCGCTGATCGTCGGTACAGTGGGAGAAAGGCAGAGCGGTTTATGTAAACAAGCCGCCTGTCAATCTCCCGTGTAAAAATGAAGATCAGACGGTTCTTCTATGTAGGACCGTTGATCTCTGTTTTTACACCAATAGACCTGTCCCAATACAGTTAGAATCACGCCCCTAGGACACACTTAACCCCTCCCTGTCCAATACAGTTAACCCCTTCCCTGCCAGTGTCATTTTTGCAGTAACAGTGCATATATATAGCACTGATTACTGCAGTAATGTCACTGGTACCCCCAAAAGTGTCAAAAATGTCAGTCAAGGGTCCGATCTGTCCACCGCAATGTCGCAGTACCGCAAAACAAATCGCAGATTGCCGCCATTACTCGTTAAAAAAAAAAACACCAAAAATGACAAAAATCTTTCCCTTTGTTAGTAAACGCGATAACTTTTGCGCAAACCAATCAAAAGACGCTTTTTGCGATTTTTTTTTACCAAACATATGTAGCATAAAACAAATTGGCTAAAAATTTAAAAAAAATTTGATTTTTACATTTTTTTGGGGGAATTTCATATAAAAAAGTGAAAAATATTGTTATTTTTGCAAAATTTACGCTCTTTTTTTGTCAAATACCACCAAAAGAAAGCTCTGTTTGTGGGAAAAAAAGGACGTGAAATTAGTTTAGGTACAGCGTCGCACGACCGCGCAATTGTCCGTTAAATTCACGCAGCAAAAAATCGCAAAAAACCCCCTGGTCAGGAAGGGGGTAAAATCTTCCGGGGCTTAAGTGGTTAAAACCTCAAATATATGGTGCACCACTTAGGGCCTGGAAGGCCTCTTGCGGTACAATGATATCCAACCTCTCTGGTACTTATTAAAATCCTAAGGGTCCTGAATTCGTTCAAACAAAGAATAGAGGTGTCTTGGAAATCCACAGACAATTTACCCTTTATTGGGATTGTTGTTCTTCTAGAAAATTGCTCCAGCATTTCACGTATAAATACTATTCAAACAAAATACCTCTCCTGAAGAAGCTATACAGCGAAACATGTCGAGGAATTGTTTGTGGTATTGTGAGGAATTGTCTGTAATATTTCACTGAAATTGATCATTTGTTTTTATTGATGCTTTTTAAAAACTTTTGATAATAAAAATTGATATTTTAATATCATGTGTTTTTTATGTATTGGCACCTTAAAAACCCTAAGCCATTCTTGATACAATTTTAAATGTTTACACAGCCAATGGGTTGACTTGTCCACCAGATGGCACTCTAAGACTAGAAATCCATATATTAGGTCTTCTGGGAATAAAATTGGATTCACTTCATTCAATCTTATAGCAGATAAAATATTTTTAATCCCGAGATTAATTTTTATTTATATTTTGCTTAAGTGTATATAGTTATATTCTTGGGGTGTGTGGCATTGTTTGTGATAATAATATTTGGTGTATTGTCATCCTAATCATGTAACACTGGGTAAAGAACTAATATTTTATCCAGTGATCCATATTAAGGTATTAATTATTACTTCTTCAGAATCTTTAGATACATCTTGCATCATCTCCATCTTACTGCAGAAAACATAGATTATGAAACACACTTACTTCTTATTATAAGGATTACAATAAAACATAGACATGGTCAGGGCTTTTTTTCTCAGAGAATAGGTGCAGGAACTCCTCCCTTCTGAGTCACCCCTTGACTCCGTCCCCTACAAACCCCCGAGCACCGTTCCTTGGTTTCACCTCCTACCCACCTCCCAGTACCACCCCTTTAGATCCACCCCTGCAACAATGGACTTCCAACATCCAGCATCAATAGACTCTGCAGCTGCATTAGGCCCCTCCCTCAACAGTAGATCGCTCCCAGCAATGATTAATTCCCTGCAACATGATACCCCACCAGCAACAACAGACTTCCCAAGCAACAATAGACCTTCTGCGCAAATAGATCCCCTCCAGCAGCAAATAGATCCCCTCCGGCAACAAATAGATCCCCTCCAGCAACACTAGATTCCCCAGTAGCCAGCATCAATAGACCCTCCAGCAGCCAGCAACAAAGACCCCTCCCTCAACAATAAATTCCTCCCAGCAACAACTGACCCACCAGCAGCAAAAGACCCACCCCAGCAACAATAAATCCATATGAGCAACAGAAGACCTCCCCAGCAACAATAGACCCCCATCCTCTGAAGCAATAGATTCCCTATTAGCCAGCATCAATAGACCCTCCAGCACACCCCAGCACCCCTTGCCATTACATACATTCAATTCACTAGGTGCCGGAACTCCGTTCCCCCGCGTTCCCGCTGAAAAAAAGCTCTGGACATGGTAATATTCTTCTTATCATGATTGAATCATTTTAGATAGTATGATGTTCTGTATGCTGTACATCAGGGTTCCTCCTGAGGTTGCTGGGGGTTCCTTAAGCAATGGGCAATTTCTGCCTCTCAAATAGGTTTCCAATAACAATTGATCCTTTTAGCTATCTGTAAGGGGGGTAATTCTTCCCAATGATGACAAGAGTGAGGAGCATTCTTCCCACTGACTGCAAGGGTGTAGGAACCCACACAAATCTGGGGGGGACAGCATTTTTACTTGCCAGGTATATGCTTTTTCAGTAAACTGCGAGAGAGAGAGTGTGTGTGTGTGTGTGCATGAAAAATCTCAATGATTGCAGACTGCCACAGCATTGTACCCCAATGATTGCAGAGTGCCCACAGCATTGTCCCCCAATGATTGCAGAGTGCCACAGCATTGTACCCCAATGATTGCAGAGTGCCCACAGCATTGTAACCCAATGATTGCAGAGTGCCCACTGCATTGTACCCCAATGATTGCAGAGTGCCACAGCATTGTACCCCAATGATTGCAGAGTGCCCACAGCATTGTACCCCAATGATTGCAGAGTGCCACAGCATTGTACCCCAATGATTGCAGAGTGCCACAGCATTGTCCCCCAATCAATGCAGAGACCAGCGTGCGTGCTCCCTTCAACCCAATGCACTTACCTGGCGGCGGCGGCTCGGCTATCGGCTGCGGCGGGAAGGTGAGCGGCTTCTCCCTCGTCCTCTTCTGCGGCGGGAACCGGCAGGTGGCCTCTCCTCTTCTCTGCGGCGGGAACCGGCGGGAAGGTGAGCGGCGGTGACGGTGAGTGACTGACGCACACACCGTCACCGCCCCCATTGCGACGTCAGAGATCGGATGTCCTGGATGATGATTGGTCCAGGCTGGAGACTGGACCAATCACAGCCAGGATATCATGAAGGTGGGGGTGGCCAAGTGCTCTTTCCTGCGTCCAGGTTACGCCCCCAGAAGGCAGCCAATCGGCGCCTTTCTGGGTCGTAAACCCCACCCTAACAGTAGGTGTTCGGAAGCCGAATGCACTGGACATTTTTACAGCGTAATCAGCACTCTCCAAGTATTAAACTGGGGGGATTTCACCATACCTGTCCCTCCGCATTATTTCCTGGGGGGGATGTGTCCCCCCCGGTTCCTACGCCCATGACTGACTGTCACACTAATGTGTCACGAGTTGTAGATTTTTCATTTTTAGCAGGGGTTCCCCGACACCAGAAATTTATTTCAAGGGTTCCTCTGAGTTGAAAAGGTTCAGAAAGACTGCTGTGCATACATTGAAAAGTGATTTAAACTTTTATAGTCTCTTCCAAAAGTGTCCCAAAAGTAGAAACTGTTGTGTCTTATGAAAATATGGAAACAAATAAAATCACCTTTTTTCCCGGATTAACTTTCTTTAGAACACTCTTCTCATTTTGTTACCATTATTGTCTTCAAGGAAACATTGCACAAAACTTGGACTATAGAAGAAGTCTTCAGAAATAACCTTGATTACCCTGAAGCTCAAACAAACTTTCCTTTCATAGCCAATTCTCAGAGTCTTTTGGTTTGCAAATTTGTATAAATGTGGAGATGGTGGGTTCATCAGAATGTCATCTGGCCAACTCATTGAAAATAAATTTTATCTGTACAACTCATACTTTATCATTTAAAACCAGAGAAACACGGACAATTGTAAGTGATTTCTTTATAATAAATGGAGATGAAGCATTTCCTCAGATTGGGTTGTGGTGTGCTCACTATGATATGAGAAGTTCTAGAACCCCAAAGACCCGTGACACCAGGGTTACTGTGTATATTCAGGATGAGCCCCGCCACTGCACACTGCGTGATCTGAGCCAGAAGAAGCCCCGCCTACATCCACCAATGGAGATCAGTATAGAGGCTGATAGGGGGAGGGGCTGGAGGGTGACACTTCTACACAGGGACCTCTGCAGCTCACATATGGACATGATCTGCAGTGATGGAGGTCTACTGATGCCTTTATTATTTCAGGAAAGATATCTAAATATTGGAATGGAGAACTTTTGCTATTAGGGGGCTTAAGTTTTTTTCCATGATCCTCAGAGATAGTATTACAGGAGATAGTAATTAAAGAAAATGGCGCCTCCTATGTGTATCGATCAATTAATTTGATTCCCTGCAGCCGTTATCAATTCTAGAAACATTTCCAAATAATATAGCTAACTAATCGTATTTGAGGAGATGCGTGATATTGTGAATACAAAATTGATATAGTTATATCCTATTGATAGTGATATCCTATAAATTGACAAATAATATTGTATAGTTTTCCATCAAAGTAGAGCTTCAGAAAGGTAAATTTTCATCACTTCCGATCCCTGGATGAACGCAGCTGGCACGCACGCCGATTCCTGGAGTGAACAGCGTTAGCCACATCACTAAAACCTGTACCAGTTATGGCACAATAAAATGTGAGTGTACTCATCATTTGTATTTTTTTGGGGGGATTTACCTTTTAATAAACGTATTGCATGATCACCTGCCTTATCTTTTTTGGGGGATTACCAATGATTCAGAGCCTGATCCAGCGTTTAAAGATATATACAGTATCTCACAAAAGTGAGTACACCCCTCACATTTTTGTAAATATTTTATTCTATCTTTTCATGTGACAACACTGAAGAAATGACACTTTGCTACAATGTAAAGTAGTGAGTGTACAGCTTGTATAACAGTGTAAATTTTCTGTCCCCTCAAAATAACTCAACACGCAGCCATTAATGTCTCAACCGCTGACAATATAAATGAGTACACCCCTAAGTGAAAATGTCCAAATTGGGCCCAAAGTGTCAATATTTTGTGTGGCCGCCATTATTTTCCAGCACTGCCTTAGCCCTCTTGGGCATGGAGTTTACCAGAGCTTCACAAGTTGCCACTGGAGTCCTCTTCCACTCCTCCATGGTGACATCACAGAGCTGGTGGATGTTAGAGACCTTGCGCTCCTCCACCTTCCGTTTGAGGATGCCCCACAGATGCTCAATAGGGTTTTGGTCTGGAGACATGATTGGCCAGTCCATCACCTTTACCCTCAGCTTCTTTAGCAAGGCAGAGCGCGTCTTGGAGGTGTGTTTGAGGACAGAATCATGTTGGAATACTGCCCTGTGGCCCAGTCTCTGAAGGGAGGGGATCATGCTCTGCTTCAGTATGTCACAGTATATGTTGGCATTCATTATTCCCTCAATGAACTGTAGCTCCCCAGTGCCGGCAGCACTCATGCAGCCCCAGACCATGACACTCCCACCACCATGCTTGACTGTAGGCAAGACAAACTTGTCTTTGTATTCTCCTCACACGCTTGACACCCTCTGAACCAAATAAGTTTATCTTGGTCTCATCAGACCACAGGACATGGTTCCAGAAATCTATGTCCTTAGTCTGATTGTCTTCAGCAAACTGTTTGTGGGCTTTCTTGTGCATCATATTTAGAAGAGGGTTCCTTCTGGCATGACAGCCATGCAGACCAATTTGATGCAGTGTGCGGCGTATGGTCTGAGCACTGACAGGCTGACCCCCCTCCCCTTCAACCTCTGCAGCAATGCTGGCAGCACTCATACGTCTATTTCCCTAAGACAACCTCTGGATATGACGCTGAGCACATCCACTCAACTTCTTTTGTCTACCATGGCGAGGCCTGTTCTGAGAGGAACCTGTCCTGTTAAACCGCTGTATGGTCTTGGCCACCATGCTGCAGCTTGGTTTTAGGGTCTTGGCAATCTTCATATAGCCTAGGCCATCTTTATGTAGAGCAACAATTCTTTTTTTCAGATCCTCAGAGAGTGAGAGCGATAACACCAAATTTAACACACCTGCTCCCCATTCACACCTGAGACCTTGTAACACTAACGAGTCATATGACTCCGGGGAGGGAAAATGGCTAATTGGGCCCAATTTCGACATTTTCACTTGTGTACTCACTTTTGTTGCCATCGGTTTAGACATTAATGGTGGTGTATTGAGATATTTTGAGGGGACAGCAAATTTACACTGTTATACAAGCTGTACACTCACTACTTTACATTGTAGCAAAGTGTAATTTCTTAAGTGTTGTCACATGAAAAGATATATTAAAATATTTACAAAAATGTGAGGGATGTACTCACTTTTGTGAGATACTGTATATTCAATATCTTAATCGTGGTCATTTTTGGATAGAGGAGGATTGATCTGGAAAACGGGAGGCCAAAGCCCATATTGTATGCATAAGCTGTGAGGGTCCTGGTGGCCCGGATTGGTCTGGTGAGTGGCCCCCTTACACTAAGGTGGAGGATCATCACTTATGAGCACAAGCGAGAAGAAAATATAGAGCACAATCAAACACGGGGTGTGGAAGATATTCAAATATATATGTATAGAAAATTCTTATATTTGTATACATTGTTATTGTATGCACTGTTATATATGCGTCACCCGGTGGTACTTCCTCCTTCTGTTTCTTGTAGTTATTATTTTTGACACTTTTTTGGTGAATAGGTAGGGGTACAATTGACCCGATACCCATTCACATAGGGTGGGGGGGGGGGGCCCAGGTACTGGGGGCACCCTTATTTAATGAGTTCTGGACTGGAAGTATTTCCACCCTAAACACTTCCCGACCACCAGCCACTTTTTTTACTGTGGCAGGGTGGCTCTCCTGCGCAAACCAATGTAGACTTACGTCGGTCATGCGCGGGAAGCTAGGGGGTGAGCACGCGCCGCACTCGGCAGTGAGGAAGCCGATGCATGGGTCAGTCTGCTCCAATTGCCATCTGACACCCGCAATCGCTTCCCGTTGAGAGAGAAGAACGGTCAGCTGTTGTAAACACAGCTGACCGTTCTCCCTGAAATGATCATAGAGCCCATGTGATCCTTCTATATAGGATCACATGTCTCTATGGTCATTTCAGAAGCCATGCCCCCCCCCCCCCACAGTTAGAAACACTCCCCTAGGCTCACATTTAACCCCTTGATCACCCACAGGGTTAACCCCTTCCCTGCCAGTGTCATTATTACAGTAACCGTGCATATTGTTAGCACTGATTACTGTAGTAATGTCACTGGTACCCCCAAAAGTGTCAAAAAATGTCAGTTAGGGGTCCGATCTGTCTGCCACAATGTCGCAGTCCCACAAAAAATCACAGATCGCCGCTGTAACGGATCAACCGGCACCCCGACTGGGTACCTCCATTGACGGATGCTCCTAGTGCTTCCCGAGGGCTCCAAGCACTCCACCAGACACCATAACCACCTCAGACCCCACGAACCACCGCAGCTTGGTTGGGGTCTCGCCGTCTCCTACCCACCCTGGACCTACGACAAGGCTGCAGGTTCCAGTGGGTAAACCTCTCTTTCCCCAGAGAAGGAAGCAGGAACAAGTTCTTACAAGAGCTTAGTGATTATTCAAGGGAGTATGAAGAGAATAGCAATCCCTTGTAGCAGATTCCCCCAATAAAAGACAGGACTCTAGATTGACGGTGAAGAAGAACTCAAAATGTTTATTCAAACACATGCACAAAGAGATATACACTGTGGGACCATCCCCCCTCCCCCTTAGCAGCCAATCCACATACACATATACATCCCATAATAAGTTTATCTTAAGGCAGACAGAAACAATAGAACAATGGAATACAGGCACTTACCAATAACAAACCCCACCCCTTCTCACTATCTAGCAAGGGTCTATGAGACACTCCTGCAATATTCTAGCAATCTGAAAAGTCAAACCATTCATCTTCATACATTTCCTGAGAGATATTGCTGACATATATTACTGTCCCATCTGAAGCCATCCAAACCATTCTCTCAGCGGCCCCCAAGTATCTGTCCCTCACTCCCAGTGACGATGAACACCGTCACATATCTTCCCCCCAAAGGTAGACTGTGACGGATCTTTGTACCCCAGCTGGGCACATCCGCCGAAACTGTGTCTCCTGTCCTCCAAACGCACCCACAGCCTGCGGAGAAGCCATACCCAGCCCGTAACCCCTCAATCAGGAGACAATCCACACAGGTGTTGAGGGTTAACCATGCAGAGCTTAAACTGTTTATTACATTCCAAGACACAGTTTTACACACAGTTAGGGAAACTCCCTTTAGCCTTGCCACAGCGGGGGAAGGGGACAAGGAACAAGCCAATGGGAACTGAACATTTGTACATTGAAACAGTCTCTTAATACACACCCCCTGCAGAGAGATGTCTCCAGCTCAGACCATTGTCCACACAATTAGACACAGAAACAGGAGGGGGGGGGGGGTGGGTTGTAACATTACATTACATTAACTCAATGCCATGAGTCAGTTGTTCAGAGGATGAATAAAGGGAAAATAAAATGCAATGTCCCAAACTCATAAGAAAATGACACAAAGGGGTTTACAATCCAGGGACAGGGAGATCCGTCACCCATAGTGACGGCTAGTACCATCACATCTCTTCCCCCCAAAGGTAGACTAATCCAGGTATTAGACCTCCAACTGGTCTGTGCCTGAGTTAGTCGGGTAACAAGTCCCAAAGAGTCAATGTCTGTTTGCCTGGATAATTCGTCGGCGTTGCCGTTTTGCTTCCCAGGGCAGTAGTGGATAGTAAAGTCAAAAGACTGCAGCGCCAAACTCCAGTATCTTCTGGCCCATAGTCTGTCGGTAGGAGGCTTGCGCACAGTCCCCTCCAAAACACACAGTGACAGTGGGTTCTGTCACATAGACTAACTAGGTACCAGACCTCCAATCGGTCTGTGCCTGAGTTAGTCGGGTAACAAGTCCCAAAGAGTCAATCCATCATGGCAGCTTCCTTGACAAAGTTCCACATAGTTCGTAAGTTTGTCCTCGCAGGGCGCATGGAGCTCTCATGGCCGATCAGGCTGTGGAAGTCTGGTTTGAGCAGGCCAGACTGGGCTTCTTGGTCACCCTGTGTCCCTAATAGACACAGGGTGATTTAGATATAAGAGGGGCCTAGTGGGCTGAGAGAGGGATTTTCCAACCTCTCTAAGGTAGGTTGTGTTCCACAGGCCCTCCCAATGTCTGCACTCACCCAGTACCCCAAACAAATTGTCCAAAAAACAGCATTACTCACCCAGCCAACCTCTGCCTCCCTCGTAGAACATGCGTGGACTAACCCTTCTCCCAGGAGTCCTTTCAGCCGCTGGAGAGAAGACAGGGTGGTGGGGCACACTTTGTCAGGCTGTTGGGGATTTGGGCCGACTGTCCAGCATCCCTGGGATATAAACGTGAAGACTGCAGTCCCATCCACTACCACAGGAACTCCATCTTTTGTATGTTGAGGGCAGAGGCCAACCACACTCTGCTCTGTTGCCAGCTCCTCTGCTGGGTTGATGTCATCATTCTGGGGCACCAATTGCTGCTGGGAAGGGGAATCAGCTGCTCCATCTTCCTTACCCTCATCTGGTGGTTGGGACAACCTTTCTCTGGTACTGTCTCCTAAATGTACAGATCCTGGCTGGGGTGGGAAGACAGTTTCCTCCTCTCTGACTGACTGTTGGGGAGGGAGGACAACAACCTCCTCTCCCTTCTCAACCTGGGCCTCCAGAACTGCCACAGGTGTGGGGCAGAGATTAGTGATGGACGAACATCGGCCGGGGCGGTTCGCGAACGTTAGCCGCAAACTTTCTCAAATGTTCGCTGCGGGCCCCATTGACTTTAATGGGAGGCGAACTTTAAAAACCTTTAGGTCATATTTGCAGCCACAAAATACTTACTAGCTGTGCACAAATAGTCCCACCACATGGACAATGTCATAACAGAAGTATTGCTATTGAAAAAGTTGCCCTAATTTTTTTTTTTTTTTTAAGAAATTTTTTTTTTTTTTTCCTAAATCAGCCAGAACTCACAGCAGCCAGTAAATACATGTCAAATACATACAGGGTCCATTCACATGTCTGTAAAATGGGTCCGCATCCCTTCCACAATTTGGCGGAACGTTTACAGACCCATTGATTTTCAATTCCAGTCTGAAAAATTAGGCATTCACAGGATAAAGAAGTAAGTGTTGGCCAGTACAGGCCCCAAAAATTAGCCCACATGCGTTTACCTGACAGCTAAGAACGTTGTATTCTGTGGCTGAAGGTACATTAGGCATTCACAGGATACAGAAGTAAGTGTCGGCCATTCTAGGCCCCAAAAATTAGCCCACATGGGTTTACCTGACAGCTAAGAACGTTGTATTCTGTGGCTGAGGGTACATTAGGCATTGACAGAAAAAATAATTGTCGGCCATTAAAGGTCCCAAAAATTAGGAATTCAATGGACATGAAATGCTTTTTATGCCGCTGTATTTACCGAAGTCAAAGACCATGAATTGTTGTGGGTGGATAGCGGTCTGGCGGATATTTGTGGCCTGTCATGAGGAATTGTAATCAAACATGGTCTACTGGTCACATGTGTTGAATTCCTCAGAGATCCATGCCTTTTTCATTTTTATAAATGTGAGGTAGTCAACACTGTCATGAGCTAGGCGACTGCGCTTATCAGTCACGATCCCCCCTGCTGCGATGAACGTCCTTTCGGATAGGACACTGGACGGGGGGGCAAGCCAACAGTTCCATTGCAAATTGTGCAAGCTCTGGCCAGAGGTCAAGCCTGCCCATCCAGTAGTCCAGGGGTTCATCACTCCTCAGAGCGTCCACATCGGCCGTTAACCCGATGTAGTTGGACACCTGTCGGTCTAGGCGTTCCCTGATGCTGGATCCGGAGTACAGCTGTCGATGGGTCGGCTGAAAGAATGATCTCATATCAGAAGTGACCAACACATATTCAAAATACCCTCTTCTTGCAGGCGCTGTTGGATTGCTACCCGCAACTGTTTCTCTGTGAGTGGAAATTCCTCTGCCAGCGCACGCAAAAGCAGAATGCAGCATTTCTTGCAGCAAGGCCTGGAAGTGCTGCATTCTGACTGCCCTCTGTGATGGTGGTAACATTTCTGCCATTTTTTGTTTGTACAGGGGGTCTAAGTACGTTGCCACCCAGTACTGGTCCTTGCTCTTTATGCTTTTTACAGGGGGGTTCCCCTTAAATCACTGGAGCATGAAGGCCCCTATTCTCACTAAACTGGAAGCGGTATAGTGGCCTGGCTCCAGCTCATCATCCAGGATAATGCCGTCCTCGTTCTACTCCCCCCATCCATGGACAACACCAGGGATCCCAGAAAGATTTAAAGCATGCTCTTCTTGCTCCTCCTAGTCTGCCCCGACACCATCCTCCTCTGCTTCCTCTTCAGACTCCTGTTGTTGACTTGTCTCAGATGGAGTAGCACCCCCTGGGAATTCATCCAACATTGCGACTTCCTTATATTCCTGCTCCTGGACGGCTTGATCAATGACACAACGCAATGCACGCTCCAGAAAGAAGGCATAAGGTACGTTGTCACTGATGGCGCCCTAGCCGTGACTGACCAGTTTGGTGATCTCATCAAATGGCCGCAGAAATCTGCATGCGTCGCGCATGAGCATCCACTGGCGAGGTGAAAAAAACCCAAGCTCCCCAGAACCTGTTCTGTCGCAGAGTTCGTACAGGTAGTCGTTAACTGCACATTTCTGCAGGAGTAGCCTATCAAGCATATACAAGGTTGAGTTCCATTGCGTCGGACAGTCACAAATAAGACGCCTGATGGGCAGGTTGTGTCACCACTGAATGTCAGCAAGGCGAGCCATGGCTGTGTAAGATCTTCTGAAATGGCCCGAGATTTTCCTGGCCTGTCGCAAGACATCCTGGATCCCAGGGTATTTAGCAACGAATCGCTGCACGACAAAGTTCAGGACGTGTGCCATGCATGGCACGTGTGTAATTTTGCCCTGTTTCAGTGCGCTCAGCAGATTGGCACCGTTGTCACACACCACTTTACCAACTGTCAAATTGAGCAGTGTCAGCCACTGATCGGCCTGTGAACGCAAAGCTGAAAGGAGTGCAGGACCAGTGTGGCTCTTGGCTTCCAGGTACAACAGACGCAGCCCAGCATGGCATGGTCTCACCTGGCATGTGGAATGGGTTCTGGGGATCTTGGGCGACGCAGCGGAAGAGACGGTAGCAGTGGAAGAGGAGGAGTCAGCTGAGGAGGAGAGGGTGGATGAAGTAGGAGGAGGAGAAGAAGAGGCAGGCCTGCATGCAATCCGTGGTGGTAAAACCAAATCTACATGGGTGCCACGGCTTACATGCTTGACGGCAGTCAGAAGGTTCACCCAGTGGGCAGTAAAAGTTATCTACCTTCCCTGCCCGTGTTTGTTAGACCATGTGTCTGTGGTCAGATGTATCTTGGCACCGACACTGTGTGCCAGAGATACATTCAATTGCCGCTGAACATGGCCATACAGCTCTGAAATTCCCTTCTGTGAGAAATATTTCCTGCCTGGGACCTTCCATTGTGGTGTTCCATTGCTCACAAATTTTCAAAAGGCCTCCGAGGCCACCAGTTGATATGGCAGTAGTTGGCGGGCTATCAGTTCTGACAAGCCAGCAGTCAACCATTGGGCAAGAGGTTTTCCGGCGTCATAATTTTTTTACGCTCCAACATTTAAGCCACGGAAGCCTGCCTTTTTCCAGAACAACGTGAGGACGGCATGATGGAAGGTGGAGTGGAGGACAATTGTGAGGAGAGAGGAGAAGGAGAAGGAGAAGAGGCTGGACAGTGAGAGCCTGGAGTGTGGATTTGTGGGTTCTGATGGCATTGCTCCCACTAGGCTAGGTGATGGGAGTTCAGGTGCCTTCTTAAGGCGGTCGTCCCTAGGTGAGTATTGGGCTTACCGCGACTTATGTGTTGACTGCAAAGGCAGCACTATTGTCAGCAGCGGACACATTAAAAAAAGCCCACACTGCGGAGCCATGTGCCGGCGTCCTGGGAGCACCAGATGCGACCGTACATGGTTGATGGCTCGCTCCTGATACATTAGCACTCCGCTTTGTCCCTCCTGTGCAATGTAACTTCTGCCTGCTATTCCTCCCTATCTGCTGGTCCGTCTCTCCCTCTGAACTCCCCTCCTCTTCCTCTCTTGTGGCCACCCATGTGATGTCCATAGACACGTCATCATCCACGTCACCTCCCCCACCACTAACATTAGAGATCTCGGAGTAGGCAGCAACAGCGGGGACCAACCTCCTTGGGCTGATCTGGGTACTGTCGTCAGACTGCTGAGTGGTGGCTGTTGCTACCTCCTCTTCCTGATCCGATGCCAAGAAAGTCTTGTGATGGATCGGAAAATAATTCCAGTGACTCCAGCGGAGGGTATATGGTGGTGGTGGTGTCTTTGGGGGTGCACACAGCAGAGAGGGAAGAGGGTGAGGATAAAGAGGATGAGGAGGGTGCAGAAGAGGAAGGCTGAGTGAGCCATTCAACCAAGTCTGGTGCGTCCTTTGACGTAATCGAACGCACCTTCTGAAACTTCACACTTTGGCTCCGGCCTACTGCTCCTGCCCTACCCCTACCACCCCTGCGTAAGGGCCTGCCTCTTCCTCTGCCTGTCATTTTTTAAATTACCCTGTGACAAAAGTCTCTAGAGAAGCACAGTATATGTGGAACAAGGTATATAACACGCCACTTCAATCTGTGGTATTGGGGGGCCACTGGTCTATCACACCAGTTGTACATAAAATTGGCCAGTAAATTTGGCACTGTGTGTAGCAGAGTTAATGCAGCAAAAGAGGCAATATTGTTGCAGGACACAAATACACTTATAAAAGTATACTCAGATAACACCCCACTTCAATCTGTCATTTAGGGGGGCCACTGGTCTATCACACCAGTTATAATATTTTTTTAAATGTGCTTTTGTCACTGTTTGTAGTATTGCTGCAGAAATGCTCACCACACCAGTCACAATGCTGCACAGTGCACAATACAAATCCACTATAATATGCTTTCTATATTAGAAAGTATATTATAAGTGTATTACACCCCTATATAGTGCACTGCACACCAAATAATAGTACACCTATACCCAATACCAGTCCTTAAAAGGACTTTTGTGGACCTTAACAGAGCGATATGTGTCACTGACAATCTGTCCCTGGTGCACACAGCAAACCTCTCCCTACACTGACAAAAGAGACAGTACACCTATACCAAATACCAGTCCTTAAAAGGACTTTTGTGGACCTCAACAGAGCGATTTGTGTCACTGACAATCTGTCCTGGTGCACATAGCAAACCTCTCCCTACACTGACAAAAAGCAGAATGTGAAATGGCCGCCATTTATAAGGTAGGGGGTATGTCCATGTGCTGAAATGTCTCAATTGGCTGTCCTGTTCCACCTGATGGCTGTGTCATGGGTCAAAGTTCTTCATAATATAAAAGAAAATGGCGGCGCGAACATTAGCGTGAACATTGGCAAAAGTCCGCGTTTTCACAAGTTTGCGAACACGCAAAGTTCGCCGCGAACCGACCACCGGGCGAACTGCAAGGCCATCCCTAGAAGAGATCATTGACTCTCTGTCCGGCTGCCAGTGCTTCAGCTGGGTCTAGAAGCTTCACTTTATCAGCTTGTCGCTGGGGCGAGGGGCTGATTTCCCCTGCTTCCTGGAACTCTGTAGCTTTTGCGGGTGCTGGGCCGAGGTTGGTAGCACTCTGCCCTGTTGCCAGAACTTCTGCTGGAAAGTAAACTGAAAAGTCTGTGGCCTTGCACACATCTTCCTGGATCTCCAATTTTTGCAGGCAGAGGTCAGCAGCAATAGGCCTGGATGTCCACTCTTCTGCTGTAGGCTCACTGGGACGTTCCTCCTCAGCAGAAAAATCTATTAAATCCCCAGTCTCTGGAATTGATGAAAGTCCAGGGTATGGGCTGGTGGCATTTGGGCTCAGTGCCAATACTTTGGCAGTTGACTTATCATCCATAACATCCTCCGATGAAAAGTCAATTACATCTGTGATCCATGGTTGGGCAATGAAGATGGCTTCTTCTTTCTCCCATACCTTTATCCTGTGGCTGGACAGACACATTCCTCCATCCAAGCTCGTCCTGTGCAGAAACAGGTTCATGCAGGTGAGTCAGCACTTGCTTCATCCGCCATAAGACCTCCACATCCAAGACCGTGGGTGCAGGTGAGCAAAGCACACTATTACTGTGCCATATTGTCGATTCTTCAGTCAGGATTTCTGGAATGTCAGCTGGTTCTTCTGGATATTCCCAGGCAAGGGGAGCCCAACCCTGGCACTGAGCCGAGTCTAGCAGCTGTCTTTAGGCGATCTCTAGCTCCCATTCCTGAACGGCCAGAAACTCCATATCTTCCAGTGCCCAGAGCACATCCGAGATGTTCAGAATCCTTTCTCTGTAATCCATGATTTCCTCTAACCGCCACTCCAAATTGCTCCCAAAGTTAGGGTCCCCTGACAGCTTCTCGTACAACAGTCCCTGGCTGCCATAGCCAAAGCCTTCCATTGGGCTGTCATCCGCTATTCAAGGGCATGTTTGGGATACATGCCACCGGAGGGCTCTATAGCTCTCTTCCAACTACATCTCTACCCAGACCAGCCTGCTTAACTCAGCTGCCTGCTCCTTGTGCGGTTTATCTCCAAAAAACAGCTCCTGCAATCCATACTGCGACCAGTACCTTTTCTGGGTGCGATGGAGGGGAGGATTTTTCCCTGGTGGCGCTGCTCACAGGCTAGCATTCCTTCAAGAGATCCAAGCGCACAGAATCATGCCATCCTAGCAGGACCTGCTCTGACACTGGTCCCCAGTGCTGTATCTGCATCTCTCGCAACCTCTTCACAAATTCCTCTTTCATGGCGGCTGTATCTCTCCTCTTCCTATGGGGATGCTGCACGGGTGTTAGCTCGCTCCATAACATTACCGGTGTCTCCGAGAGATGCTTCTCCTCACACTAGGACGCCATCCCACCGCTTGCCAGTCTTAAAGTGGTTAATGTAAGCCTAGGGGAGTGTTTACTAACTGTGCGGGGAGGGGCTTGTGAAATGACCATAGAGACATGTGATCCTATATATAAGGAGGCGCTCTGTGATCATTTCAGAGAGAAGAACGGTCGGCTGTGTTTACAACAGCCAACCGTTCTTCTCTCTCAGCGAGGAGCGATCGCAGGTGTCAGGCGGCAATCGGTACCACCAGCCCCGGGCATCAGCACCCCCGCTGCCTAGTCGGGGGGGGAGCACACCAGCGGTGGCGCGTGCTCGCCCCCCAGCACCACGCGCGTGACCGACGTAGTGGGTGTGTAATGTGCGTGTAAAGGCAGGCGTCCCAATACTTTTGGTAATATAGTGTATATTCCCATGCTTAGCTGGATACCTTAAGTAATTCATTGTGAAGATAATTTCAGTGTCTGTGTCAGCCTCCCAATCTGATTGATTAATCGATTGATTAACCTTTTCTCTGCCAGAGACATTTTTTCATTTTTTGCACACCAAAATAATTTTAGGCCTGAGGATTACATAAAACCCCCCAAACATGATATATTTTCTGAAAGCACACACCCTGGAGAATAAAATAGTGGTAGTTTTAGAAATTTTTATGTCACTTGATTACCTCAAAGGTCTATGAAATGCAACATTTCAGTAAATAACTGAATTTTAGAGCAAACACATGCAATAAACTACCCAATGTTTTGGTAAAATATAAAAGACGAGGGTCACAGAGTAAACAGATACCCAACATGTCAAACTTTAAATTTGCGTGCGCCCTTGAAATGGGGACATACTTCAGTACCCTATATTTTCTATAGGCGGCACTTCAAAAGCCCCCTATAGGTCATCAGTTTAGTGTGCTAGAATTATAGCTCTCACTCCAGCATGCGCAGAGATTTGTAACATGTGTATCACAATCAACGTTTTCACACATAGGCACCATTGACGCATGCATTTACGTTCATACATGTGTATATAGGGGATTGGGGGAGCCTCAGCATTTACTTTGGGGGGGTGATGTGCTTGGGCGTAAGTTTATTTATTTTACTAACTTTTTTTTCATCACATACCGGGCAAAAAGTCCTCTATGTAATGATTTTTAGGTGACAGGTTCTCTTTAATAAGACATGCAGGGTCTAAAAAAAACCCAATGTCTCCCCTGTGCTCCACTGAATGTTTTGCAATGCAGATCTCACTGCAATACATCCCCTCATGGCTATGCTGGCCAGGGATACTGAGAGCCCGACCCAGAAGTGACGTCATACACGCCACTTTCAGGGTAACAGAAAGAAGGGGAGGAGAGTATGGCACCCGTCATATCGGTTCTGGGCTCGCAGATTGGCAAACGGACCCGGGAGGGGTGTGCGCACCAGGGGTGTGTGGAAGCAATCAGGCACAAGCAGGTAGGAGTCTTCCTTTCAGTTTTACACACATTCCCAGGGACTGAAGCCACCGGACTGTGTGTGAAACCCCCTGCTGTCGGGTCAGTATAATGTACGGGCCTGGCAGTGAAAGGGTTAAACAATTGATATAGCTTTCTAAAATAATAGTTCAACATCCCTGACAGTGTAGAGTGCGGGATTTTTTCACTAAATAGTTTTTACACCATAGGTCAGTGATGGCAAACCTTGATGCTCATGCACTCTGCAGTGTAGTTGAGTTTCATGGGAAATGTAGTTCCAAAACATCTGGGGTGCCAAGGTTCCCCATCACTGCCATAGGTGGTTTATCACAGCAGCTGAAAATCAGAATGAGTATTGGACACTTAGCACAGGTAATAGGGTTGTGTAGTAGAATTAAACTTCCAAGGGCGTACCATCATCTCAAAAGGCCATTTCAAGCCCGCGGGAAGACATTCATACCTGCACTCCGTCAGGTGGATCGGCAACATTCCAAAGAGTCAGTTTTGCAGGCTTAGAAATACTTGCACCTTGCAGAAAGACTATATTATACAAAGACAAGTATTAATGACTATGCTTCTCGGAAAATGTTACTCCTCTGAAGTGGGTGAAAAGACGGATCTAACTTACCTGATTCCACCAGTGAAAGAGAAGGATGTCAGTAAAGAAGGAGAAGGAAGAATAACAACACAAGGCTTTACCCCGATGTAGCGCATTCCACGTAGGAGCCACTGGTGAACTGGGATCCCCCACCCTGAACAGCCAGGCATACTGAATTTCCACAGGCACACTTAAGTCAGGAAACAGTCCAGCAGTTTGTTTTTGTGTTTTTTTTTTTTTTTTTGAGGGGATAAAACTTGGATAGGGAATAGGGGTATTATGGGATGCCCACTTGACTTCAGAACTCTTCAGGGACAACTCTCCTATATACAGTCTATATACACTCCTTTCTCTTCCTCCAGCACTTCACTTACTTGCAAACACAGCTGGGACACTTTAAATGAATCTAGCAAGGCACTCTGCCATAATAAAGCAAAAGACATTTACAGGCAGGTTACAAGGACCCCTTTGATGTGTAGAGAAAAAGTCCAGTGTCCAGCTTATGTTCCTCTGGCTACTGATCCCAGCACCACCTATTAAGGCACTGCCAGTCCGCCTGGCTGCAGCTTTCTCTCTCACTAGCCCTCCTGCCTATCTCTCCACAGTCCACCCAGACTGACTTCACAGTCCTCCCAGATTGCTCACTCACTGACCCACCCGGCTGACTCCTCCGAAAAACTCTTGGACTTGCTGATCTGCTCCTGCTGTCCTCATCTTGCTCCCGTCCCTCCAGGAATGATTTTCCATCATGTGTTTTAGAGGGTCCTTCCAGCAGAGGCATACCCAGGGTCTCCAGCGCCCTTGGCGAGGAGCTGCATCCGTGCCACCCCTCCACCCCTAGAAAGAGAGGGATAGGGTTTTACAGAGAGAGGAGACAGAGGGGGAGGGTTTGACAGGGAGAGGGGGTAACAGGGAGGGAGATAAGGTGACAGGGAGAGAGAGGGGGTGACAGGGAGAGGGGGTAACAGGGAGGGAGAGAGGGGTGACAGGGAGTGAGAGGTGGGTGACAGGGAGAGTGAGGGGTGACAGGGGAAAGAGGGGGTGACAGGGAGAGAGAGGGTGACAGGGAGAGAGAGGGGGTGACAGGGAGAGAGAGGAGGTGACAGGGAGAGAGAGGGGGTGACAGGGAGAGAGAGGAGGTGACAGGGAGAGAGAGGGGGTGACAGGGAGAGAGAGAGGGGGTGACAGGGAGAGAGAGAGGGGGTGACAGGGAGAGAGAGAGAAGGTGACAGGGAGAGAGAGGGGGATGACAGGGAGAAAGGGGGTGACAGGGAGAAGGGGGGTGACAGGGAAAGAGGGGGTGAAAGGGAGAGAGTGGGTGACAGGGAGAGAGAGGGGAGGTGACAGGGAAAGGGGGGGTGACAGGGAGAGAGAGGGGAGGTGACAGGGAGAGGGGGGTGACAGGGAGAGAGAGGGGGTGACAGGGAGAGAGAGGAGGTGACAGGGAGAGAGGGGGTGACAGGGAGGGGGTGAGAGGGAGAGAGAGAGGGGTGCAAGGGAGAGAGGGGGGGTGAAAGGGAGAGAGGGAGAGAGAAGGGGTGACAGAGAGAAAGAGATACAATGTAGACACAGGTGACCCCGCACATTATAACCGGTCATGGTTAGTGTTGAGCGAACACAGACTATATTATTCGTGTTCGTACCGAATAATTGGATTTTTGTTACCCGAACACAGACCCGAAAACTTTACTGTATGTTCAAGTTTAAAATCCGTGTTCGGTCATTTTATTTCCGGGTTTGTATGTATTGGCTCGCTTTTAATGGCGGGCTTTCAACAGCCAATCAACAAGCGTTTAACTGGTGTGCCTTAAGCCATCCCAGCCATGCCTACAAATGTATTAGTAGCTGTGATTGGCCATCTGAAGCATGTGACCAAGTCTTTATAAGTTCGAAACCGAGCGCCGCTGCATCATTCTGCTGTAGTACAGGGACAGAGCACACATCATACGCGCTGGCTGCTGATTAGGGACAGACAGTCATAAATTATATTGTGTCCGAAAAGAATTCAGAATCAGGGACAGGTCGGAGTGCTGCAGGCAGGGTGAGTTGTTAGGGCATTTTAGGGCGAGTCTGGAGATAGGCAGGGTCAGTGTTCTACAATCGATTTTGCTGTGGGGGGGGGGGGTTTGCAGTGCCGGCAGTGACCGATCTTATCGATCATTTTAGGGCCAGGCTGGAGATAGGCAGGGTCAGTGTTCTACAATCGATTTTGCTGTGTGGGGGGTTTGCAGCGCCGGCAGTGACCGATCTTATCGATCATTTTAGGGCGAGGCTGGAGATAGGCAGAGTCAGTGGTCCACATCGATTTTGCTGTGTGTGGGGTGGTGTGAACACAATCTTTTTGCCCGCTGGGTTAAAAAATATACACCCTTTTGGGTTAAAAAAATTAAATTGTGGCATAGTCTGTACTAATCTATTTAAAAATTACAAACTTAAAAGGGGAATTTTCTTTTTTTTTTCCCTCCATAGCCTGCAGCAGAGCTGGCTGATATAAGACACTGCTGTTCACATGTGCTATTGAAAAATCACCAATTTTATATCATATTTTCTATTCCGATATTCAATCTACACCCTTGGGTTAAAAACAATTAAATTGTGGGATAGTCTGTATCGGTACGTGTGAGATACACCTTTCCAATTTTTGGGGCGCATCTCATACCGCCGAGGATTGCAGGGTGCTTCAGTGTGCCTCCTGCCTGTTCCGAACTCCTCCTACTCCTCATCCTGCCTTTGGGGGTACAAAAAATAGTAATTTGGGCCTAGTCTGGGTCTGTACGTGTGAGATACATACACCTTTTGATATCATATTTTCTATTCCGCTATTCAATCTACACCTTTGGGGTAAAAACAATTAAATTGCGGGATAGTCTGTATCGGTACGTGTGAGATACACCTTTCCAATTTTTGGGGCACATCTCATACTGCCGAGGATTGCAGGGTGCTTCAGTCTGCCTCCTGCCTGTTCCGAACTCCTCCTACTCCTCACCCTGCCTTTGGAGGTACAAAAAATAGTAATTTGGGCCTAGTCTGGGTCTGTACGTGTGAGATACATACACCTTTTGATATCATATTTTCTATTCCGCTATTCAATCTACACCTTTGGGGTAAAAACAATTATATTGCGGGATAGTCTGTATCGGTACGTGTGAGATACACCTTTCCAATTTTTGGGGCGCATCTCATACCGCCGAGGATTGCAGGGTGCTTCAGTGTGCCTCCTGCCTGTTCCGAACTCCTCCTACTCCTCATCCTGCCTTTGGGGGTACAAAAAATAGTAATTTGGGCCTAGTCTGGGTCTGTACGTGTGAGATACATACATCTTTTGATATCATATTTTCTATTCCGCTATTCAATCTACACCTTTGGGGTAAAAACAATTAAATTGCGGGATAGTCTGTATCGGTACGTGTGAGATACACCTTTCCAATTTTTGGGGCGCATCTCATACCGCCGAGGATTGCAGGGTGCTTCAGTCTGCCTCCTGCCTGTTCCGAACTCCTCCTACTCCTCATCCTGCCTTTGGGGGTACAAAAAATAGTAATTTGGGCCTAGTCTGGGTCTGTACGTGTGAGATACATACTCCTTTTGATATCATATTTTCTATTCCGTTATTCAATCTACACCTTTGGGGTAAAAACAATTAAATTGCGGGATAGTCTGTATCGGTACGTGTGAGATACACCTTTCCAATTTTTGGGGCGCATCTTATACCGCCGAGTATTGCAGGGTGCTTCAGTTTGCCTTCTGCCTGTTCCGAACTCCTCGTACTCCTCATCCTGCCTTTGGGGGTACAAAAAATAGTAATTTAGGCCTAATCTGGGTCTGTACATGTGAGATACATACACCTTTTGATATCATATTTTCTATTCCGCTATTCAATCTACACCTTTGGGGTAAAAACAATTAAATTGTGGGATAGTCTGTATCGGTAGGTGTGAGATACTCCTTTCCAATTTTTGGGGCGCATCTCATACCGCCGAGGATTGCAGGGTGCTTTAGTCTGCCTCCTGCCTTTTCCGAACTCCTCCTACTCCTCATCCTGCCTTTGGGGGTACAAAAAATAGTAATTTGGGCCTAGTCTGGGTCTGTACGTGTGAGATACATACACCTTTTGATATCATATTTTCTTTTCCGCTATTCAATCTACACCTTTGAGGTAAAAACAATTAAATTGCGGGATAGTCTGTATCGGTAGGTGTGAGATACTCCTTTCCAATTTTTGGGGCGCATCTCATACCGCCGAGGATTGCAGGGTGCTTCAGTCTGCCTCCTGCCTGTTCCAAACTCCTCCTACTCCTCATCCTGCCTTTGGGGGTACAAAAAATAGTAATTTGGGCCTAGTCTGGGTCTGTACATGTGAGATACATACACCTTTTGATATCATATTTTCTATTCCGCTATTCAATCTACACCTTTCGGGTAAAAACAATTAAATTGCGGGATAGTCTGTATCGGTACGTGTGAGATACACCTTTCCAATTTTTGGGGCGCATCTCATACCGCTGAGGATTGCAGGGTGCTTCAGTCTTCCTCCTGCCTGTTCCGAACTCCTCCTACTCCTCATCCTGCCTTTGGGGGTACAAAAAATAGTAATTTGGGCCTAGTCTGGGTCTCTACATGTGAGATACATACACCTTTTGATATCATATTTTCTATTCCGCTATTCAATCTACACCTTTGGGGTAAAAACAATTAAATTGCAGGATAGTCTGTATCGGTACGTGTGAGATACACCTTTCCAATTTTTGGGGCGCATCTCATACCGCAGAGGATTGCAGGGTGCTTCAGTCTGCCTCCTGCCTGTTCCGAACTCCTCCTACTCCTCATCCTGCCTTTGGGGGTACAAAAAATAGTAATTTGGGCCTAGTCTGGGTCTGTACGTGTGAGATACATACACCTTTTGATATCATATTTTCTTTTCCGCTATTCAATCTACACCTTTGAGGTAAAAACAATTAAATTGCGGGATAGTTTGTATCGGAAACGTGTGAGATACACCTTTCCAATTTTTGGGGCGCATCTCATGCCGCCGAGGATTGCAGGGTGCTTCAGTCTGCCTCCTGCCTGTTCCAAACTCCTCCTACTCCTCATCCTGCCTTTGGGGGTACAAAAAATAGTAATTTGGGCCTAGTCTGGGTCTGTACATGTGAGATACATACACCTTTTGATATCATATTTTCTATTCCGCTATTCAATCTACACCTTTGGGGTAAAAACAATTAAATTGCGGGATAGTCTGTATCGGTACGTGTGAGATACACCTTTCCAATTTTTGGGGCGCATCTCATACCGCCGAGGATTGCAGGGTGCTTCAGTCTTCCTCCTGCCTGTTCCGAACTCCTCCTACTCCTCATCCTGCCTTTGGGGGTACAAAAAATAGTAATTTGGGCCTAGTCTGGGTCTGTACGTGTGAGATACATACACCTTTTGATATCATATTTTCTATTCCGCTATTCAATCTACACCTTTGGGGTAAAAACAATTAAAGTGCGGGATATTCTGTATCGGTACGTGTGAGATACACCTTTCCAATTTTTGGGGCGCATCTCATACTGCCGAGGATTGCAGGGTGCTTCAGTCTGCCTCCTGCCTGTTCCGAACTCCTCCTACTCCTCATCCTGCCTTTGGAGGTACAAAAAATAGTAATTTGGGCCTAGTCTGGGTCTGTACGTGTGAGATACATACACCTTTTGATATCATATTTTCTTTTCCGCTATTCAATCTACACCTTTGGGGTAAAAACAATTAAATTGCGGGATAGTCTGTATCGGTACGTGTGAGATACCCCTTTCCAATTTTTGTTTTTTTTTTTTTCAAATTATATCTTTATTTCTTTAAATTCAGTTACATAAACATTTAATACATGTTAACTTCCAAAATTATAGTGTACAAAACATCAATGTCCCTCATTCGGGACAATTATCTTTCATAATATTCTATAACTGAACCCAAATCTCCCCTTTTTCCTTATCTTTTCCCTCTTTTCCCTTCCCCCCTCTCCTCCGAGGTCCTAACAACAGACAGACTACAAAAAAAAAAAAAAAAAAAAAAAAAAAACAAAAAGAAGGGATAGTTAATACTCTGTTATTCTAATTTATCTATTTTCTGTATGCTAATGGGCTGGTTCTTGCTCTATGATTACAGATTGGCCTTCCTCTGAATTAGTATAATCTATCCACTGTTTCCATTTCTTCTCATATTTATCCGTTTGTTGGCGGGCTGATAGAACCAATTTCTCCAGGCTGCTTATCTCCTCCACTTTCCTCATCCACATGTTTATATTAGGTGGCTTAGTCTCTCTCCATCTAAGGGGTATGCATATCTTTGCTGCGTTTACTAGATGGGGCATAATAGATTTTTTATAGTTTTGCACCGGTTTACTGGGGGCGTGGAGCAGAAAGAGGGATGGTTCTTTAAGAAAATTGCATTTCATAATCTTCTGTATTGTCCTCCAGATCTGTTCCCAAAACACCTCTAGTTCAGGACATGTCCAGAATATATGAAGCATTGTCCCTCTCCCCGCTCCACATCTCCAGCAGCGGTCAGTATTTGCTACAGAAATTTTATTCAATTTAACTGGGGTATAATACCATCTGGTAAAGATCTTATAATTCAGTTCTTGAATTCTCATACACATTGAAGTTGAAAATACTGACTTAATTATTTGATTTTCTTGTTCTATTGAAAATATGGTACCCATTTCCCTTTCCCATTCCCTCAGGAACGGAAGTTTTCGCCGTTCTGCTGATGTCATTATCAGGGAGTACAATTTTGATATAGTATGTTCCAAAATCCCATTCTGGCTACATATTTTTTCAAAAGGTAATACAATTTTGTCCCCCTGAGAAGGCATCTGCAACGTCCCTAGAAAGTGGCGTAATTGAAATGCTCTCCATAAATCTAGGCCAAAATGGCCTGAGACACTTGTTAGTTCCTCCATGGTTACCCATCCTGTCTCTGAGATGAAATCTGATATCTGGAATATTCCTCTCTCTGCCAATATCTTAAATTTCTTATCCTGATATCCTATCTCAAAGTGGGGGTTACCCAAGACTGGATACAGGATGGAATTCTCCCGTATGAGTTTTTCCTGTTTGAATATTTCCGCGCATATTTTAATTGTGTTTCCTATAATAGGATGATTCTTCATGGATGCTGGTATAATTTTATAGCACCATGGAGCTCTTTTCAATAAGATCTCACATTGTGCCTGCTCTAAGTTTGGCCATGTCTTATATTTCCCATGACGGCACCAGTCAATCACTCTTCCCAGTTGAATAGCTTGGTAGTATTTCCTCATGTTCGGGACTGCCAGACCCCCCTCTGATTTTGATTTAAATAGATATTTTTTCCCTATTCTCGGACGTTTTGATTTCCATATGAAATTCATTATCATGGTTTCGATCTGTGACAGGAATCGAGATGGGATATGGATGGGAAGTGCCTGGAACATATATAGAAATTTTGGTAGTACACTCATTTTGACTATATTGCACCTGCCGATCCATGAATACATTCCCCCTTTCCATTTTTGCAATAATAGGTTTATTGATTTTAGTAAAGGGTTGAAATTTAAGCTAAATAGTTGTGCTATTTTTGGTGTAATCCGTGTTCCAAGATATTTTAGGGCCTTCTTTGTCCAATTCAACTTAAAATTTACATATAATTGTTGTTGAAGTGCCTCTGACAGTTCTATTCCCATTGTTTCGGACTTAATAAAGTTTATCTTCATATTCGATTGAATGCCGTATCTCTCCAATTCATATAACAAATTGGGAAGTGATATAGTTGGATTTGTAATCGAGAATAAGACATCATCCGCGTACGCTGATATTTTATATTGGTCCTTCCCCACTTTAATACCCGAGATATCAGGATTCATGCGAATTTTGCAGAGAAAGGGTTCCAGTGACAATACAAACAGGAGTGGAGACAGGGGGCACCCCTGTCTTGTACCATTTGCAATTAAGAATTCTGAGGAGAGAACTCCATTTACCTTTACTCTAGCCGATGGAATTGAGTAACTCTGTTTTATCCATTTTAACATTTTCTCTCCTATTCCTATATAGCGTAGGACAGCAAACATATACTCCCACCTAACCCTGTCGAACGCTTTCTCTGCGTCAGTATTTAACAGGACCGTTGGTATCTTATTCTGATGTATTATATGTATTAGGTTCAGTAACTTGGTCGTGTTGTCCCTTGCCTCTCGGGTTGGGACAAATCCAACCTGATCTAGATGGATCAATTTTGTCAGGTGTTTCTGCAATCTTACTGCTATAATCTTTGTAAAAATTTTGAAATCCGTATTCAACAATGAGATTGGTCTGTAGCTTTTACAGGAAGAAGGGTCTTTCCCTTCTTTGGGAATTACCGTTATATGAGCATGTATGGTTTCTTTGGGGATACTATTCCCTGCACCCCATGAGTTAAACATATCTCTCATGAATTCTTTCAGGTATGGGATTAGCTTTTTATAATAGTGTATAGTAAATCCGTCAGGACCAGGTGCCTTCCCTACTTTGATATTTTTAATAGTTTCCATTATCTCCGCTGCTGTAATTGGAGATTCAAGAATCTTACTCTCTTCTTCTGACAATTGGGACATTTGTGAAGTTTGTACGTATTCCTCCAACTGTGTATATGGAACTATCGGGGTTTTCAAGTTATATAGGGTTTCATAATACTTTTTGAATTCTTGAGTTATCTGTTTAGGATAGGTGAATCTCTGTCCTGCATCATTTACTATATGTGGTATATAAGATGTCAGGTTTTGGTCTCTAATAGGGTTGAGCGGACACCTAGATGTCCGTGTTCGACGGGTTCGGCCGAACTTTAAAAAAAAGTCCGGGTCCGTGTCCCGGACTTTTACCGAACTTTTCCCGGACACCGAACCCCATTGAAGTCAATGGGGACCCGAACTTTAAGGCACTAAAATGGCTCTAAAACACCAAAGGAAAGGGCTAGAGTGCTGCAAATGGCAGCAAAACGTAATTAAGAGCATGGCAAGTGCTCTGCAAACAAATGTGGATAGGGAAATAACTTAAAACAACAAAAAAAAACAGAAAAATAAAACAATGTTCTTCTTCATCTCTGAAGGACGAGGCCCATATGGAGTAGGAGGGAGGTTGAGGTGGTGGTGGATGTGGCGGTGACATAGGCGTGCGCACAGGGTGTGCTGGGTGTGCCTGGGCACACCCTAATCACCTAGGGCACATAGCATTGCCAGTGAGGAGATGGGAAAGATCTCCCTGGGACCTGCTCTGCTCTATTTCTCCTTGCCTACAGGTACATGGCCCCGATACATTACTCTCCCTGCTGGCAAACACATGCATGTGTATTTCAACTTTGGGGTGCACACCTTAATGCAATAGGCTGCGCACACCTATGGGCGGTGTAGGTGGAAGCGGCGGTGGAGGAGGACCAGGGCCGGATTAACAGCATCATGGGCTTGGTGCTGAGGATTTTGAAGGGCCTTAGGGCCGTGCCTTGCCATGCACCCAGAGGAGGAAGGGTGCAGCCATGCATGCCTAATTCAACATGGGATGCTGTCTCTGAAGCCCATAAACACATCCATGCATCGCCAACTGTCCCTCCTTGTCCGGCCTTCGCGCTGTGTGGGGAGGTTCTGAGGGTGCTGCCTGGGGAAGTGAGCATAGAAGCTAGACTTCTGTGTTTACAAGTGACAGAAGAGCGGTAACAGTGAATATGGCCAACCCGGGGGCCTATATAAAAGGTAGGGGCCTGGAGCTGCAGCTCCAATAGCCCCTACATTAATCTGGCCCTGAGGAGGAGGACGAGGTAGCCAACACTGCTTCTTTTCACAAATTTTAAATGAGGGTACACCCCAAAAGAGTGAGAAAGAGCAAAAATGGAACAATGGGTGGGTAAGGTCGGTATCCATTGCTATTCTGCACAAGGTACGGAAAAGTCCCGTGGGATCCATGCCTGGTTCATTTTAATGAACGTGAGCTTGTCCACATTGTCTCTGGACAGGCGGCTGCGCTTGTCTGTTATAACGCCCCCAGCCGTGCTAAATACCCGTTCAGATAATACACTGGCTGCAGGGCACGCCAGCACCTCCAAGGCGTAAAGGGCAAGCTCAGGCCATGTGCCCAATTTGGAGACCCAGAAGTTGAAGGGGGCAGACCCGTCATTCACTACATGTAGGCGTGTGCACACATACTGCTCCACCATGTTGGTAAAATGCTGCCTCCTGCTAAGACGTTCCATCTGAGCTGCTGGTGCTGCTGTTTGTTGTGGCGTGCTGACAAAGCTTTTCCACATTTCGGCCATGCTAACCCTGCCTTCTGAGGTGCTGGCGGTGCCCTGGTTGCGTTGGCGACCTCCTCCTCCTCCTCCTCTGCCTTGTGCTTCCACTGTGGCCCCGCTGTCAGATGGGAATGCCAGCAGCATGGCGTCTACCAGCGTGCGCTTGTACTCGCGCATCTTGCGATCGCGCTCCAGTGAGTGAATTAAGGACGGTACGTTGTCCTTGTAACGGGGATCCAGCAGCGTGGCCACCCAGTAATCAGCACAAGTTAGAATGTGGGCAACTCGGCGGTCGTTGTGGAGACACTGCAGCATGTAATCGCTCATGTGTGCCAGGCTGCCCAGAGGCAACGAAAGGCTGTCCTCTGTGGGAGGTGTATGGTCCGTGTCCTCTGTATCCCCCCAGCCACGCACCAGTGATGGCCATGAGCTGGCCTGGGTGCCACCCTGCTGTGAACATGGTTCCATCTCCTCCTCCAGCTCCTCCTCCTCCTCATCCTCCTCATCCTCCAGAACTGTGCCCCTGCTGGACAATTGCGTCCCTGGCGTTTGCGTGTGCAGGAACCCACCCTCGGAGCCCCTTGCGAATGACTGCCCTGAAAGCCTTGGAAATGTTACCTCTTCATCCTCCTCCTCCTCCTCATCCTGTGCCACATCCTCTTCCATCATCGCCCGAATTGTTTTTTCAAGGAGGCATAGAAGTGGGATAGTTAAGCTGAGAACGGCGTCATTGCCACTGGCCATGTTGGTGGAGTACTCAAAACAGCGCAACAAGGCACACAGGTCTCGCATGGAGGCCCAGTTATTGGTGGTGAAGTGGTGCTGTTCCGCAGAGCGACTCACGCGTGCGTGCTGCAGCTGAAACTCCACTATGGCCTGCTGCTGCTCGCACAGTCTTTCCAGCATGTGCAAGGTGGAGTTCCACCTTGTGGGCACGTCACATATGAGGCGGTGAGCGGGAAGGCCGAAGTTACGCTGCAGCGCTGCCAGGCGAGCAGCAGCAGGGTGAGAACGCCGAAAGTGCGCACAAACGGCCCGCACTTTCTGCAGCAGCTCTGACATATCGGGGTAGTTTTTAAGGAACCTCTGCACCACCAAATTCAGCACATGCGCCAGGCAAGGGATGTGCGTCAAACCGGCTAGGCCCAGAGCTGCTATGAGATTTCGCCCGTTATCGCACACCACCAGGCCGGGCTTGAGGCTCGCTGGCAGCAACCACTCATTTGTCTGCTGTTCCATGCTCCTCCACAACTCCTGCGCGGTGTGTGGTTTGTCCCCCAAACAGGCAAGTTGTAAAACTGCCTGCTGTCGTTTACCCCTGGCCGTGCTGAAGTTGGTGGTGAAGGTGTTACGCTGTCCGGATGAGGAGGCGGTAGAGGATGAGGAAGCGGAGTAGGAGGAGTTAGGAACAGGAGGCAAACTGAAGCGCCCTGCAATCCTCGGTGGTGGAAGGACATGCGCCAAATTGCTATCCGCCTCAGGCCCATCCGCCACTGCATTTACCCAGTGTGCCGTTAGGGAGATATAACGCCCCTGACCGTGCTTACTGGTCCACGTATCCGTAGTTAGGTGGACCTTGGCACAGATGGCGTTGCGCAGTGCACACCTGATTTTTTCCCCCACTTGGTTGTGCAGGGAAGGGATGGCTTGCCTGGAAAAGTAGTGGCGGCTGGGCACGACGTACTGTGGGACAGCCACCGACATAAGGTTTTTAAAACTGTGCGTCTCCACCAGACGGAATGACAGCATTTCAAAGGCCAATAATTTTGAAATGCTGGCATTCAGGGCCAGGGATCGCGGGTGGGTAGGGGGGTACTTCCTCTTCCTCTCAAGTGTTTGGCTGAACGCTTCCACGGGACATTGTGGAGATGGTTGTTGGTGACCCAGGTGGTGGTGTTGCTGACAGATCGTCTGTTTGCGGGGTGGCAGGTGCCGGTATCACTACAGATGTGGCTGGAGCGGCCGAGACTGCAGCAGAAGAGGAAGCAGGATGAGCCAGAGACGTTTCTTGGTTTTGAAGGTGTGTACTCCACTGCAGCTCGTGCTTTGCACTTAGATGCCTGATCATGCAGGTTGTGCTCAGGTTGAGAAGGTTCATGCCTCGCTTCAAGCTCTGATTGCACAGGGTGCAAACCACTCGTGTCCTGTCATCAGCACATTTTCTAAAGAACTTCCACGCTAGAGAACTCCTTTGAGCTGACTTTGGTGCGCTCGTTCCCTTGCTGCGTTGGGCAGTAGCGGGCGTAGTGTCTAGGGCACGGCCGCTCCGCTTCTGCACCCTGCTCCCTCTTCTGCTGTGCTGGTGGCTCTGTGCGACCACCGCCTCTTCCTCCAAACTACTCAGTTCACCTGCATGACGTTCATTCCATGTGGGGTCGAGGACCTCATCGTCCTCCACATCATCTTCCACCCAGTCTTCACCCCTGCCCTCCTTGTCGGTCTCCACAATGCTGAACGCCGCAGCAGTTGGCACCTGCGTTTCGTCATCATCGGAGACGTGCTGCGATGATCCTTGCATGTACTCATCTTGAGAAATAAGTGGTTGGGCATCGCTGCACTCAATCTCTTCCACTTCTGGGGCAGGGCTAGGTGGATGGCCCTGGGAAACCCTGCTGACAGAGTCCTCAAAAAGAATAAGAGACTGCTGTATGGCTTGGGGCTCAGACTGCTGGCCTGATTTGCAAGGGGGTGAGGTGAAAGACGGTTGGACATTGGCTGCAGGTGCCAACTCTGACCTTTCTGCAGTAGACTGGGTGGGAGACAATGTGAAGGAACTGGAGGCACTGTCAGCAGCAAACCAATCTACTATCGCCTCAACTTGTTCTGGCCTCATCACTTCTAGGGGCGTTTGATGCCCTACCAAATACTGATGCAGGTTCTGTCGCCTACTCACACTTGAGGAAGGTGTTTCACTTGTGCGTGTAGCTGGCACAGATCGACCATGTCCTCTCCTTGCAACAGGAGCTCTACCAGCAGCACCACGACCCAGGCCACGGCCCTTATTTGACGGTCTCCTCATATTTCTGTAATTTAAGATCTTGCCCTAGAAAGGTTTTTATTGAATAGCGGAATAGAAAATATGATCCAAAAAAAGTGTATGTATATCACACGTACACAACCACACTAGGCCCCAATTACTATTGTTTGTACCCCTAAAAGGCTAGGAGTAGGGGGAGTATGGAACAGGCAGCACCCTCAAACCTTCAGAAGTATGAGATGAACCCCAACAACTTGGAAAGGTGGATCTCTCTCACACGTACCGACACAGACTATCCCGCAATTCAATTGATCCTCAAAGGTTTTTATTGAATAGCGGAATAGGAAATATGATCAAAAAAAGTGTATGTATCTCGCACGTACACAACCACACTAGGCCCCAATTACTATTGTTTGTACCCCTAAAAGGCTAGATGAGGAGTAGGGGGGGTATGGAACAGGCAGCACCCTCAAACCTTCAGAAGTATGAGATGAACCCCAACAACTTGGAAAGGTGGATCTCTCTCACACGTACCGACACAGACTATCCCGCAATTCAATTGATCCTCAAAGGTTTTTATTGAATAGCGGAATAGGAAATATGATCAAAAAAAGTGTATGTATCTCGCACGTACACAACCACACTAGGCCCCAATTACTATTGTTTGTACCCCTAAAAGGCTAGATGAGGAGTAGGGGGGGTATGGAACAGGCAGCACCCTCAAACCTTCAGAAGTATGAGATGAACCCCAACAACTTGGAAAGGTGGATCTCTCTCACACGTACCGACACAGACTATCCCGCAATTCAATTGATCCTCAAAGGTTTTTATTGAATAGCGGAATAGGAAATATGATCAAAAAAAGTGTATGTATCTCGCACGTACACAACCACACTAGGCCCCAATTACTATTGTTTGTACCCCTAAAAGGCTAGATGAGGAGTAGGGGGGGTATGGAACAGGCAGCACCCTCAAACCTTCAGAAGTATGAGATGAACCCCAACAACTTGGAAAGGTGGATCTCTCTCACACGTACCGACACAGACTATCCCGCAATTCAATTGATCCTCAAAGGTTTTTATTGAATAGCGGAATAGGAAATATGATCAAAAAAAGTGTATGTATCTCGCACGTACACAACCACACTAGGCCCCAATTACTATTGTTTGTACCCCTAAAAGGCTAGATGAGGAGTAGGGGGGGTATGGAACAGGCAGCACCCTCAAACCTTCAGAAGTATGAGATGAACCCCAACAACTTGGAAAGGTGGATCTCTCTCACACGTACCGACACAGACTATCCCGCAATTCAATTGATCCTCAAAGGTTTTTATTGAATAGCGGAATAGGAAATATGATCAAAAAAAGTGTATGTATCTCGCACGTACACAACCACACTAGGCCCCAATTACTATTGTTTGTACCCCTAAAAGGCTAGATGAGGAGTAGGGGGGGTATGGAACAGGCAGCACCCTCAAACCTTCAGAAGTATGAGATGAACCCCAACAACTTGGAAAGGTGGATCTCTCTCACACGTACCGACACAGACTATCCCGCAATTCAATTGATCCTCAAAGGTTTTTATTGAATAGCGGAATAGGAAATATGATCAAAAAAAGTGTATGTATCTCGCACGTACACAACCACACTAGGCCCCAATTACTATTGTTTGTACCCCTAAAAGGCTAGATGAGGAGTAGGGGGGGTATGGAACAGGCAGCACCCTCAAACCTTCAGAAGTATGAGATGAACCCCAACAACTTGGAAAGGTGGATCTCTCTCACACGTACCGACACAGACTATCCCGCAATTCAATTGATCCTCAAAGGTTTTTATTGAATAGCGGAATAGGAAATATGATCAAAAAAAGTGTATGTATCTCGCACGTACACAACCACACTAGGCCCCAATTACTATTGTTTGTACCCCTAAAAGGCTAGATGAGGAGTAGGGGGGGTATGGAACAGGCAGCACCCTCAAACCTTCAGAAGTATGAGATGAACCCCAACAACTTGGAAAGGTGGATCTCTCTCACACGTACCAACACAGACTATCCCCCAATTTAACTGATCCCCAAAGGTTTTTGATTAAATAGCGGAATAGAAAATATGATCCCAAAAAAGTGTATGTATATCACACGTACACAACCACACTAGGCCCCAATTACTATTGTTTGTACCCCTAAAAGGCTAGGAGTAGGGGGAGTATGGAACAGGCAGCACCCTCAAACCTTCAGAAGTATGAGATGAACCCCAACAACTTGGAAAGGTGGATCTCTCTCACACGTACCAACACAGACTATCCCCCAATTTAACTGATCCCCAAAGGTTTTTGATTAAATAGCGGAATAGAAAATATGATCCCAAAAAAGTGTATGTATATCACACGTACACAACCACACTAGGCCCCAATTACTATTGTTTGTACCCCTAAAAGGCTAGGAGTAGGGGGAGTATGGAACAGGCAGCACCCTCAAACCTTCAGAAGTATGAGATGAACCCCAACAACTTGGAAAGGTGGATCTCTCTCACACGTACCAACACAGACTATCCCCCAATTTAACTGATCCCCAAAGGTTTTTGATTAAATAGCGGAATAGAAAATATGATCCCAAAAAAGTGTATGTATATCACACGTACACAACCACACTAGGCCCCAATTACTATTGTTTGTACCCCTAAAAGGCTAGGAGTAGGGGGAGTATGGAACAGGCAGCACCCTCAAACCTTCAGAAGTATGAGATGAACCCCAACAACTTGGAAAGGTGGATCTCTCTCACACGTACCAACACAGACTATCCCCCAATTTAACTGATCCCCAAAGGTTTTTGATTAAATAGCGGAATAGAAAATATGATCCCAAAAAAGTGTATGTATATCACACGTACACAACCACACTAGGCCCCAATTACTATTGTTTGTACCCCTAAAAGGCTAGGAGTAGGGGGGGTATGGAACAGGCAGCACCCTCAAACCTTCAGAAGTATGAGATGAACCCCAACAACTTGGAAAGGTGGATCTCTCTCACACGTACCAACACAGACTATCCCCCAATTTAACTGATCCCCAAAGGTTTTTGATTAAATAGCGGAATAGAAAATATGATCCCAAAAAAGTGTATGTATATCACACGTACACAACCACACTAGGCCCCAATTACTATTGTTTGTACCCCTAAAAGGCTAGGAGTAGGGGGGGTATGGAACAGGCAGCACCCTCAAACCTTCAGAAGTATGAGATGAACCCCAACAACTTGGAAAGGTGGATCTCTCTCACACGTACCAACACAGACTATCCCCCAATTTAACTGATCCCCAAAGGTTTTTGATTAAATAGCGGAATAGAAAATATGATCCCAAAAAAGTGTATGTATATCACACGTACACAACCACACTAGGCCCCAATTACTATTGTTTGTACCCCTAAAAGGCTAGGAGTAGGGGGAGTATGGAACAGGCAGCACCCTCAAACCTTCAGAAGTATGAGATGAACCCCAACAACTTGGAAAGGTGGATCTCTCTCACACGTACCAACACAGACTATCCCCCAATTTAACTGATCCCCAAAGGTTTTTGATTAAATAGCGGAATAGAAAATATGATCCCAAAAAAGTGTATGTATATCACACGTACACAACCACACTAGGCCCCAATTACTATTGTTTGTACCCCTAAAAGGCTAGGAGTAGGGGGGGTATGGAACAGGCAGCACCCTCAAACCTTCAGAAGTATGAGATGAACCCCAACAACTTGGAAAGGTGGATCTCTCTCACACGTACCAACACAGACTATCCCCCAATTTAACTGATCCCCAAAGGTTTTTGATTAAATAGCGGAATAGAAAATATGATCCCAAAAAAGTGTATGTATATCACACGTACACAACCACACTAGGCCCCAATTACTATTGTTTGTACCCCTAAAAGGCTAGGAGTAGGGGGAGTATGGAACAGGCAGCACCCTCAAACCTTCAGAAGTATGAGATGAACCCCAACAACTTGGAAAGGTGGATCTCTCTCACACGTACCAACACAGACTATCCCCCAATTTAACTGATCCCCAAAGGTTTTTGATTAAATAGCGGAATAGAAAATATGATCCCAAAAAAGTGTATGTATATCACACGTACACAACCACACTAGGCCCCAATTACTATTGTTTGTACCCCTAAAAGGCTAGGAGTAGGGGGAGTATGGAACAGGCAGCACCCTCAAACCTTCAGAAGTATGAGATGAACCCCAACAACTTGGAAAGGTGGATCTCTCTCACACGTACCAACACAGACTATCCCCCAATTTAACTGATCCCCAAAGGTTTTTGATTAAATAGCGGAATAGAAAATATGATCCCAAAAAAGTGTATGTATATCACACGTACACAACCACACTAGGCCCCAATTACTATTGTTTGTACCCCTAAAAGGCTAGGAGTAGGGGGGGTATGGAACAGGCAGCACCCTCAAACCTTCAGAAGTATGAGATGAACCCCAACAACTTGGAAAGGTGGATCTCTCTCACACGTACCAACACAGACTATCCCCCAATTTAACTGATCCCCAAAGGTTTTTGATTAAATAGCGGAATAGAAAATATGATCCCAAAAAAGTGTATGTATATCACACGTACACAACCACACTAGGCCCCAATTACTATTGTTTGTACCCCTAAAAGGCTAGGAGTAGGGGGAGTATGGAACAGGCAGCACCCTCAAACCTTCAGAAGTATGAGATGAACCCCAACAACTTGGAAAGGTGGATCTCTCTCACACGTACCAACACAGACTATCCCCCAATTTAACTGATCCCCAAAGGTTTTTGATTAAATAGCGGAATAGAAAATATGATCCCAAAAAAGTGTATGTATATCACACGTACACAACCACACTAGGCCCCAATTACTATTGTTTGTACCCCTAAAAGGCTAGATGAGGAGTAGGGGGAGTATGGAACAGGCAGCACCCTCAAACCTTCAGTATGAGATTGTGTTCACTGTACCCCACAAAGATTGAGTTCACTGCACCCCACAATGATTGTGTTCACTGCACCCCACAAAGATTGTGTTCACTGCACCTCACAAAGATTGTGTTCACTGTACCCCCCAAAGATTGTGTTCACTGCACCCCACAAAGATTCTGTTCACTGTACCCCACAAAGATTGTGTTCACTGCACCCCAAAAAGATTGTGTTCACTGCACCCCAAAAAGGATGTTGTTCACTGCACCCCAAAAAGGATGTTGTTCACTCCACCCCAAAAAGATTGTGTTCACTGCACCCCACAAAGATTGTGTTCACTGCACCCCAAAAAGATTGTGTTCACTGCACCCCAAAAATGATTTTGTTCACTGCACCCCAAAAAGGATTTTGTTCACTGCACCCCAAAAAGGATGTTGTTCACTCCACCCCAAAAAGATTGTGTTCACTGCACCCCAAAAAGATTGTGTTCACTGCACCCCACAAAGGATTTTGTTCACTGCACCCCAAAAAGATTGTGTTCACTGCACCCCAAAAAGGATGTTGTTCACTGCACCCCAAAAAGGATTTTGTTCACTGCACCCCAAAAAGATTGTGTTCACTGCACCCCACAAAGGATTTTGTTCACTGCACCCCACAAAGATTGTGTTCACTGCACACCAAAAAGGATTGTGTTCACTGCACCCCAAAAAGATTTTGTTCACTGCACCCCAAAAAGATTGTGTTCACTGCAGCCCAAAAAGATTGTGTTCACTGCAGCCCAAAAAGATTGTGTTCACTGCAGCCCAAAAAGATTGTGTTCACTGCAGCTCACACACAGAAAAATGGATGTGGATCACTGACACCTGCCTATCTCCAATCCCACACCACACAGCAATATCGATTGTAGTTTGTAGAACACAGTTTCCCTAAAATTCAGCAGACTCTGTCCCTAACAGGATTGAGAAGAGATCGTAGATCAGGATTGAGTGCAGACCCCACCCCCCACACAGCAATATCGATTGTAGTTTGTAGAAGACACTGACCCTATATAATTCAGCAGACTCTATCCCTAAAATGCCTACAACTCGCCCTGCCTAAACACTCCGACCTGTCCCTCAATTCTATCCGGACACAAATGGTTTTTTCCTGCCTATCTTTCCCTAATCAGCAGCCAGCACGTTGATGTGTGCTCTGTCCCTGAATCTAAGCAGCATAATGACGCCGCTGCGGCTGCCTCGAACTTATAAAGACTTGGTCACATGCTTCAGACGGCCAATCACAGCTACTGAGACATTTGCAGGCATGGCTGGGATGGCTTAAGGCACACCAGTTAAACGATTGTTGATTGGCTGTTGAAAGCCCGCCATGAAAAGAGCGCCAAAGCATGCAAAACCCGGAAATAAAACGACCGAACACGGATTTTTACCCGAACATACAGTAAAGTGTCCGTGTCCGTGTTCGGGTACAAAAAATCCAATTATTCGGTACGAACACGAATAATACAGTCCGTGTTCGCTCAACACTAGTCTCTAAGCGATCTTGCCAAAAGCCTTCCACATTTGTCCCCTGATTCATAGATATTTTTTTTAGTTTTCTGAATTGCAGCTTTGGCTCTGAAAGATAGGAGTTCATTAATATCCCTTCTTATTTTTAAAAGTTCTGCCTTTCCCTCTGTTGTCGGTGCGTGCTTGTGTTTTGCTTCTGCTTTATGTAAGGATTGGAGTAAATGGTTTAATTGTTTATTTCGTTGTTTTTTGATCCTGGACCCATGTTTAATTAATATCCCGCGTATGACTGCTTTGTGAGTTTCCCATATTATACCTGGGTCTGAGTCTTCCGTGGTATTAGTCAGAAAAAAGAATTCTATTTCTGATTCTACCTCTGCCATAGTCTCTCGGTCCTGTAAAAGACTTTCGTTCAATCTCCAAGTTGTTTCTCTCCTTTCTCTTTTGTTTGGTAACTCATAAGTTATTATAATTGGGGCATGATCGGACCAAGTCACTGAACCTATCTTTATATCTTTTATAGCGTGTAGTTGACTGTGTGGAATTAGAAAATAATCTATGCGGGAGTATTGTTGATGTAGGGAGGAATAAAATGAGTAGTCTCTTTCTCCTGGATGTCTAAGACGCCATGCGTCTATTAATTGCCCTTCCTGTAATATTTTGGCAAACTTTTTTTGTACCCTAACAGGGATTGAGGATACTCCCCGTGATGTATCCTCTGATGGAATCAGAGGGATATTCAAGTCTCCCCCTATTATTACTTGTCCTTCTCTAAACTCATTGAGTATATCCATCCCTTTACCCAGGAATCCATCCTGTTTTGTGTTTGGGACATACATGTTGACTAATGTAACTACGGTCTCCCGTATAGTCCCTTTTATAAATAAATAACGGCCATTTGGGTCATTCAAGATTTGCTTACATTTCCAAGGCAGACTCCTTGATATCAGGATGGATACACCCCTTGACTTTGCCTCCAAATTAGTTGCGTGGTAGACTATAGGGAAAAAATTATTGCCTAGCCTTGGGCATTTATCCTCTCTGAAATGTGTCTCCTGAACCATTGCTATATCCACCTTTGATCTTTTCAAGTCATCTAATAAGATTTTCCTTTTTTCAGGCACATTAAGGCCCTTTGCATTAATAGATAAAATTTGTATATTTTCCATTGTATTAACGAAAAAAAGTAAAGATAAAAGAAGAGGTAAAAAAAAAAAAAAAAAAAAAAAAATTAATATCAAAACTTAAAACCCCCCAAAGGATGAGGGAGGAAAGGGAAAAGTACCCACTTGATCTCTTAGTTATAAGAGGTCACTAAGTAGCTTTGCGCTGAGTTGCTCCTCCAATTATTATTGGTTCTTTGAGCAGTTTCCTAAATGGGGTTATGGTTGGATTAGGCTAGAGAACGAAAGAAAAAAAAAACAGAAAAAACAATAAGAGGAACTCTCCCCTCCCGCTCCCGGGTCCCGACACAAATCATTTCCATAGTCTAATGGCATTTATTTATATACAATCACTTTCTCCCCTGAACCCTCCCTCCTCTCCATACATCTCTATCTCGCTCTTTAAGCTGAGGCTGGGAGGATGAGAGGAAAAAAAAAAAAAAAACATATAATAAAAATAATCCCCCCCCTCCCTCTCAAAACCAGAAAAGAAGAAGGGGGGTGGGGGGGGAGGGGGGGAAAAGGGCAGGCAGAGGGGAAAACCCTCCCCCCTCCCATCCCCCCCCCACCCCCCCACCCCACCCCCCTCCAGGGCCCAATTTCATACCTCCTTCATCATTCACTGGTTCCCTCCCCTCCCTTAGTATTCCAGTCATTGAACTATTAGTTAAATCCTCCTCCATCCTCAAAAAAAAAAAAAAAAACAGGTGAGTGAACCCCCCCGTCTCCCTGTTTTATCACCCTCTTAGGGACCCTCTTAGTTCGGTCCTATTAAACTATTAAGTGCTTAATCGAAAAAAAAAAAAAAAAAAAAAAAAAAAAAAGAAAAAAAAAACAGGAGGTGCTGTGCAGTAAAATAAAATATAGATTGAATATTTATATTGTGTTTGTTTTGTGAAAACCACTTCTCCCTTTCTTATCTCTTATTCCTTCTAATTCCTCTATTTACTTAGTGTATTCAATTATCTATTCATTTTGTGTAAAAAAAAAAAAAAAAACCCATACCCACATCAAAGAATAACAAAAAAAAAAAAAAAAGGGGGGGGGGGGGAATCCCAAAAAAAAAACAGAAAAAAACCCCCACCAAAAACTCTCACCCTCTTTACTCAGAAGAGAGCCATATCTCCCCACCTCTACAATCGTGTACGTGTTTCAGGTGATATTTATGAAAAAACACCAAATAGCAAAACCACACCAAAACATAACAAAAAACAAAAAATAAAAATAAAAGAAAAAAAAATACAAGGAAAAAACCCTCCTTCAGCTTATATGGTCAATTGAATCCATGCAAGAGTTCATATTCTGTCCTAAGGGGTTAGGAACTCCACCCTCTGGCCCTTACCAGAAAAAAGAAAAAAAGGGGTGAGGTGTATATATCTTCAACAGTCGAGCAACATGGTACAACATATTATTCACCCCTAAACAAGAGAGAAAAAAAGAGTGGGGGATAAAATTGCGGAGAGAGGGAGATGCCAGGAAAACATAATATAAATTATAAGAATATGGCTTCCCTCTCCCCCTTCCAAAAAAAAAAAAAATCCTCAGTTTATCCAGGCTTCTCAAGCATGTATTGTCCTATTTCCGTCCGGCCTCCTTTCACGGGGTCCCCAATTTGGGTACCCCCTTGTTCTTGGGGGAATTGCAAGCCAGTCTTGTACTTGTACAGGTTCAGTACCAAGAAATTCAAATAAATTATGCAGGTCTTCTGGGGTACGAAGAACAAACGAGTTGCGTTCCTTAAAGAAAGTCACTGCTAATGGGTATCCCCATCTGTACTTGAATCCTAGCTGTTTTGCTCTTTCCAGCACTGGCCGTAATAAAGCTCTACGATATAAAGTGGATTTAGACAGGTCCGGAAGTATCTTTATTTTGGCCCCTGCAATTTCAACAGTACCTGTATCCCAGGCTTTGCGGAGGATCTCCTCTTTCTGTCTATAATAGTGTGTTTTACACACAATGTCTCGGGGTCTGTTGGGGTCAGTGCTTCTGAACCCCGCAACTCTGTGGACCCTGTCTATTTCCATGGGGGCCGTAGGGTGAGAGGTAGGAGCTAACAATCTTAGAAAAATATCTCTCACCTTCTCCTGTAGGTTTTCCCCTTCCTCCTCAGGGACACCTCTCAGCTTCAAATTACCCCTGCGGCTCCGGTCTTCCAGGTCTTCCATGTGTAGTTGCATATTGATAGTAGCTTCAAACAGTGCTTCTGTAGTTTTCTTTACTCCAGCCACTTGTTCTTTAACTACAGTGATCTCAGTTTCCTTTGATACCACTCTGTTTGATAACTGTGTCATGTCTTTACGGAGCTCTTGCATGTCTGTCCGGTGTGTCTCCTCAATCCGCATAATCAAAGCCTCTATTTCCGCTTTTGTTGGAAGTGCTTTCAATAGGTCTTTGATATCCGGACTCTCCAGCTCCTGTTGTTTAGTGGGGTCTGGTCCAGCTTCCCTCACTGCTGTTGCCTCCGAGCTTGTAGTTTCCTCCGGCAGCTTTTCCCCTCTCTCTGCGTGATGTATATCTTGTGTATTCAGTTTGATCTGTGTGGTCTGTGTGCCCGCACGTGCCGCCGCCATCTTGGCTTCAGGCGTTCCAGGCAGCTGATGGGAAAAGTATTGTTTGATGTCTCCTGATCTCCTCTGCGGGTGGCGCCTTTCCGCAGCCGAGCGGTCGCTGGTCGAGCGGGTTACCGGGCGGGTCCTGGCCGGTTTGCTTGTTTGCATGCCGTGCTAACAGTGCCGTGTCGGGCCGGTCCGGGAGCGTGGCGATCGGGAGCTTCGCTCAGACGTCCTCACATCACGCCCTCTCCAAGCCACTCCCCGCCTTTCCAATTTTTGGGGCGCATCTCATACTGCCGAGGATTGCAGGGTGCTTCAGTCTGCCTCCTGCCTGTTCCGAACTCCTCCTACTCCTCATCCTGCCTTTGGTGGTACAAAAAATAGTAATTTGGGCCTAGTCTGGGTCTGTACGTGTGAGATACATACACCTTTTGATATCATATTTTCTATTCCGCTATTCAATCTACACCTTTGGGGTAAAAACAATTAAATTGCGGGATAGTCTGTATCGGTACGTGTGTGTAACGTTCATGCGTTTTTGTTAATGGATGGATTTTCAGCTGCAGAATTATTACACTCAGTAGCCTTGTAGAGATACTGTTGAACAAATCATATCCAACTCTCAGGACTTCATCACGGTGTACAGCCTGTTATGCAATATACATATACTCAATCAGATGTTTAATGGAGGGATAGAATATATGAGATTGTATAGATGAGAGACAGGTTTTGTATGGTGAGTACTAGGAGTAGTATTAGGAGAGTTGCAGGTGATGGTAAAGCAGATAGGTTCTGATGTCTAGTATAGTGCAGATGGTAAGAGGACACAGATGGAGTATACTTAGACAGAGTAACCTAGTGCAAGGATAGTTGAAGGTAGTCCCAAGAGCTAACAGTCTATGCAGATGGTAAGGAATAGATAGATAGATAGTCCTGGTAATTGCAGTAGATGACAGTAGGAGATTGGTTAGTAAGGAATTCCCTGTGGGGTACTTATCACTTAGATAGGTTAGTAGTAACAATGTCCATAGAGAGAGAGGTGATCCCGTAGCGAGATACGGATCAGCGGCGAGGTTCCGGCGTCAGTTCAGCAAAGGAAATGTCAGCAGCTCCGACTTCACAGGAGAAGGTGCGGTGAACATGTGGTTTGAACGAGCGATGAGTGAGAGAAAGCCGACGATTGAAATAGCCGCTCATAGCGGCGCTCGGCAATGATGTCATCCGGTCTTAAAGGTGTATGCGTCTCTTGTATAACAAGATGGGACGCAATTTAGCAAGAGAGAAATATGGAACAAGGGTATCAGAAGTACCAGAACATTACAGTGTGAGATACACCTTTCCAATTTTTGGGGCGCATCTCATACCGCCGAGGATTGCAGGGTGCTTCAGTGTGCCTCCTGCCTGTTCCAAAACTCCTCCTACTCCTCATCCTGCCTTTGGGGTTACAAAAAATAGTAATTTAGGCCTAGTCTGGGTCTGTACGTGTGAGATACATACACCTTTTGATATCATATTTTCTATTCCGCTATTCAATCTACACCTTTGGGGTAAAAACAATTAAATTGCGGGATAGTCTGTATCGGTACGTGTGAGATACACCTTTCCAATTTTTGGGGCGCATCTCATACCGCCGAGGATTGCAGGGTGCTTCAGTGTGCCTCCTGCCTGTTGAACTCCTCCTACTCCTCATCCTGCCTTTGGGGGTACAAAAAATAGTAATTTGGGCCTAGTCTGGGTCTGTACGTGTGAGATACATACACCGTTTGATATCATATTTTCTATTCCGCTATTCAATCTACACCTTTGGGGTAAAAACAATTAAATTGCAGGATAGTCTGTATCGGTACGTGTGAGATACACCTTTCCAATTTTTGGGGCGCATCTCATACCGCCGAGTATTGCAGGGTGCTTCAGTTTGCCTTCTGCCTGTTCCGAACTCCTCGTACTCCTCATCCTGCCTTTGGGGGTACAAAAAATAGTAATTTAGGCCTAGTCTGGGTCTGTACGTGTGAGATACATACACCTTTTGATATCATATTTTCTATTCCGCTATTCAATCTACACCTTTGGGGTAAAAACAATTAAATTGCGGGATAGTCTGTATCGGTAGGTGTGAGATACACCTTTCCAATTTTTGGGGCGCATCTCATACCGCCGAGGATTGCAGGGTGCTTCAGTCTGCCTCCTGCCTGTTCCGAACTCCTCCTACTCCTCATCCTGCCTTTGGGGGTACAAAAAATAGTAATTTGGGCCTAGTCTGGGTCTGTACGTGTGAGATACATACACCTTTTGATATCATATTTTCTATTCCGCTATTCAATCTACACCTTTGGGGTAAAAACAATTAAATTGCGGGAAAGTCTGTATCGGTACGTGTGAGATACATCTTTCCAATTTTTGGGGCGCATCTCATACTGCCGAGGATTGCAGGGTGCTTCAGTCTGCCTCCTGCCTGTTCCGAACTCCTCCTACTCCTCATCCTGCCTTTGGGGGTACAAAAAATAGTAATTTGGGCCTAGTCTGGGTCTGTATGTGTGAGATACATACACCTTTTGATATCATATTTTCTATTCCGCTATTCAATCTACACCTTTGGGGTAAAAACAATTAAATTGCGGGATAGTCTGTATCGGTACGTGTGAGATACACCTTTCCAATTTTTGGGGCGCATCTCATACCGCCCGGATTGCAGGGTGCTTCAGTCTGCCTCCTGCCTGTTCCGAACTCCTCCTACTCCTCATCCTGCCTTTGGGGGTACAAAAAATAGTAATTTGGGCCTAGTCTGGGTCTGTACGTGTGAGATACATACACCTTTTGATATCATATTTTCTATTCCGCTATTCAATCTACACTTTTGGGGTAAAAACAATTAAATTGCGGGATAGTTTTTATCGGTACGTGTGAGATACACCTTTCCAATTTTTGGGGCGCATCTCATACCGCCGAGGATTGCAGGGTGCTTCAGTCTGCCTCCTGTCTGTTCCGAACTCCTCCTACTAGAAATATGAGGAGACCGTCAAAAAGGGGCCTTGGCCTGGTCGTGGTGCTGCTGGTAGAGCTCCTGTTGCAAGGAGAGTACGTGGTCGATCTGTGCCAGCTACACGCACAAGTGAAACACCTTTCTCAAGTGTGAGTAGGCGACAGAACCTGCAGCAGTATTTGGTAGGGCATCATGCGCCTCTAGAAGTGATGAGGCCAGAACAAGTAGAGGCGATAGTAGATTGGTTTGCTGCTGACAGTGCCTCCAGTTCCTTCACATTGTCTCCCACCCAGTCTACTGCAGAAAGGTCAGAGTTGGCACCTGCAGCCGATGTCCAACCATCTTTCACCTCACCCCCTTGAAAATCAGGTAAGCAGTCTGAGCCCCAAGTCATGCAGCAGTCTCTTCTTCTTTTTGATGACTCTGTCAGCAGGGTTTCCCAGGGCCATCCACCTAGCCCTGCCCCATAAGTGGAAGAGATTGAGTGCAGCGATGCCCAACCACTTTTTTATCAAGATGAGTACATGGAAAGACCATCGCAGCACGTCTCCGATGATGACGAAACGCAGGTGCCAACTGCTGCGGCACTCAGAATTGTGGAGACCGACAAGGAGGGCAGGGGTGAAGACTGGGTGGAAGATGATGTGGAGGACGATGAGGTCCTCAACCCCACATGGAATGAAGGTCATGCAGGTGACCTGAGTAGTTTGGAGGAAGAGGCGGTGGTCGCACAGAGCCACCAGCACAGCAGAAGAGGGAGCAGGGTGCAGAAGCGGAGCGGCCGTGCCCTAGACACTACGCCTGCTACTGCCCAACGCAGCAAGGGACCGAGCGCACCAAAGCCAGCTCAAAGGAGTTCTCTAGCATGGAAGTTCTTCAGAAAATGTGCTGATGACAGGACACGAGTGGTTTGTACCCTGTGCAATCAGAGCCTGAAGCGAGGCATAAACCTTCTCAACCTGAGCACAACCTACATGATCAGGCATCTAAGTGCAAAGCACGAGCTGCAGTGGAGTAGACACCTTCAAAATGAAGAAAGGTCTCTGGCTCCTCCTGCTTCCTCTTCTGCTGCAGTCTCGGCCTCTTCATCCACCTCTGTAGTGATACCGGCACCTGCCACCCCCGTGGTGTTGCTGACAGACGATCTGTCAGCAACACCACCACCTATGTCACCAACCATCTCCACAATGTCCCGTGGAAGCATTCAGCTTTCCATCTCCCAAACACTTCAGAGGAAGAGAAAGTACCCCCCTACCCACCCGCGATCCCTGGCCCTGAATGCCAGCATTTCAAAATTCTTGGCCTTTGAAATGCTGTCATTCCGTCTGGTGGAGATGCACAGTTTTAAAAGCCTTATGTCGGTGGCTGTTCCACAGTACGTCGTGCCCAGCCGCCACTACTTTTCCAGGCAAGCCATCCCTTCCCTGCACAACCAAGTGGGGGAAAAAATCAGGTGTGCACTGCGCAACGGCATCTGTGCCAAGGTCCACCTAACTACCGATACGTGGACCAGTAAGCACGGTCAGGGGCGTTATATCTCCCTAACGGCACACTGGGTAAATGCAGTGGCGGATGGGCCTGAGGCGGATAGCAATTTGGCGCATGTCCTTCCACCACCAAGGATTGCAGGGCGCTTCAGTTTGCCTCCTGTTCCTAACTCCTCCTACTCCGCTTCCTCATCCTCTACCGCCTCCTCATCCGGTCAGTGTAACACCTTCACCACCAACTTCAGCACAGCCAGGGGTAAACGACAGCAGGCAGTTTTAAAACTTTCCTGTTTGGGGGAAAAACCACACACCGCGCAGGAGTTGTGGAGGAGCATGGAACAGCAGACAAATGAGTGGTTGCTGCCAGCGAGCCTCAAGCCCGGCCTGGTGGTGTGCGATAACGGGCGAAATCTCATAGCAGCTCTGGGCCTAGCCGGTTTGATGCACATCCCTTGCCTGGCGCATGTGCTGAATTTGGTGGTGCAGAGGTTCCTTAAAAATTACCCTGATATGTCAGAGCTGCTGCAGAAAGTGCGGGCCGTCTGTGCGCACTTTCGGCGTTCTCACCCTGCTGCTGCTCACCTGTCAGCGCTGCAGCGTAACTTCGGTCTTCCCGCTCACCGCCTCATATGTGACGTGCCCACAAGGTGGAACTCCACCTTGCACATGCTGGAAAGACTGTGCGAGCAGCAGCAGGCCATAGTGGAGTTTCAGCTGCAGCACGAACGCGTGAGTCACTCTACGGAACAGCACCACTTCACCACCAATAACTGGGCCTCCATGCGAGACCTGTGTGCCTTGTTGCGCTGTTTTGAGTACTCCACCAACATGGCCAGTGCCGATGACGCCGTTGTCAGCTTAACTATCCCACTTCTATGCCTCCTTCAAAAAACGATTCGGGTGATGATGGGTGAGGATGTGGCACAGGATGAGGAGGAGGATGAAGAAGTAACATTTCCAAGGCTTTCAGGGCAGTCATTCGCAAGTGGCTCCGAGGGTGGGTTCCTGCACACACAAACGCCAGGGACACAATTGTCCAGCAGGGGCACAGTTCTGGAGGATGAGGAGGAGGAGATGGAACCATGTTCACAGCAGGGTGGCACCCAGGCCAGCTCATGGCCATCACTGGTGCGTGGCTGGGGGGATACAGAGGACACAGACGATACACCTCCCACAGAGGACAGCCTTTCGTTGCCTCTGGGCAGCCTGGCACAAATGAGCGATTACATGCTGCAGTGTCTCCACAACGACCGCAGAGTTGCCCACATTCTAACTTGTGCTGATTACTGGGTGGCCACGCTGCTGGATCCCCGTTACAAGGACAACGTACCGTCCTTAATTCACTCACTGTAGCATGATCGCAAGATGCGCGAGTACAAGCGCACGCTGGTAGACGCGATGCTGCTGGCTTTCCCACCTGACAGCGAAGGCCACAGTGGAAGCACAAGGCCAAGGCAGAGGAGGAGGAAGAGGTCGCCAACGCAACCAGGGCACCGCCAGCACCTCAGAAGGCAGGGTTAGCATGGCCGAAATGTAGAAAAGCTTTGTCAGCACGCCACAACAAACAGCAGCACCAGCAGCTCATATGGAACGTCTTAGCAGGAGGCAGCATTTCACCAACATGGTGGAGCAGTATGTGTGCACACGCCTACATGTAGTGAATGACGGGTCTGCCCCCTTCAACTTCTGGGTCTCCAAATTGGGCACATGGCCTGAGCTTGCCCTTTACGCCTTGGAGGTGCTGGCGCACCCTGCAGCCAGTGTATTATCTGAACGTGTATTTAGCACGGCCGGGGGCGTTATCACAGACAAGCGCAGCCGCCTGTCCAGAGACAATGCGACAAGCTCACGTTCATTAAAATGAACCAGGCATGGATCCAACAGGACTTTTCCGTACCTTGTGCAGAATAGAGATGGATACCGACCTTACCCAGCCATTGTTATATTTTTGATCTTTCTCCCTCTTTTGGGGTGTACCCTAATTTAAAATGACTGAAAAAAAGCAGTGTTGGCTACCTCGTCCCCCTCCACTGCTGCTTCCACCTACACCGCCACATCCACCGCCACCTCAACCTCCCTCCTACTCCATATGGGCCTCGTCCTTCAGATGAAGAAAATTGTTTTATTTTTCTGTTTTTTTTGTTGTTTTAAGTTATTTCCCTATCCACATTTGTTTGCAGAGCACTTGCCATGCTCTTAACTACGTTTTGCTGCCATTTGCAGCACTCTAGCCCTTTCCATTGGTGTTTTAGAGCCATTTTAGTGCCTGAAAGTTCGGGTCCCCATTGACTTTAATGGGGTTCGGTGTCCGGGTAAAGTTCGGAAAAAGTCCGGGACACGGACCCAGACTTTTTTTTAAAGTTCCGCCGAACCCGCCGAACACGGACATCCAGGTGTCCGCTCAACTCTACTCATGGGTTTAACTGACAGCTAAGAATGTAGTATTTGATGGCTGGAGGTTGTAACGCTCCTGCGTTTCATGTATGGTGTGGATTTTCAGCTGCAGAAATATTCCACTTCAGTAGTCATGTAAGAGAAACGCTGAGATACCATTCCCAACCCTCAATGACTCATCATGTGTGGAAGGTCTTAATTCAGACAGTAAATACACACACTCTACAAGATGGTTCCTAGAGTGACTTTATGTATATAGTAACACAGTGATGTTTAGACTGAAGAGACAGGTTGGGTGGAGATGGTAGATGACAGACACTTGAAGGAAAGATAGTAGCAGATGGATGCAGATAGGTTTAGCAATCATGTATGGTAGCAGATGACAGAGTAGCAGGTGGACATACAAGAGAGATCAACCCAGTGCAGGAATAGTTAGCAGTAGTCTCAAGAGCTAGCAATCTAGACATGCAGATGTGATAACAGTCCTTACTATGCAGAGCTAGATAGTGTAAGCTTTAGTATAAAGTTTATAGAGGTTTCCCCTGCGGGGTACTTAACACTAATAGCAATATAGCCAAGGGGTGGTTCAAGAAGAGCGGATGATCCAGTAGCGGGATACAGGGATCAGCGCAGCGTGGTTCCGTCAGCGAGGTATGCATGCAAGCACGAGAGCTTCAAGCTAAGTTAGCATCTAGGTAACAAGGGTGTTTGAACGAACACATGTGAGTGAGAGCCGGCGATCTAAATAGCCATCCAGTCCGGCGCTGAGTGATGACAGCTTCAGTCTTAAAGGTGTATGCGCACCTTACCAAAAGAGAATGGTGGGGCGCATACACTTATGAAAAGAGTAATTAGGGTACCAAAGGTACCGGAACATTACAGAGGTACATTAGGAATTCACAGGATACAGAAGTAAGTGTCGGCCTGTATAGACCCCAAAAATTTGCCCACATGGGTTTAACTGATAGTAAGAACGTAGTATTTGATGGCTGGAGGTACATTAGGCATTCACAGGATACATAAGTAAGTGTCGGCCAGCATTGGCCCCAAAAATTAGCCCACATGGGTTTAACTGACAGCTAAGAATGTAGTGCTTGGGCGGCACCTGTTAATCCTTCACTGATCCTGGCACTGATCCTGGCGAATGAACCCTCTATCTTGCCTGTTCCACCTGCCTACCACGTCCTGCACCGACTGCCATGGTCAAAATCGTCTCTCAGGGCTCAAAATCGGCCGCGGCCTCTCGGCCTAGGCCGGGCCACGAGGCCTCCCAAGATTGTGCTGGACCTTCTTCACAGCCCGCGCTTCCACCCAGGGAGAAATCGGGGTGCCCCGGACTGCCTTCTTCACTGATCCCTGCACCACCGGGTAAGCCTGGCAATCTGCCCCCGAAGTCTCGACCCCCAGCCACCATTCGGGAACATTTTTCTGACTCTCATGTGTCGACTAGGGGACATTCTGCTCCCTCTCCTGGGCTGCTTGAGGGACCGGATCCCTGGGATGCGGAGGGGACATGGGATGTGGGAGTCTCTCATAATGGTGGGGCTCAGGATGGGGCTGCAGAGGTGGGTGATTCTGGCACTGAGGGTCTTACATTGCAACACATAATGGAAGCTATTCAAACCTGTCAAACTACCCTGACCACTCAAATAGAGACCATCCGGCTGGAGTTATCTATAGCTAGACATGAAGTGCAGAAGATTCGTGCTATGATCTCTACTGCTGAGCAGGGTATTAGTGATGTTGAAGATATGGTTAACCCCTTGCAGGCTGAAGTTCGCACTTAACAGCAAGATCTGAAGGACCACTCTGATAAACTTGGGGATCTAGAGGACAGGATGCGCAGAAATAATCTTCGTTTTGTTGGCTTTCCTGAAAAATCTGAGGGGAGACATGCTGAGGATTTTTTAGAAACTTGGATTAAGACTGCAATAGGTGTAGATCACCTCTCCCCCCTGTTTGCCATAGAAAGAGCGCATCAGGTTCCTATGCACCCTCTCCCTCCTGGGGCCCCCCCCGCGATCTATGCTGGCAAAATTCCTTCATTTCAGGGGAAAAGAAAATATTCTAAGAGCCGCACACACTATTCCTGACCTTCAATATAATGGAGTAAAAATCTCTATTTATCCTGATTATTCAGCTGCAACCCAGAAGTTACGCATGGCCTTTACTGCAATCAAGCGCAGGCTCATGGATGGGCAGTTCGGTTACAGCATGCTTTATCCTGCTAAACTTCGTGTGATCCATGAGGGAAAAGCTAATTTTTTCTCTCGCCTCAGGAGGCTTCAGATTGGCTTGATGGCTTGGGACAACCTGTCTGAATGTGTTATGGATGGAGTACCTGAAGTACCTATTTTCTGATTGTGTTCTGGGCCTACCCAGGCCCTCCTCTACAGCTGTTTTAGATTTTGTTACTGGTGATCAGTTTCCTGGGTCGTCACTGGCCTGAGGGCCTGACTGCTCCATGATGGACTGGGTAGTTTTCTAAGCAGTTTTTCCCCTTTTTTTCCTGTCCCTGCATCAATATCCTGTGTGTTGGTGCCACCGCCTCAGAACTTTTTCTTTTTTGTGGATTTTTCTCCCCCTTTTTTTTTTGTGTGTCCCCCGGCATTTTTTCTCACTAGGACTCTGAACTGACGGAGACATTCTGGCATAGTTATGCCTTTTTGGGCTGTTATTGTTTTTGGGCTAAAGCTCTCTGCCTGTTTTTAAGATGGAGAGCCGGTTGGGGGGGTGGGGGGTGGGGACTAGTTTCTGGTGGCATTTTATGGTCATTTTGTACTGTTTTTCTCTTCTCAGCATGGTCTTCTTTTCAGCAATGGTGGTCGGATCTTCTTTTGGTTACACTTCAGCGATGGTGTGGACTGGGCGGGCCCCCTGGGGGTTTCCCTTGCCTATATGTTCTTTCAGTATTGGTATGTATATCCTCTGATTTGGGAGTGGGGCAGTCCTGGGTCCTTTTACGTTTCCACATGTCATTGAAACTTTTGACTTGGAACGTGCGGGTTATGAATTCCATGATTAAGAGGTCTCTTGTATTTGACTATTGTAAACGCTCCAAGGCAGGCGTCCTTCTTTTGCAGGAGACACATTTGACGGCCACGTATTGCTCATGCGTTTCATGCTACCTACTCCACCTATTCAAGGGGTGTCTCGACCTTGATCTCCAGGGCCTGCCCGGTGTGGGTGTTGGAGGTGAAGACCGATCGTGAGGGGTGCTATGTTAAATTATATGGATCACTTGTAATAAAGAGGCACATGAACAAATATATTCATTTCCCTCAAATCGCAGAAGAGTGGAAGGAAGCGAAGCTGGGTTTTTACCGACTTGGAGGGATGTCCAATTGCCTAGGTGCCATAGACTGCACACATATTCCATTGATACCCCCCCCCCCCCCCATGCACGAGAGGAGCAGTTTCGAAATCGTAAATGCACTCACTCCCTAAATATCCAGATGGTGGTTGACTCCCAGCAGCGAATAAAGAGTCTAAGATCTGGATTCCCTGGAAGTTGCCATGACAGCTACATCTTGAGGCAGTCAGCTCTGTTTGACCGGTTTGAGCAAGGACTCATGCCCCAGGGCTGGTTGGTGGGTAAGTAAAACTGATCTATTTTTTATTACGAAAACCAGAATTTGAACTTGAATTTGTTTTACAATTATTTTCTCCCTTTTCTTTTTCAGGAGATGCTGGATACGGTTGTCGGCCATGGTTGATGACACCATTGTCGAATCCTCAGACAGCAGCAGAGGTTCGATTAGAGATGTCCCGAATTGTTCGCCGGCGAACAGTACCTGGCGAACTTCGCATGTTCGCGTTCGCCTCGGCGGGCGAACATATGCGATGTTCGGTCCGCCTCCTATACATCATCATTGAGCAAACTTTGACCCTGTACCTCACAGTCAGCAGACCCATTCCAGCCAATCAGCATACCCTCCCTCCCAGACCCTCCCACCTGCTATAAAAAAGCAAGGGCAGCATCCATCTTAGATTCATTCTGAAGCTGCAGAGTTAGTTAGAGCAGGGAGAGGGCTGCTGTTGCTGCTGAATTGATAGGGAAATCATTAGCTAGGCCAGTGTTCTGTGTCCACTCCTGCTGTAAGGACAGCATCCTGACAGCACCCCAAAAAGCCCTTTTTAGGGCTGGTATATCAGTCTGCTTTTATTTATTTTTTTTTCTATATATTTATCAGGCATTTTTGGAGGCAGGCACGATTTTTTTGGATTAGTGTCGGGGGGGGGGGGGTCTAAAAAGTGTACCTGTGAAGTTTCAGCTCTGTAGCATGTCCAGAACCAGAAACAAATTAGAATTAGGGTTAGGGCTAGGGTTAGGGTCAGGGCTAAGGTTAGGGTTATTTTTAGTGCTTAGGGTTAGGGTTAGAGGGGTAGGGTTACTAACTCTAACCCTAAGTATCTCACCATAACCCTAACCCTATCCCCTAACACTAAACCTAACCCTAACCCATAAAGCCCAGTTCCTGTCCCATTTTGGTCGGTTCTGGTCTGTTTGCGGTTGTTTGCGGTGCGTTAAACGGGGAGTTTGGTCTGTCAGAGTTTGGTCTGTCACTGTGAAGCAGGCGTAACCCTTACACTACCTGATCGACACACTCTGGATGTTTTAACCACTTAAGCCCGGGGGGATTTGGCTGTTAAAAGACCAGGGGGTATTTTGCGATTCGGCACTGCGTGACTTTAACGGACAATTGCGTGGTCGTGCGACGCTGTACCTAAACAAATTTGACGTCCTTTTTTTCCCACAAACAGAGCTTTCTTTTGGTGGTATTTGATTACCTGTGCGATTTTTTGATCATGCGCTATAAACAAGAAAAGAGCGTAAATTTTGCAAAAATAACAATATTTTTCACATTTTTTTATATGAAATTCCCCAAAAAAAATGTAAAAATCTAAAATTTTTAACATTTTCGGCCAATTTGTTTTATGCTACACATGTTTGGTAAAAAAAAAACGCAAAAAGCGTATTTTTATTGGTTTGCGCAAAAGTTATCGCGTTTACTAACAAAGGGAAAGATTTTTGTCATTTTTGTTGTTTTTTTTTTTAACGCGTAATGGAGGCGATCTGCGATTTTTTTTGCGGTACTGCGACATTGCGGCGGACAGATTGGACCCTTGACTGACATTTTTGACACTTTTGGGGTTACCAGTGACATTTCTACAGTAATCAGTGCTATACATATGCACTGTTACTGTAAAAATACACTGGTAGTGAAGGGGTTAACTTTTTTTGAGAGGGAGGGGCTGTGTGTGTCCCTAGGGGCGTGATTCTTACTGTGATTGGCTGTGGCTTGAGCTGTAGGAACACTGATCAATGGTCCTACATTGTAGAACCGTGTGATCAGTGTTTCTACACCGGGGAGAATGACAGGTGACTTGTTTACACAAGCCGCCTGACTTTTTCCCTCTCCCCCGACGATCGCCGAGTGACCGGCGGACATCGGGTCCGCCGGTCACACGCGCGGGGGAGTCCGTGACCGCGCGGGAGCAGGAGCGCGCCTCCGCGGGCGCGCGCTCGCTCCCCAGAGCCTCACAGGCTAGCGACGTAGCCCTACGTCTCTCTGCCTGTGAGGGGCTGACTGCCGCAGTAAATATACTGTGAGCAGTCGGCAAGCGGTTAAAGCACGTTATTCCAAACAATTTAGGAATGTTAGGTGATTTATGCCCTTAATGGATTAAAACCCGACTCTGCGTCAACTACGTAATTTTCCATGGGAGTTTTGCCATGGATCCCCCTCCGGCATGCCACAGTCCAGGCGTTAGTCCCCTTGAAACAACTTTTCCATCACTATTGTGGCCAGAAAGAGTCCCTGTGGGTTTTAAAATTCGCCTGCCTATTGAAGTCTATGGCGGTTCGCCCGGTTCGCGAACATTTGCGGAAGTTTGCGTTCGCCATTCGCGAGCATTACATTTTATGTTTGCGACATCACTAGTAGCCTTGTGTGATTGTGTGCAAGCAGCTGTTACACCGGTCAACCTCTCATTGATTTGTTCTGGCTTATCGGTCATGTCTAGCCATAGCTGGCTTGACCCCCACTGGGTCCTGTGCGAGTTTGGTCCGAATGCAATGTGAATACAGCCATACAATCTGTATGGCTGAATTTGCATCGCACTGACATCGCATGTGATTTTCAGAGCAGTGCGCTCTGAATCACATGCAATGTCTGTCATCGCATATGTGTGAAGCAGCTCTAAAGCATACATTGCCCTTGTGATGTAATGGGAAAGGTCTAACCATTATTACCTTCATCATCAAACAATAACACTGTTTCTTCACAAAGATGCCTTCTTTCCAAATTTGCTGGTGTCAACGGTTGAGAAGGAGGAGTGGAAGACCCCTGCTCAAGGTTTGCTGGTGTCTGTGGTCTTGAGTATGTAGCAGCAGGCACCCGTTCAATTAATGCTGAAAAAGAAGGAATTAGAAAAATGGTCTAGTCTGTAATTTGATTGTTTATTTCAAGGTTTTAATATAAAAAAAAAAAAATACTTACGATTTATATCAGTATCATTATCTCCGGCCACACCTTCAACAACATCCAATCCTATGTAGTCCCTCATCTTTTCTTCATATTCCAAGAACTCGATCTCAAGAGGTGGACCACCTCCTGTTGCTTTTCTATGTTTGGCAAGTTCGGCCAGCTTACTCTTTACTTGCAGCTTTATATCAGTGATGCGTCTTTTACATGCATCTATATTGCGCTCTGCTACTCCAACTGAATTTACAGCGTGTACCACCTCCTCTCAAATGGTAGCTTTAGCAGCAGGGCCGCTGATAGGGGGGGACCACCAGTCCTCTTGTAGGGGGCCCGAGCACACAGGGGGGGCCCACACAGAGAGGGGAATTAGTGATGGACAACAAATACAGAAATCTTCCTCCAGCACCTGAATCTGATCTGTCCCTCTCCCTGCTTTTATCTGCTGAGAAAGAGACAGTCGTATCTCACTAATCCCCCTCCGTTGTGTGGGTCCCCCACCCAGCACTGGCTCTAATGTTATCTCTGCTCAGGAGTTTATATGTAACTTTGTTTCTCTCTCTCTGTCTCTCTGATCACTGAGCTCCAACTGCCCAGCCTGTATATTTTTCTCATTTCATCTTCTTTTTTATTTAACATTAAATTTTTTTTTTTAGATTTAGCAGGAATTATGTGAGTTATGTTATATTTGTGTCTGCTAATAGTGATTTTGTTGTAATTTTAGCTAAATATATCTTTAATATTTTCTTGGGGGGGCCCTGCCAGGTAGTCTGTACGGGGCCCCACGATTTCTAACAGCAGCCCTGTTTAGCAGAGAAAGATAAATTGCGAGATAGATTGCCAAATAATCTTTCCCACTTCTCCACAACTTTTTCAACTAGAATAATATTTTCCTTCATCGAGAATTTAGTGCTTCTTGTAAACTTTGCTTTTCTTTTCTTTCCTTTCCCTCTGAATGCTGAGGTGCCTTCCTGTGAATCTTCCATAGAATTTGTGACCTGTGCAGTACTGGTGGTTCCTGCTGATAATAGACTACCCTGCTCCTCTCCTGGGTGCAAATTATTTTGCATTTTTAGAGGTTAAAATTAAGCTGGTTTTGTAATATCTCTTCTCTCTGTGTAGAATGAAAGAAAAAGGGGCATTTTATATGCCCCCTTTTTCTCATGGGATAAGTGGCAGGTCAGAATATTTCCAGGGAAGATAGCAGGGAGAATTTACCTCAGGGAACCTGCCTGGAGATATTGTAGTTAAGGGTGGAGTTTAGGCAGTCTGTCAGGTGATAGGTCAGTTAGTGAGGAAAGTGGGAAGGTACCTCAGGAATTTCTAGAACATTCCAATAGGTTAGATAAGGAGCTGGCATTACCTGAGGGGCTCATTCACCTCACAGCACTCAACATTGAAGTTTCCCAACCCCCCTCCCCTTATGTTGCGGCTGTTTGTTATGTGGAAGGTCACTCTTGCAACTATGCAAGGGGGGACTAGTCTGTTATTGAGTATGGGAGTTTGTTTTGGGAAAAAAATGTTTTATTTATTGATGCAGCCTGAGCTGTAATGGCTGGGTTGTCTGGATTTTTTAATAAAATGTATTGATTATTTATTGAAGCTTAACCAGTAATAAACGGCCGCGGCCAATTTTAAGCCAAGTCTTCTGAGTCTTTGTCTTTTTTATAAATAGAAGCATGCATATAAGTTTTTATTCTATTTTAAAGGGTATATCAAAGATCCTGACTACTGTTCCAAGGGCAAGATGGCTGTGGGTGGGAGGTGCCTGGAGTGCATGTATGCATTTAGCTAGGGATGAGAAAGACAGCAGGGGAACAAAAGAAGAAAAGGAATGCACATATCCTCTATTATTTTAACCACTTTACCGCTAAGTACTTGAATAGTACTGCGGCAAAGTGGCTCGTTCCCGTCTGACGACGTAGACCTACGTCGCCAGACTCCTCCCCTGTAGGCGGCACTCGCGCGCCGCCGGAGGCGCGCTCCCGCTGTTTTCATTCACAGCGGGAGTCAGGCCAGGGGAGGAGCAGCGGCGATCGCCGCTGCTCTGCCCCGATCGTTGGGGATCTCCTCAGTGACAGGGAGTGACAGATCGGACTGTTCAGCATAGCTGGACATCCGATCTGTCCATGACTCACTCAGTCACCTCCCCCCCCCACACGTCAGTAAGCACCAGGCATACATTAACCCCTCCCTCTCCAATAAAATTAACCCCTTCACTGCCAGTGTCATTTTTACAGTAACAGTGCATATGTATAGCACTGATTACTGCAGTAATGTCACTGGTACCCCCAAAAGTGTCAAAAATGTCAGTCAAGGGTCCGATCTGTCCTGCGCAATGTCGCAGTCCCGCAAAAAAAATCGCAGATCGCCGCCATTACTCGTTAAAAAAAAAACCCACCAAAAATGACATAAATCTTTCCCTTTGTTAGTAAACGCAATAACTTTTGCACAAACCAATCAAAATACGCTTATTGCGATTTTTTTTTACCAAACATGGGTAGCAGAAAACAAATTGGCCAAAAATTTAAAAAAAATTGTTTTTTACATCTTTTTTGGGGGGAATTTCATATAAAAAAATGTTAAAAATATTGTTATTTTTTCAAAATAAACGCTCTTCTTTTGTTTGTAGCGCAAAAAGTAAAAATCGCACAGGTGATCAAATACCACCAAAAGAAAGCTCTGTTTGTGGGGAAAAAAGGACGTCAATTTTGTTTGGGTACGGCGTCGCACGACCGCACAATTGTCAGTTAAAGTCGCACAGCGCCGAATCGCAAAAAGTGGCCCAGACGTAAGACAGCAAAATGCTCTAGTGGTAAAGTGGTTAATAAAGGTGTGTATATGCTTTTTATAAATGTGTTTATTTTAATTTTATTTTAACCCCATAATTCACTAATAAGGATTACCCTATGATCCTTCAGGGTAGAGGATGGTGGGGGAATAGTAGAATAAAAACACAATTATATATACTTTATAATATTAGTCAGGGTGTGTATGTGCTTTTACATGTTTTATTTTTTTATTTTTCAACAGCTCTGAGAAGTAATCAATGATCCTTTACTGTGGATCATAGGTTTTCCTACACAGGATGGCTGCTGTGCAGCTAGATAAAGCTTCCCCACATTAGTTTCACTCTCTAACACAATACTAACACGCTGCTAGCTAACACCTCTTATCACTGACCTGGAGTCAACACAACAAGGTTTGCTAAACAGGCTCAGAGCCGGTGTTAAAATCGTCGGTGTTAGAGAGTGTTAGCAGAACGGTGATAATGCAAGAATTAACACCGGTTACTAAACGTACACCTATATGTGCCAGTTGCTATTACATATTTTAAACCCCCTTTCTATCCCCCCTTCCCCCTTTCTCTGAAGCCGCCGCTGCTGCTTGAAGGACTCGTGGAGACGCGCCGCCGGTCACCAGGACTGAGAAGAAGCCGCCCGCCGCCGCCGCTGCTGCTCCAGGTAGGTAAGGGGGCACGCACGCTGATCTCTGCATTGGGGGCATGTATGCTGGTCACTACATTGGGGGCATGTATGCTGGTCACTACATTGGGGGCACGCACGCTGATCTCTGCATTGGGGCATGTATGCTGGTCACTACATTGGGGGCATGTATGCTGGTCACTACATTGGGGGCATGTATGCTGGTCACTACATTGGGGGCATGCACGCTAATCTCTGCATTGAGGGCATGTACGCTGGTCACTGCATTGGGGGCATGTATGCTGGTCACTGCATTGGGGGCATGTATGCTGGTCACTGCATTGGGGCCATGTATGCTGGTCACTGCATTTGGGGCATGTATGCTGGTCACTGCATTTGGGGCATGTATGCTGGTCACTGCATTTGGGGCATGTATGCTGGTCACTGCATTGGGGCCATGTATGCTGGTCACTGCATTGGGGGCATGCACGCTGATCTCTGCATTGGGGGCATGTACGCTGATCTCTGCATTTGGGGAATGGTATGCTGGTCACTGCATTGAAGGGGGCATGTATGCTGGTCTCTGCATTGGGGGCATGTACGCTGATCTCTGCATTGAAGGGGGCATGTACGCTGATCTCTGCATTGAAGGGGGCATGTACGCTGGTCACTGCATTGAAGGGGGCATGTACGCTGGTCACTGCATTGGAAGGGGGCATGTACACTGGTCACTGCATTGGAAGGGGGCATGCTGGTCACTGTGCATTGAAAGGAGGCACGCTGGTCACTGTGCATTGAAAGGGGGCACGCTGGTCACTGTGCATTGAAAGGGGGGACGCTGGTCACTGTGCATTGAAAGGGGGGACGCTGGTCACTGTGCATTGAAAGAGGGCACGCTGGTCACTCTGCACTGAAAGGGGGCACGCTGGTCACTCTGCATTGAAAGGGGCACGCTGGTCTCTCTGCATTGAAAAGGGGCACGCTGGTCTCTCTGCATTGAAAGGGGCACGCTGGTCTCTCTGCATTGAAAAGGGGCACGCTATACTTTAATTACTGAAGGCCCCTTTCACACTTTTGTGACCTCAAAGTCACACAATTTTTACAGCGTTTTTTGCCGCAAAGCAATGCCTATTACAATTTTCTGTTTGCGCCCCCCCAAAAATTTTGAGCACCAGCCGCCACTGTCCCCAATATACCTAGAATAATGTGCACATATTAATCTGCAAGTGTTCACAGATATGTATAGGTCAGAGTGTTTAACTGACAAAGAATGATGTGCCATAGAACTGCTGATGTTGATGTATTTTTCTGCTCTGTATCTAATAAATGCATACTTTACACCCCCCCTTTCCAGTACCCCCCAGAGCTCTTCAGCCCCCCCCCCCACCAGTGGTCTTTAGCCCCCCTCCCCCAGGGCTCTTCAGCTCCCCCAGGGCTCTTCAGCTCCCCACAGTGCTTTACAGCTCCCCCCCATGCTCTCTGACTCCCCCAGTGCTCTCCACCCCCCTGTGCTCCCTGGCTCCCCCCTCAGTGATCTACAGCCCCCCAGTGCTCTTCAGTTCCCCCCCTCCCCCGTACTCTCTGTCCCCCTGGTTTTCCCTGCCCCCCCTGCTCTCCACCCCCTTGCTTTATAACCCCCCTGGAATGCTTTCCAACCCCCCCCCCTATTTCTTTCCAGTGCCCCCCCCATGCCCTTCAGCTCCTCCTGTGCTCTCCAGCCCCCCTAGTGCTCTTCTATCTTCTATCATGTCTGCAGTCTCTGACCATCCCCTGTACTATGTCCGCAGTCTCTGACCATCTCCTGTATCATGTCCACAGTCTCTGACCATTTCTTGTATCATGTCCGCAGTCTCTGACCATTTTTTGTATCATGTCCGCAGTCTCTGACTATTTCTTGTATCACGTCCCCAGTCTCTGACCATTTCTTGTATCACGTCCACAGTGTCTGACCATCTACTGTATCATGTCTGCAGTCTCTGACCATCTACTGTATCATGTCCACAGTCTTTGACCATCTCTTGCATCATGTCTGCGGTCTCTGATCATCTCTTGTATGCTGACGATCTCTTGTATCATGTCCACAGTCTCTGACCATCTCTTGTATCATGTCCGCAGTCTCTGACCATCTCTTGTATCATGTCCGCAGTCTCTGACCATCTCCTGTAGGATGTCTCCAATCTCTTACTCAAATTTAAACACATTGCTAATAGTATTAGCGATCTGTTTAAGCCAAAGGTAGGACTGTGCAGGGAAGGCAGAGAGTGCAAAAGGGGGCACTGTGATTAGAGATATGGGGGGCTGTGAAATGTTTGCAATAAATATTCTTGAAAACATTACAAATTTTTTTGGGTGTTTGTACATTTTTTGGGGGGGTGCCAGATATAGGATCCACCCCGGGTGCCAAATGCTCTAGGTACACCACTGCACAGATGGCTGTGGGTGAGTGACGGAGGGCTGATTTTTGAAACCTTAGCCCATATTGGCCTTTTAACTTAATTTACTGAAACTGTACAAAGGCACCCTAAACCCTGTGGCAAACAATTAGTATTCATCTTTTGCTAGTGTGATGTCAGATAAGTAAATGCTGATTGGTTACTCTGGGTTGCCGCATTTTGCACTTAAAATGTTGCTTTGTGCACAGTTTCTTGAAGAAGCCCTTGATGTTAAACTTTCCCAGGAAGTCATAGAGGAGCTGACTCACCATTTTATGGTTACAGCTACTTTGGAAAGATTTGGTGTTAGTGCTTAATCTAGACTACTGGGAAATAATTTCTCTTGTGTGTTGGGGATGTTCTGGGACCTCTGCTATTTCCAAAATGGCTGAAGAAGTTCCATAGGAGCCTCCAGAAAGGCTTCTACATGGGGCACCCTGATTGCCATAATTGGTGCTCTTAATTGCTTTATGGGAAGAGTTACAAGTAAAAGCGGAGATTAGAAAGTTGACAGATTAACATGCGTGGGGTCACATTTTATAACATTTTATGGTGGAGCATTGGGCAGGGTTGAGGGGGAGGGGCATTGGGTTGAGCTTGGACGGGGCTTACTTTGAAATGTGGGAGGGGTTATCAAATTTACCTTCGGGCTGAAGCCCCTGGTCTTTTTCTCACCTAGCAACGCCCCTGTGTATATATATATATATATATATATATATATATATATATATATATATATATATATATATATAGGCCACTTGAGTATATATCAAGCCATTCAGTATCTATCGTTTGGTTCTGAATAGATCATACATTGTATATGACCATACATTGATATCTCTCTATATATATATATATATATATATATACACACACACAGTGGCGGCTGGTGCGTTGGGGGCGCAGGGGCGCCGCCCTCCCCCCCATCCATGCGCCTGACCCCTAATCTGCATGCCGGATGCATGGAGTTCAATGTTTTTATTTTTTCTGAGTCACCTGATTAGAGCCAGAGACTCTAATAGGCTTCAGAAAAGGGAGGACCCGGGGCACAGAGCAGTGCGCCCGAGCCCACCCATTGTGTGACAATAGCGAATGAAAATTCGTTATTGTCACTCGGATCCTCCTCCTGGCCAATCAGGAAGCGGGTCCGACACCCGCTCCCTGATTGGCCGAAAGGCAAAAACCATGCCATTGGCCGAGAAGGAGGTGGGAAGAATCGAGGAGATGCCGGGGGACAGAGGAGAAGCCGCCGCTGCATCAGGTAAGTGCTGGTCTGGGGGGGCACGCTGGTCACTCTGCATTGAAAAGGGGCACGGTGATCTCTCTACATTGAAGGGGGCACACTGATCTCTCTGCACTGAAAGGGGGCATGCTGATCTCTCTGCATTGAAAGGGGGCACACTGATCTCTCTACATTGAATGGAGGCACACTAATCTCTCTGCATTGAAGCAGGCACACTGATCTCTCTGCATTGAATGGGGACACACTGATCTCTCTGCATTGAAAGGGTGAACACTGATCTCTCTGCATTGAAAGGGGCACATTGATCTCTCTGCATTAAAAGGGGGCACACTGATCTCTCTGCATTTAAAGGGGGCACACTGATCTCTCTGCCTTGAATGGGGGCACACTGATCTCTCTGCATTGAAAGGGGGAACACTGATCTCTCTGCATTGAAAGGGGCACATGTATCTCTCTGCATTGAAAGGGGGCACACTGATCTCTCTGCATTGAAAGGGGCACACTGGTCTCTCTGCATTGAAAGGGGCACACTGATCTCTCTGCATTGAATGGGGGCACACTGATCTCTCTGCAATGAATGGAGGCACACTGATCTCTCTCCATTGAAGGGGGAACACTGATCTCTCTGCATTGAATGGGGGCACACTGATCTCTCTGCATTGAATGGGGGCACACTGATCTCTCTGCATTGAAAGGGGGCACGCTGGTCTCTCTGCATTGAATGGAGGCACACTGATCTCTCTGCATTGAAAGGGGGCACACTGATCTCTCTGCATTGAAAGGGGGCACACTGATCTCTCTGCATTGAAAGGGGGCACGCTGATCTCTCTGCATTGAAAGGGGGCACACTAATCTCTCTGCATTGAAAGGGGGCACGCTGATCGCTCTGCATTGAATGGGGGCACGCTGATCTCTCTGCATTGAAAGGGGGCACACTGGTCTCTCTGCATTGAATGGAGGCACACTGATCTCTCTGCATTGAAAGGGGCACACTGATCTCTCTGCATTGAAAGGGGGCACATTGATCTCTCTGCATTGAAAGGGGGCACACTGATCTCTCTGCATTGAATGGGGGCACACTGATCTCGCTGCATTGAAAGGGGGCACACTGGTCATTCTGCATTGAAAGGGAGCACGCTGGTCATTCTGCATTGAAAGGGGGACACTGATCTCTCTGCATTGAATGGGGGCACACTGATCTCTCTGCATTGAAAGGGGGCATGCTGGTCATTCTGCATTGAAAGGGGGAATGCTGGCCATTCTGCATTGAAAGAGGGCATACTGATCTCTCTGCATTGAAAGGGGGCACACTGGTCATTCTGCATTGAAAGAGGGCACGCTGGTCATTCTGCATTGAAAGGGGCCACGCTGGTCTCTCTGCATTGAAAGGGGGCACGCTGGTCACTCTGCATTGAAAGGGGGCACGCTGGGCACTCTGCATTGAAAGGGGGCACGCTGGTCTCTCTGCATTGAAAGGGGGCATGCTGGTCACTCTGCATTGAAGGGGACACACTATACCTTGATTACTGAAGGCCCCTTTCACACTTTTGTGACCTCAAAGTCACGCAATTTTTTACAGTGTTTTTTGCCGCAAAGCAATGCCTATTACATTTTTCTGTTTGCGTCCCCCCAAAAAAATTTTGAGCACCAGCCGCCACTGTATATATATATATATATATATATATATATATATATATATGCCACTTAAATATATACTGTATCAGGCCATTCAGTATCTGTTGGTCTGTTCAGTATAGACCATACATTGCTATCAATATACATATATAGGCCAATTGAGTAAATATCAGGCCATTCAGTATCTATCGGTCGGTTCAGTATATACCATACATTTCTATCAATATATATTATCTATGCCACTTGAGTATATATCAGGCCATTCAGTATCTATCGGTCAGTTCAGTAAATATCAGCAGTGCAGTATATATCAGCAGTGCAGTATATGTATAGTACATATTAATCAACCAGTAATAACCCCCCCCCCCCCAAAAAAAAAAAAAAATCCACATCATGTCCAAAAGGCCGACAAGGAGAGGCTGGGCCGACGCTCACAGGCCACGGAAAGAGGGCAAGCAGCCTCTGTGTCCACAGTGAAAAGTGGTGTTCACAGACATGGTGTTTTTCTGGTGCTGGACGTGTTATTGAGCCACAACATGCAGAAGAGTTGGTGGAGTGGATAACTAAGCTGTCCTCATCCTTCTTATCCTCTGTTATAAAGGCTCATACTACTTTGCCTTCCACCGCAGCTGTCAAAGTGGTCCATTCCACAAGCTCCTTCTCCACAGCTACTCCTTCTGTTGCCACACCATCATGCACGGAGGAGTCACCTGAATTATTCAACCATAGTGTCAGTGACATGTTGCTGGAGGATGCGCAGCAATTTGAATGCTCTGATGTTGGTTCCCTAGGTTGATGAAGGGAATAACGTGAGCCTAGAGAGAGGGGGTGACAATGACGGACAAGAAACTAGCAGTCATGTTCCCACAGCTGCACCATACTGCCAAGTTTGCTCAAGTAACGAGGAGGGAGGGGATGATGAGGTCACTGACTGTACTTGGGTGCCTGAGAGAATAGAGGAGGAAAGTGAGGGGGAGGAGGAGGAGGAGGAGTTAGCACTACTCCAACAAGGCAGGATGTGCTCCAGGGGCCATTATAGGAGTAGCCAACCTATTGCATCACACCACAGGTTCAAACTCCCCGTAGACTTCCAAAAGTTCATTAGTGTGGGGTTTTTTCAACACAAGTGCAGTAGACCGCAGTATTGCTGCTTGCATCTGCCTGAAGCGGATCAAGCATGCCCAGAACACCAGCCACTTGGGCACCACATGCTTGACAAGACATATGACGACCTGCCATCCAGTCCATTGGCAACAGCACCTGAAAGAGCTACATGAAAAAAACAAGCATACTTCACCTTGCTCCTCATCTGGGATCTCTAACCCTACTATGCCTCATGTCTTCTCATAAACCTGCATTCAGAGGGATGATGGTATAGCAATGAGTGCCACAGATACTTGCACCCAATCCTCTAGCAGTACACCACTTCTTGATTTCACCAGAAGGCAAATTTCACTACCTCAGTTGCTGAACCATAGAAAATAATACTGTCCCAGCCATCCACATGCTCAGCGTCTTAATGCTAGCTTGGCCAAATTGCTAGCATTACAATTGCTGCCTTTTCATCTAGTAGACTCTGCCCGCTTTTGTGAATTTGCAGAATGTGCTGTACCACAGTGGCAGGTTCCAAAAAGACATTTCTTTTCACTTAAGGCCATTCCAGCTCTCTACCATCATGTGGAAGGTAGTGTTTTGGCCTCGTTGGACAGAGCAGTCAGCAGGAAGGGTCACATTATTGCTGACTCTTGGTCCAGCAGTCATGGACAGGGACGTTGCATTTCCTTCATGGCACACTGGGTAACTCTGCTGGCAGCTGAGAAGTATGCAGGACAGGGTTCAGTGCTGGAGCTTGGTTTGTCACCACACCTACAAAATGCTGGTGCTGGTTCTGTCACATCTGGCTACTCTACCTCCTCCTCTTCTTCTTCCCCTATGTCCTCTTCTGCTGAATTGTCCTCTGAAGCAGCAGTGCTCCCTAAGCGTTCAAGGAGCTATGCAAGCACTCAGGGTAAAAGATGCCATGCAGTGCTTCAGTTGGTCTGTTTAGGGGATAGGAGTCACACCGGGGCAGAGATTCTATCAGCTCTGCAGGGGCAGGCTCAGAGATGGTTGATGTCATGACAGCTTGAGCCAGAAATGGTTGTATGCGACAATGGCACCAAACTTCTCTCCGCCCTCTGACAGGGACACTTGACTCATGTTCCATGCTTGGCACATGTCCTGAATTTGGTGGTGCAGTATTTCTTGAACAGGTATCCGGGCTTACAAGATCTCCTGAGGCAGGCCAGAAAAGTCTGTGGCCATTTCCGGTGTTCATACAATGCCAGTGCTTGGCTATCTGACATTCAATGGGAATTCAACCTGCCCACCAACCGCCTCATTTGTGACATGCCCACCAGGTGGAACTTTGGCAATGCTGCAGTGGCTGCAAATGCAGCAGAGGGCCATCAATGAGTTCCTGTGTGAGTATGGCAAAAGGACAGGGTTAGGGGAGCTTGGCTTCTTTTTGCCACGCCAGTGGCTAATGATAAAGGATGCATGCACTGTCCTGTCACCATTGGAGGAGGCCAAAAGGATGATGAGCCGGGATGATTTAGTAAACTAAACAAATTTAAACTAATTACAAAAATGAATAACAAACAAAACTAGTACCATAACATATCTATCCGAAACAAGTTTTTCTGTTCTGCACATGCTCAGACCTTATTATCAGTTCCCCATTACTCAATACTGGAGCCAACTTTGCAGAAGTTCTCAGCTGAAGGAACATTTGTGCCAATTGGTTGATCCTTCCCTTTTTCACCTCCCTCTGTGCTCCCATTGCACTCCTTCCAACCTTGCAGTTCATTAATTGCCATGCGTCCTCTTGCAGCAAGTGACTGACACTGTACTGAAATAACTCAGCTGACTCCTCCATGCCAATTGGTGGGACAATGACAGGAGTATCTGTGGATGAGGAGGAAGAACATGGAGCTTTAGCAGCTACTGAAGACTTCAAGCTATTCAGTTCCTGGGAGACAGAAGAGGAGGAGGAGGAGGGGGATGAAGACTTGGTTAGACAGTCCACCACCATCTCTTCATCTCTGGGTGTATAACAGGCTTGCTGCTAGAAAAGAAAGGTGCATGTACCCTACTTCTAGATGCTGCACCCCTGATGTGGCCTGTGGATAAAAATGCTGGTATGTCATGCCGGTGTTCTGTCGAATAATGCCTCTCATCAGATAATGCATCTGATGAACTGCGCATGCACAATACATAACGTCACTCCAGCTGATATCCCGATCAGGTGGCATGATGTAAACAATGTGCATGCGCAGTTTGTCTGAGGTATTATCCGAAGAGAGGCAAACCGCGGAGAGCGAGAAAGGTGTAGATTTAAAATGTCAGATCCTGCCTTGCTCTCTGCGCATGCAAGCGATGGAAAACTATTGTTATTGGGCAGATTGTGGATGTGATCTTGCAGCAGGAATTTTGATGATTGTTTTTGGGTGGATTTGGTGTTGAAAGATGGTGGAAGTTGCAGGAATATGAGGTGAGTACAGTACATGTATACAACACACAGCTCTGCAGGTGCCCCAGAGGGAGGCAGATACAAGTATATGTGGACTCCTGATATAAAGGGGCACTCTGATGGCGACTCTGATGTAAAGGGGCAAGGTGCCTCTTTACATTAGAGTCCCCATCAGAGTGCCCCTTTACATCAGGTGTCCCCATCACAGTGCCCCTTTACAAGAGGTGTGCCCATCACAGTGCTCAAGTGTGCCCATCACAGTGCTCCTTTACATCAGGTGTTCCCATCACAGTGCCCTTTTTATATCAGAGTCCCCATCAGAATGCACCTTTGTATCAGCTGTCCCCATCAGAGTGCCCCCTACATCAGAATGCATCTTTACATTAGTGTCCCCATCAGAGTGCCCCTTCACATCAGGTGTCCCCCATCAGAGTGCCTCCTTGCATCAGGTGTCAGCATCAGAGTGCCCCTTTACATCAGGAGTCCCCATCAGAGTGCTTCCTTACATTAGAGCCCCCATCAGAGTGCCCACCTTACATCAGATATCCCCATCAGAGACCCCCCTTACATCAGGTGTCCCCATCAGAGTGCCCCTTTACATCAGGTGTCCCCATCAGAGTGCCCCTTTACATCAAAGTCCCCATCAGAGTGCTCATTTACATCAGGTGTCCCCATCAGAGTGCACCTTTACATCAGAGTTCAATTCACAGTGTCTCCTTACATCAGTGTCCCCATTAGAGTGGCCCTCTACATCAGTGTCCCCATAAGAGTGCCCCTTTACATCAAGTGTCCCCATCAGAGTGCCCCCTTACATCAGTGTCCCCATAAGAGTGCCCCTTTACATCAGTGTCCCCATCAGTGTGCCCCCTTACATCAGGTGTCCCCCATCAGAGTGCCCCCTTACATCAGTTGTCCCCATCTGTTTGACCTCTTAACGAAAAAAGAGGGGCAAAAAAGCCAGTTGGGACTTTTGATATCGTTTGACCTCTTACATCAGAGTCCCCATCAGAGTGCCACTTTACATCAGAGTTCCCATCAGAGTGTCCCCTTACATCATGTGTCCCTAGCAGAGTGCCCCCTTACATCAGGTGTCCCCATCAGAGAGCCCCTTTACAACAGGTGTGACTGTCCCCATCAGAGTGCCCCCTTACATCAGGAGTCCAAATCAGAGTGCCCCCTTATATCAGAGTCTCCATCAGAGTGCCCCTTTACATCAGAGTCCCCAACAGAGTGCCCCTTTACATCAGAGTGCCCCCTTACACCAGACCCCCATCAGAGTGCCCCTTTACATCAGGGTCCCCATCAGAGATCCCCATGAAAGTGCCTATTTACATCAGGTGTCCCCAACAGAGTGCCCCTTTACATCAGAGTCGAAATTACAGTGCCCCTTTACATCAGAGTCCCAATCAGAGTGTAAATATAAACAATCATGGGGGCGTGTCTTATTCTGACATCACAAGATTCCTGAATAAGTAAGCTGAGAGCTGAGCTCAGCCTCGCCCTGTGCAGACGAGTTGTAACCGAGCCCAGAGACTTTCATTTCATTTCTCTTCTGCTGTCAGCGATGGCGTCTGCAGATCTGAGAGCTGAGCTGGAATGTTCCGTCTGTCTGAACATTTATACAGATCCTGTAACCCTGAGATGTGGACACAACTTCTGCCGGGTCTGTATGGATCGTGTGCTGGATACACAGGGGGGGTCTGGAGGATATTCCTGTCCTGAATGCAGAGAGAATTTTCCGGATCGTCCTGCACTGCAGAAGAACATGAAACTACGTAACATAGCAGAGACTTTCCTGTCTGCTCAGCCAAATCCAGAGCAGTTCCGGGTCTTCTGTACTTACTGTGTGGACTCTCCTGTACCTGCTGTTAGATCCTGTCTACACTGTGAGGTTTCTCTATGTGATAAACACCTGAGAGTCCACAAAAAGTCCCCAGAACACATCTTATGTGACCCCACCTTGTCCATGGAGAGCCAGAAATGCTCCGTCCATAAGGAAGTGTTGAAGTATTTCTGCACTGAGGATGAGATTTGTATCTGTGTGTCCTGCAGTTTGGCCGGAGAACATCGGGGACACCAGGTGGAGATGTTGGATAAAGCTTCTGAGAAGAAGAAGAAGACACTGAGGAATGTTCTGCAGAAACTTCTGACAAAGAGAGAGGAGATGGAGGAAAGAGTCCAGAGTCTGCAGGAACACAGGAGGAAAGTAGAAGAAGAAGCAGCTGGTGACACCGAGAGAGTCACTGCCCTGTTTAGAGATCTCAGGAGACGTCTGGAAGACCTGGAGAAGAGAGTCCTGAGGGAGATCTCCGGGAGGGCAGAGCGGATCTCCATCTCCATCCGGGATCTGGAAATAAAGAAGGAGGAGCTGTCCAGGAAGATGGCGGACATTGAGGAGTTGTGTAACATGACGGATCCACTGACTGTCTTACAGGAATCAGACACAGGTGACTTGTGTGATACTGAGGATGGAGATAATGAGGACAGAGAGAGACATGAGGAACTCCTCCATGATGGAGGGGGTCTGGGTGTGGCGGGGGTCTTACACACAGGTTTATCTGATATAATAACAGAGGTAAATGTATACTTCTATATGCAGGGAGCTGCAGACATATTACTGGATGGAAACACAGCCCATAATAAACTACAGATATCAGATGACAGGAAAACTGTATTCAGGTCAGATAAGAAGCAGAATCGCTCAGAAACAACAGAGAGATTTGAGGATTGGTCTCAGGTGATGAGCAGTCAGAGTTTCTCCTCAGGGGGACATTACTGGGATGTGGATGTTGGGGGGTCAGATTGGTGGACAGTCGGGATGTGTTACCCCAGTATAGGCAGGGAAGGGGGTCAGTCACTGATTGGATGTAATAAGAAGTCCTGGGGATTGGACAGGGATGATAATCAGTATTGGGCCATACATGATAGTAAAGGGATCCCTTTACTCCCCAATCTCTCCAATAACAGAGTCAGGATATTTCTGGATTATGAGGCCGGGCGGATCTCCTTTTATGATCTGTGTGACCCGATCCGACACCTCCACACCTTCACCACCACCTTCACTGAGCCCCTCCATGCTGGGTTATATGTAGGGAGAGGTTGTATAAAGATATGTGGGGGGAGGCGGGAGATGTTAGAACCCCGCCCACAGTCTGGTGACATCACAGGGATGGGAGGTGGGATTGGTTCATTGATCAGCCAATGATTGGAGGAAATGTCGACTCCTGGGAGAGTATGATGGCTGTGTGTAATGTAAGAACATATAAAGTGATAGTAAAGATAAAATAAAAAATGACAGATATGATGGCGTCTGTCACTGACATGAACACCGCAGTCTTTGTTTTTTGGAGTCCCCCTGTAACTTCCTTCTTTTACCTGTTGGTTCTGCTGTTATTTCCCAACTTCCTATAACAGACCAATCTGTCCAGCAGAAGTGGCAGTTAGAGGATTGGGACAAACCATTTAAACTAACAGGGGTGCTTACAATGATCACATTTTATTCATTGATGTAAAACTTTATCTTGAAACTGAGAAAGTATTAAAGCCAAAAAATTAGCATGAAAGCCAGGGAACTAGCATTTTCCAAAGGAGAGTTTAGCAATGGCAGCCCTCGTGATTCTCTCATGACAGATGCCCTTTAAATATAATAAATGTAATTCATTAACTAACACAATGATAACTGCGAGGTGTGTCTGGATTCCAGGGACAGTCCCCGGAGTTTGAGATTTGTCCCTGGAAATGCTGCTGATTTCAATAATAATTCTCCAATTGTTTATATTATTATTTGTATTATAGAGTCAGTTCTCCTTCATGGTAATAATAATTAGTGATAGTTATTTTTATTCCTCATTTTTCTTGATTTTATTAATGTCAGCAGTTTTCAGTCCTGGAAATACAGGTCTTCGCATAATTATTAATAGTCAATTGAAATATGTACAAACCAGTGTCTTGATTTTGCTTTTGAATGTAATGCTTGGCTGAAAAACTGACAATCCACATCAGATTTCCCCTATGATAACCCCCAGAGACATATATCATCTGTTATAGTCATCCTGCCATCTGCCATCCACCAGAGAAGCCAATTAGAAATGCTCATTCTTCTATTGGTCATGTTTTATTTCTATCACTGGGGTCATGTGATCAGTTCTGTCAGTCATTTTTAAAATGTTTCATTCCCCAATCATGGCTAGTAATTACAGTATATGTTTTTGTAAGGAATCATATTGTTTGTGTCAGAAATTATAATTTAAGTCAGCCATATTGATTATTTAATCAATTATTAGACAACAGCGCCTCCAATTTAAAATACATTAATAATATATAACTACACTGACCCAATGTATTATTCCTTGAAATTCTTGCTCTATGCAGATATTTTTATGCAAAATAAAATTGTATGAAATTATGGACTATGGAACGAGAAATAAAAAATACTACCAAATTTTTTTGAGTCCCTAACAAACATGTATAGCAGCAGAATTAATAGTATGACGTAGACACGTAAAATATATTTTCCACAACTAAATGCCTCAACTTAAGCCTCGTACACATGCACCGATTATTGGCCGACCGATCGGCCGTCTTTTGTCCAGTGTTGTTGTGTTGGTTGAAATGTGCTCTAGACTGCACACAAATTTTGTCGGCCAACAACAACAAACTTCAGAAGTGATGTCATGTGATGGTTAACTTTCCATGTGTTTTTTCTTCTCTGAGCATGCCCAGTCTTGCTCAACTGATTTTTGTCTGCCGAAATCTGTACTGACTGACGGAACAATCGGCCGTTCTGTTGACGGCCAACAAAAATGTTATAGCCTGCACACCAGATTTTGTTTGGCCAAAAAGTCGCAGTTGGCTGTCGGAAGCAACATACTAACAAGCCGATAATCGGCCGATCGGACGGCGGCCAAAAATTCACGACCAACAATCGGTGCGTGTGTACGAGGCATTATACGGCTAAAATATAAATATGTCTGGGAACTAGATGAATTTGAACATTTACTGTCCACTCGTAGTTATCATAACCGAGTACACTAATCTAACTAACCTAGCAAACAACTAGGTCCACATTTATCAGAGGTCACCTTTGCTTCTTCTGCAGCAGAATGAAGAGGTTGAGTCTATCTACAGGCTGTATCAATACAGCTGAGAATGAATTACTGAATCCCCAGGTGTTAGAATACCATTAATTAAATATATTAAATATTGAAAAGATAACGGCTCTGTTCTCCGTATCAAATCCACATCCCTATGAATATATAAGTAAAATTAAGATGTCTGACCCACTAGTCCTAGAACCTAGTCATGGTCATGCTAAAATGTGGGACTTTGTAGGATTTGGTACACCAAGTAAAGGAGGCAAGCATATGTGGAAAAATGTACATTATTTTATTCACAAAGACATATTAAAAACAATTTGTCCAGTCAGTATACAAACAAGTTAGTTGACAAAACACATAGGTGACTAGATGTTCTGAGGATTGCCCATTCTACGCGTTTCACAGACTGGTCTATACAGTCATTGCTTCATCAGGAATATAAGCAGTTAATTCACCTTGAAAGACTTAAATAAGTACAAAGGAAGGGAAAGAAAAAAGAAGAAAAAACAACTAGTGATGCCAATCATAACATTTGCATATTCATTAAAAAAATATAAAAAAAGACTTTGATCTAACAGTTCCTATTGATAAAATACATGCTTACCATACTTCATTCTGTCATCAAAATAAATTAATCCAGTAGGGCATGTCGCCAGAATAGCCAACCTATGAACCCCAACCGTCCACCGTGGGGGGGCCCAAGATGCCCTCCCAGAGAGGCGGCCACAAACGTGTAGACTGGACCGTGCTTAAGCTTGCGGACTTAACCCACTGCGGCAGGCAAGGGAGTTGAAACAGGGAGCATCTAGATGGAGATTTAAACAACATATAATCATCAGATCAATGTGGACTAAACTGTGGACTAAACTGTGGTTATATAGAACCCCCACAACAGATAGGGACCTATATATTAAAATTTAATCATGAGGATATATATATATATATATATATATATATATAAGTTTTTTTCAGAAGTAAGATGACATTTTCAAAGTAATGATAACATTATATTATACCCAGGAAGTTATTGAAGATAAGTTAGGGGCCACATCCCAGTAGGATCTTCAAAAAGGTAAATTGAGTATCCAAGACCGACAAAGTGATCTCTATGAAAGAGTACTGATGATGATGATGATGATGATGATGATGATAATGATGGCTATGGTGGATGTGATAAAGATGAATGTGAAGCCCCCTTTTCTCTCTGAATTTTCCCTTTTATTCCCAAAAATCCTATTAATTTGGGATCTGCCCAGAAGGTATAGTTTGGAATATTTACTTACCTCTGATTGTAAGTAAAACTACTGATCAACTAAATTTTTGCACAGCCAATGGGTTAACTTGTCCACCAGATGGCACTCTAAGACTAGAAATCCATATATTAGGTCTTCTGGGAATAAAATTGGATTCATTTGATTCAATCTTATAGCAGATAAAAAAAATGTTTATCCCTAGATTAATTATAATGATATTTTGCTTAAGGGTATATAGTTATATTCTTGGGGTGTGTGGCATTATTTGTGATAGTAATCTTTGGTGTATTGTCATCTTAATCATGTAACACTAGCTAAAGAATTATTATTTTATCGAGTGATCTATATTAAGGTATTAATTATTACTTCTTCAAAATCTTTAGATACATCTTACACCATCTCCATCTTACTTCAGAAAACATAGATTATGAAACACACTTACTTCTTATTATAAGGATTACAATAAAACATAGACATGGTAATATTCTTCTTATCATGACTGAGTTTTTTTTTTTTAGATAGTATGATGTCTTGTCTATGCTGTACATACATTGAAAAGTGATTTAAACTTTTATAGTCTTTTCCAAAAGTGTCCCAAAAGTAGAAACTGTTGTGTCTTATGAAAATATGGAGACATATAAAGTTGGGATCGACCGATTATCGGCAAAACCGATATATCGGAGGCCGATATGCACTTTCCCTGATATAGCCCCTGAGGTTACCGATATTGCCGATATTTCAGGAAAGTGTTTGTACCGGAGCGATGCCTGCACCTGGAGACATCACCTCGGTACCAGCATCCATAGCCAATGGTCGGCTGTCTTCTAATAACAACCGATGCTGCTGACTCATTACAAGGATTGTGAGGGTACGTCCCCCCCCTGCAGGTGTCTTCCGCAGCTCCCCCAGGTCTCCTGTCCCACCGGGAGACCCAGGCAACCAGCCTGCATGGCCGCCGAAGATCCGATCAAAGCCGCATTCGGCTCTGATCGGGTCCCCATGTAAAAACCCGGAAGTGATGTCATACTCGGCGCCAGATTTAAAAAAATTAAAACAGCATTCAAAACAACCAAACTTGGCGTTTTTAATGCTTTTAAGTGCAGAGGAGGGCTTTGGGGTCTTTTAGACCCCCAGATCCCTCCACAAGAGTACCTGTCAAGTGCTAAAAATAAAAAAATAAAACATTTTTTACGAAAATATCGGCCAATATCGATATTCAATGGCCAAAATATCGGTATCGGCAACGAAAAAACGATATCGGTCAATCACTAATATAAAGTCACTTTTTTCCGGATTACCTTTCTTTAGAACACAGTCCCAGAATATTTGCCCATTTCTTATGTGTAATCTTCTCATTTTGTTACCATTATTGTCTTCAAGGAAACATTGCACAAAACTTGGACTATAGAAGAAGTCTTCAGAAAAAACCTTGATTACCCTGACGCTCAAACAAACTTTCCTTTTATAGCCAATTCTCAGAGACTTTTGGTTTGCAAATCTGTACATATGTGGAGATGGTGGGTTCATCAGAAGGTTATCTGGTCAACCCATTGAGAAGAAATTTTATCTGACCAACTCATATTTTATCATTTAAAACCAGAGAAACACAGACAATTGTAAGTGATTTCTTTATAATAAATTAAGCATTTCCTCAGATTGAGTTGTGCTGTGCTCACTATGATAAGAGAAGTTCTAGAACCCCAAAGACATGTGACACCAGGGTTACTGTGTATATTTAGAATGAGCCCACCCACTGCACACTGTATGATCTGAGCCAGAAGAAGCCCCGCCCACATCCACTAATGGTGTTGTGGAAATTTTATTAATATTTATGTGGACATTTCTTTAGGATGTGTTTTTAGTTAAATTGCCATTATGTCTTCCAGTGTCAGTTTACCGGTAATCACTTTGCACAGAAATATTGCTTTAACTGGCCTTGAGGAAAGACATTTAATTGTGGAAACCTTCCATTAAATGGAGACTGCACACTACTTGTAGCCTGATCATCCCTATCAGCGATGCCTGTCCAGATCTATTGCAGTGCAAGGAGAACTCCACCGCACAAATGTATATCAGTCAGCCGGGGCCCCGGTATTCACTGACGGAGATATGTTTGTGATGTGGAATTCCTATTGTTTTAATATCTGCCCTTTTGCCAGAATTAATGGCTGGCAGCTTTCTGTCATATTTGATCCCTATGATTGAAATATTGCTGCTATTGTCCTTTGCAGATATAAAGTCTCATTCACTGGAACAGTAGCATGATCACTATCAAATATGGTTTTATGAACTATATTATATAGGATTCACTCTTAACAGGTTATGATGAGAATGCATGCTTGTGAATTAGCGTGGTCGAGTCCATGAGAATCCATGTGGCAGCCATGTTGCTTTGTCTCGCTTTCACTTGGCAGTGGCCGTGTTTCTCCATAAATATATACTCCCCTTTCCTATTGTACATTTGACAGTATACATATCTGTGATTGGTTGTGTTGACGCCACCTCCCCTGTAACCCCCTTTTGTTCTCTGACTATAAATAAATGAGGACTCATTCTAAAGGCAGAGAATCTTCAGTTGGCATCGATTTAACACAGCGTGCGCCTGTTTCTTTCTTTGTCACAGAGCGCATGGATAACTTTATACAAAAGAGCTGTATATTGTACAAGGGATTAATGGCGTTTGGCACGTATTAATATCCACAAGTGCGCTTTTAAGCGCAGCAAAGTTTTCAGCGCACCGAGTGAATTTCTATGCTCCAAACTCCATTAATTTCCACAACAATGGGGATCAGTAAAGAGGCTGATGGAGGAGGGGCTTAAAGATGACACTTTTGCAAAGGGACCTCTGCTGCTCACATATAGACATGATCTGCAGTGATGGAGGTCTGCTGATGCCTTTATTATTTCAGGAAAGATATCTAGATATTGGAATAGAGACATTCTGCTATCAGAGGGCTGAAGTAATTTCCCATGATTATTACAGGAGATAGGTCAGGTACTTCGCTCCAGCAGAAATTATTACACCATATTGCTTAGTAGAGATGGGCGAACGGTTCGGCCCGAGCATGAGTTCGGGCTGAACATTTGCCTGTTTGGCCTTTCACCGAACACCCCGAATTTGCCCCATCTAACCCTGTAACCCCGAACTGTAATTCACAGTGCACGCAAAGCTTTGCCAAATCAGGGTGCAGTGTAAGCTTGTTGTTAAGGAGCGGGGCTGGGAAACCAGTAGGGGTGACCTTAACAACCAATGAGTCATTAGTTGTCAATGGGTTTCCCCGTTGACAGCTGAATAAAATATAAAATAAACAAAAAAACATCAGAGGGTCCACCCCAGTCCATACCAGGCACTTTGGGTCTGGTATGGATTTTAAGAGGAACCCCATGCCAAAAAAAAGGCGTAGGGTCCCCCCTAAAATCCATACTAGACCCTTATCTGAGCATGCAGCTGGGCAGGTCAGGAAAGGAGAGGGGATGAGCACCCCCCCCCCTCCTTAACCATACCAAGTCATAGCCCTCAACATGGGGGTGGGTGCTTTGGGGCAGAGGGGGGCTCTGCCCCCCCCCCACCTTCGAAGCACCTTGTCCCCATGTTAATGTGGACAAGGGCCTCTTCCAGACAACCCTGGGCTGTGGTTGTCGGGGTGTGTCGGCGGGGGGGCTTAATGGAATCTGGAAGCCCCCTTTAACAAGGGGGCCCCCCTATGTAAATGGGAATCAGGTACAAATGTCAAAAAGTAATAACCACAAGAAACAATTTTTGACAAGTCCTTTATTAAAAAATTAAAAAATAGTCTCCCTAGATGTAAATCCATAGTCAATCACGATGCCCACTGGACCCAAAAAATAAAAAAAATTAAAAACGCTCTCACCTCCTGTGAGACCTCCCACTGTCTGCCCACTCTGTGCTTTGACAGTTCTTATATAGGCAAGGGGCGGGGTCACCCGGCTACGTCACCCGGTGGCACTGCCCCTTCTGTTTCTTGCGGTTATTACTTTTTGATGGTGAATGGGTAGGGATACGATGTACATGACACCCATTCACATAGGGTGGGGGGGCAAGATTTGGGGGCACCCTTGTTAAAGGGGGCTTTGAGATTTTGATAAACCCCCGCCCGCAGACCCGACAACCACAGGCCAGGGTAGTCGGGAAGAAGCCTTTGTCTCCATCAACACAAGGACAAGGTGCTTTGGGGGCGGGGGGGGGGGCAGGGCCCCCCCTGCCCCAAAGCACCCAACCCCCCATTTTATTGGATGGGGGACCCCATGTCATTTTTTTATTTATTTTTTCAATAGCCAGGTGCCGATAATTGTAGTCATTTTAAATGGGATTTGTTTTATACATGCTACAGATGCGCCCTTTTACAAGAACATTATGGGGACCCCCCAGCACTATATTTACCAGAATTTTTAATTTTTATTGTTTTACTTTAAGCATAATTAAAATCACTGCTCCTGAAAAAACTATTGCTTTTTAAAAAAATATATTATTGATACATGTCCCTCAGGGCAGTACCCAGTAGGGATGACCGAACTTTTGAAAAAACACAGTGATGGCAAACCTTGGTACCCCAGATGTTTTGGAACTATATTTCCCATGATGCTGATGTACTCTGCAGTGTAGTTGAGTATCATGGGAAATGTAGTTCCAAAACATCTGGGGTGCCAAGGTTCACCATCACTGCCATAAGTGGTTTATCACAGCAGCTGAAAATCGGAATGAGTATTGGACACTTAGCACAGGTAATAGGGTTGTATAGTAGAATTAAACTTCCAAGGGCGTACCATCATCTCAGAAGGCCATTTCAAGCCCGGGGGAAGACATTCATACCTGCACTCCGTCAGATGGATCGGCAACATTCCAAAGAGCCAGTTATGCAGGCTTAGAAATATTTGCACCTGGCAGGAAGACTATATTATACAAAGACAAATATTAACCACTTAAGCCCCGGAAGATTTTACCCCCTTCCTGACCAGGCCCTATTTTGCGATTCAGCACTGCGTGACTTTAACGGACAATTGCACGGCCATGCAACACTGTACCTAAATGAATTTGACGTCCTTTTTTCCCCACAAACAGAGCTTTCTTTTGGTGGTATTTGATCACCGGTGCGATTTTTTGATCATGCGCTGTAAGCAGAAAAAGAGCGACAATTTTGCAAAAATAACAATATTTTTCACATTTTTTTTATATGAAATTCCCCAAAAAATGTAAAAATCAAAGTTTAACATTTTAGGCCAGTTTGTTTTCTGCTACATATGTTTGGTAAAAAAAAAAAATCGCAAAAAGCATATTCTGATTGGTTTGCGCAAAAGTTATTGTGTTTACTAACTAAGGGAAAGATTTTTGTAATTTTTATTGTTTTTTTTTTTTTAACGAGTAATGGCGGCGATCTGCGATTTTTTTTGCGGGACTGCGACATTGCAGCGGACAGATCGGACCCTTGACTGACATTTTTGACACTTTTGGGGGTACCAGTAACATTACTACAGTAATCAGTGCTATACATATGCACTGTTACTGTAAAAATGACACTGGCAGGGAAGGGGTTAACTTTATTTGAGAGGGAGGGGTTAAGTGTGTCCCTAGGGGTGCGATTCTTAGGCCCCATGCACACGGGGCGTTTTTACATCCGCTGTAAGCAGCGTCAGGCGTTTTTTTTTTTTTTGCAGCTTAAAAATGCCCTCCATGTTATTCTATGGCCTCATGCACACACAGACGTTTTTGAGCTGTGAGTGGCCTAGGCGTTTTTTAAGCTGCAAGAAGAACCCACGACCTGCGTGTTCTGAGGACCAGCGTTACAGCTGTAAAAACGTCTGACGCTGCTAAAGGCTGAATAACGTTGCTATAACGTTGCTTAATGTTGCTTAACGTGCGTTAAGCTACGTTATGCGTTTTTTCTGCCTCCATTTAAAATCAATGGTTCCCTATGGGAGCCTATTGATTTGAATGGAAGGCGCATAAAACGGCGTGGGATCCCCCCAAAATCCATACCAGACCCTTATCCGAGCATGTAGCCCGGCAGGCCAGGAAAGGGGAGGGGACGAGCGAGCGGCCCCAACCCCCCTGGACCACACCAGGCCACATGCCCTCAACCTGGGGGGTTTGGTGCTTTGGGGCAGGGGGGGCTCTGCACCCCCCCACCCCAAAGCACCTAGCCCCCATGTTGATGAGGACAAGGGCCGGTGGTTGTGGGGGTCTGCGGGCAGGGGGCTTATCGGTATCTAGAAAGTTTTGGAAAGTTTATAAAAAAGCTTCATCCGGTCTTCTCCACTCTGCTCTTCTCCCCCTCCGCTCTTCTGCTCTTTTGCTGTCCGCTCTTCTGCTCTTTTGTCCTTGGCTCTTCTTTCTCCGGTCCTCCTCAGACGATGTCTCCGGTGATTATGCCGGTCTCCGGTCTCTGCAGCTTATTATATAGCCATTAGGGGCATGGCCGCTCGATGACGTCACCGGGAGGCCCCGCCCCCTTATGTCACAGATGACGTTGACTGTGACATAAGGGGACGGGGCCTCCCGTTGACGTCATTGAGAGGCCACGCCCCTAATGGCTATATAATAAGCTGCAGAGACCGGCATAATCACCGGAGACAGAAGAGCGGAGGGGGAGAAGAGCAGAGTGGAGAAGACCGGGTGAAGATTTTTAATAAACTTTCCAAAACGTCTCCTGTCATTATTCACATACACTGCCTTTTATGGGGTGAATGGGTAGGGGTACAATGTACCCCCTACCCATTCATATAGGGAGGGGGTCCGGGATCTGGGGGGCCCCCTTGTTCAAAGGGGCTTCCAGATACTGATAAGCCCCCTGCCCGCAGACCCCCACAACCACCAGCCAGGGTTGGGGGGATGAGGCCCTTGTCCTCATCAACATGGGGGCAAGGTGCTTTGGGGTGGGGGGTGCAGAGCCCCCCCTGCCCCAAAGCACCAACACCCCCCATGTTGAGGGCATGTGGCCTGGTGTGGTCCAGGGGGGGTGGGGCCGCTCGCTCGTTCCCTCCCCTTTCCTGGCCAGCCGGGCTGCATGCTCGGATAAGGGTCTGGTATGGATTTTGGGGGGGACCCCACGCCATTTTTTCGGTGTGGGGCTACCCTCAAATTCCATACCAGACCCGAAGGGCCTGGTTTGGAACCTGGGGGGACCCCCACGCCTTTTTTCCCATTTTGGCGTGGAGTTCCCCCTCAAGATTCTCACAGCGCAAGTCGCGCCGCAAGTCGGATCATCCTGATCTGACTTGCGAGGCGCCTTCCATTCAAATCAATAGGGTACCATTGATTTTGAATGGAGACAGAAAAAACGCTGCCAAAAGCGACGTGGCCAAACGTGCAATAACGCAAATGGAAAAAGCTACTGAAAGCACGTTTTACAGCTGCTTTTTCCTGGCATCAGAACTAGCTTTGCAGCACGTTTTTTTCTAATGCCCCATGTGCATGAGGCCTTACTGTGATTGGATGTGGCTGTGTGTGTAACAGCACAGATCTATGGTCCTACATAGCAGGACCGTATGATCTGTGCTGTTACACAGGGAAGAATGACAGGCGGCTTTGTTTACAATAGCCGCCTGCCTTTCTCCCGCTGTAACCGACGATCGCGAGTGACCGGCGGACATCGGGTCTGCCGGTCACTCCCGCGGGGGGGTCTGTGAGCACACGCTTGCTCCATAGACCATGGGTGTCCAACCTTTTGGCTTCTCTGGGCCACATTGGGTGTGGAGAAATTTTCTCGGGCCGCATATAAAATATTTACTATAGTTAAGGTATATAACTAATAAAATGTCGCCGCACCCTTCCCACCCCGCCGCACCCCGCACTAATTTAGCACAACTAGAGGATGATCAAATGAAATGGAATCAGTATACAGAGGTTTACTTCTTCTGAGAGATAATAAACCAACATGACCACTTCAGTGATTTGAAGTGGTCATGGTGGTAAGAGTCAGAAACACTTCACATTCCTCACCAGCAAAAAAAAAATTGTCAGGGGGCAGTGGGCCACATTGCCTGCAGTTCTGGGCCGCATGCAGCCCCCGGGCCGCAGGTTGGACATGCCTGCCATAGACCCTCACAGGCTAGCGACGTAGACTTACGTCGCTTTGCCTGTGAGGGGCTGACTGCCAATGTAAATCGTCGTTAGGCAGTCGGCAAGTGGTTAATGACTACGCTTCTCGAAAAATGTTACTCCTCTGACGTGGGTGAAAAGTCGTATCTAACTTACCTGCATTGGTTCCACCAGTGAAAGAGAAGGATGTCAGTAAAGAAGGAGAAGGAAGAAGAACAACACAAGGCTTTACCCCAATGTAGCGCATTCCACGTAGGAGCCACTGGTGAACTGGGATCCCCCTCCCTGCACAGCCAGGCACACTGAATTTCCACAGGCACACTGAATTTCCACAGGCACACTTAACCGCTAGCCGACCGCCGCATGACTATTTACTGCAGCGGTCAGCCCCTCACGGGCAGAGCGATGTAGTACTATGTCGCTAGCCTGTGAGGGTCTAGGGAGCGAGCGACCGCCCCCGGAGGCACGCTCCCGCGCGTGTGACCGGTAGACCCGATGTCCGCCGGTCACTCGGATGTCGGTGCAGAGGGAGAAAGGCAGGCGGCTAGTGTAAACAAGCCGCCTGTCATTCTCCCCTGTGTATGAATGGTGATCATACGGTTCTACTATGTAGGACCGTTGATCACTGTTCATACACCTCAAGCCACAGCCAATCACAGTTAGAATCACGCCCCTAGGGACACACATAACCCCTCCCTCTCAAAAAAAGTTAACCCCTTCACTGCCAGTGTAATTTTACAGTAACAGTGCATATGTATAGCACTGATTACTGTAGAAATGTCACTGGTAACCCCAAAAATGTCAGTCAAGGGTCCGATCTGTCCCCCACAATGTCGCAGTCCCGCAAAAAAAAAATCGAAGATTTTTTTTGAGGGGATAAAACTTGGACGGAGAATAGGGGTAGTATGGGATGCCCACTTGACTTCAGAACTCTTCAGGGACAACTCTCCTATATACAGTCTATATACACATACATAGACTCAGCTGAGACACTTTAAATGAACCTAGCAAGGCATTCTGCCATAATAAAGCAAAAGCCATTTACAGGCAGGTTACAAGGACCCCTTTGATGTGTCAAGAAAAAGTCCAGTGTCCAGCTTATGTTCCTCTGGCTCCTGATCCCAGCACCAGGCACTGCCAGTCTGCCTGGCTGCAGCTGTCTCTCTCACTAGCCCTCCTGGCTTTATCTCCACAGTCCTCCCAGACTGACTCCAGAGTCCTCCCAGACTGCTCACTCACCGACCCCCCCCCCCCCCCCCGGCTGACTCCTCTGGAGAACTCCTGGATGTGCTGATCTGTTCCTGCTGTCCTCTCCTTGCTCCCATGCCTCCAGGAAGGATTTCCACCATGTGAATCCCCCAAGCACCCGAGCCCCAATCTACAGGTCACCCCCCAAGAGTAGGGGGTACCCTCAAGGGACACTGACAGCCTCCTCAGCACTCCTTCTCTATCTTCCACCCGACTGCCCATGCTGGCCTGACCCATGAGTATTTATGAGGTACCCGCCCCGTCATTTACTGGGGATTGGCTGGTGCCCTCATCAGTACCCCAGACAGCTCCTCCTAAAATCCACCCTCTAATTCTGGGAGCTTCTCCAAGGTTTCAGAGAGCAGGGGGAGTTACCAGAGATTCTGCCTGATGAACCATCCAGCCTCCCTAAATCACTCTAACCTTAACCAGATTCAACCCAGGCTGCCAGCCAAGCCAAATTTTCCTGCACTAACAATTACCAATTGCCGAAATATACTGCGGCAAGCTGGCTCTATTGCGCAAAATTATGTAAATGTATGTCACACCTGTACGTCATTTAGTTCAATAGCCCGGGGGGGGGGGGGGGGCGCGTGCACTGATTGGCCAGAGGGAGAGCCAATCGTTGGGTCCGGTGGATGCGATGTCCATCGGTCACCCGGGAACGCTTCCCAGAGAGCCAGATGTAAACAAGGCAGACCGCCATTCTGTCACAGATGAACAAAGGGATCTTGTGTTCGTGCTATTTAGAAGCACGGATATCTGTGTTCACCTACTGAGTCCATCCCCCACACAGTTAGAAAGCATCCCCTAGGGACACACTTAACCCTTTGAGCGCCCCTGATGTTAACCCCATTATATACCACACTTATTTCCATTATATACCACAAATATTCCCATTATATACCACAAATATTCCCATTATATACATCATAGCTACACGTCCCTGCAGATAACTCTAAGCAATATAAGCACAGAAAGTTTAGCTGGAGCCCCTCCCCCTAGAGGGAGGTCCTCCCAGCAGGCTGGAAAATGTTTGAGATCATCAGGAGCGTTCACAGCAATACCTGCAAATCAGAAGACAGGAAGAAAACATTCCTATCACTAACTTGCTATCTAATCTGTACAGTCGGTCAGTGGGGGAGGAGGGGGATATAATTCCTATTGGCAGAAATCAACAACTGCAACACACACTTTTTTTTTTCTTTAACCACTTCTGGACCGGAAGGATTTTTCCCCCTTAATGACCAGGCCATTTATTGTTATTTAACGGAAAATTGAACGGTCGTGTGACGCTGTCCCCAAATACAATTGATGTGCTTCTTTTCCCAACAAACAGAGCTTTCTTTTGGTGGTATTTGATCACCTGTGCGATTTTTATTTTTGGCGCCATGAACAAAAAAAGAGCGACAATTCTGAAAAAAAAAAACAATATTTTTCACATTCTGCTATATAACATCCCCCCCCCCCCCCCAAAAAAAAAAAAATCAAAATCAAAAGTTTTCATCCTTTTAGGCCAATTTGTATTCTGCTATATATTTTTGGTAAAAAAAAAAAAAAAAAATCGCAATAAGCGTATTTTGATTGGTTTGCGCAAAAGTTATCATGTCTACAAACTAGGGGAAAGATTTATGTCATTTTTATTTATTTATTTTTTTTACCAGTAATGGCGGCGATCTGCGATTTTTAGCAGGACTGCGACATTGCGGCGGACAGATTGGACCCCTAACTGACATTTTTGGGGGTACCAGTGACATTACTAGTGCTAAAAATATGCACTGTCACTATACTAATGACACTGGCAGGGAAGGGGTTAACCTAGGGGTGATAAAAGGGTTAAATGTGAGCCTAGGGGAGTGTTTTCTAACTGTATGGTCTGTGCTTGTGAAATGATCATAGAGACCTGTGATCCTATATAGAAGGTGTAACGGAACAGCGATCCCACACTGTGTTTGTGGGCTTCCGTCAGCATACGGCTTCCTACAGTCGTGAACATAGATATCAGATATTCCAGCCTCCCCCATACAAAGCTAGCCGAGAACTTAGCTTGTATGTATCTGGAAACAATGAACTCCTTTATTGAACAACGCACACAGTTTATATACAGCATGGATATCCCCCTCCTGATCAGATTACCACACACAGGTCAGGGGTTGCCTGATTACATTATCATATGCAGATGAAATTGTATAGAGAAATACAATTAACCTGAACTAATTATCTAACCATCTGGACAGAAACAAGATGTGAGTTCATTAACAATTAACATAAGGTCAGAGAGGCTTAACAGAATACACATCACACCTCAATACACAGACAAAAGGGAGAGTGACAGTGACAGACTGTCCGTCTCTGACATTGAAGAACATGGAACAGAGGACAATGTGATTAGCTCTTTCAATCAACATGTTCAGAATCAAACAGGCCAGGAATAGTCTTCACATATTTCTCGAGATATATTGTTGACAAATATTACTGTCCCATTTGAGTAATCCAAACCATATTTTCAGTGTTCATTAAGTCCATCATTTTCTTGGCCACCCTGTGCCCATAATAGACACAGGGCGACTTACACATAAGAGGGGCCTAGGAAGCTGAGACAGGGATTTCCCAACCTCTCTAAGGTAAGCTGGGTTCCACAGGCCCCCCAATCAAAGTTACTCCCATCACATCTCTCCCCTTTCCAAAGGAGAGTAATGCAGGAGGAGACCCCAAATGGGTTGACTTCGAAGTTAGTCCATAGTTCCTGACCCCCATGGTCTGTACCCACACAGTACCCCAAACAAATTGTCCGGAACACAACGTTACTCACGCAGCAAACCTCTGCCTCTCTCGTAGAACATACCTGCTGCTGGGGAGAAGCGTGGACTGGCCCTTCTCCCTGGAGTTCTTTCAGCCGCTGGAGAGAAGACAGGGTGCTGGGCTCACTTCGTCAGGCTGTTGGGGATCTGGGTCTACTGCCCAGCATTCCTGGGGTATACAAGTGGAGACTGTAGTCCCATTCACTTTCTCAGGAAACCCATCCTTTGTTAGTTGAGGGCAGAGGCCAGCGGCACTCTGCCCTGTTGACAGCTCTTCTGCTGGGTTGGTGTCATCATTCTGTCTGCCGCTTGGAAGGGGAATGAGCTGCTTCATCTTCCTTACCCTCGTCTGGCTGTTGGGTCAACCTTTCTCTGGTACCATCTCCCAGATGCACAGATCCTGGCTGGGTGGGAAGACAATTTCCTCCGCTCTGACTGACTGTTGGGGAGGGAGGATGACAACTTCCTCCCCCTTCTCCCCCTGAATACTGATCTGCTGCTGGGCAGTGACTGCCACCTTCTCACCCTGGGCCTCCGGAACTACCGCAGGTGTGGGGCAGAGGTCTTGGACCCTCTGTCCAGTTGTCAGCGCTTCTGCTGTAGAAGTTTCTTGTAACTCCACAGATGCTGCTGGCAGGAAATCCCATGTCCCTGTCAGTGGTGTTGCAGATAGGCCAGCTGCCTTTTCTCTCAGGGATGCTGAAGTTGCTGTTGGTGTTGGCCAGAGTTCAGTGATGTCAGGCCCAGATGCCCGATGTCCCGCAGGGAAGTAAACTGAAAAGTCAGTGGCCTTGCACACATCTTTCTGGGTCACCAATTGTTGCAGGCAGAGGTTAGCAGCGCTGTGGCAGGGATGCCTGCTCTTCTGTTGTAAGCTCACTGGAAAATTCCTCCTCAGCAGAAAAGTCTATAAAATCCCCAGTCTCTGGAATTGCTGGAAGTCCAGGGCACAGGCTGGTGGCACTCGGGCACAGTGCCAACACTTTGGCAGGTGATTTATTATCCATGTCATCCTCCGATGAAAAGTCAATTAAATCTGTAATCCATGGCTGGAGCTGGGTAGTGGGACCGACCATCTCCACCCCCAGTGATGTTGGCTGCAGCTTGGATAAGGGACCTACAATCTCCTCTCCCGGTAATGCTGGCTAGTGCTGGGTAGTGGGCCCGACCATCTCCACCCCCAGTGCTGTTGGCTGCTGCTGGGACAAGGGACCTACAATCTCCTCTCCTGGTAATGCTGGCTAGTGCTGGGTAGTGGGCCCGACCATCTCCACCCCCAGTGCTGTTGGCTGCTGCTGGGACAAGGGACCTACAATCTCCTCTCCCGGTAATGCTGGCTGGTGCTGGGTAGTGGGCCCGACCATCTCCACCCCCAGTGCTGTTGGCTGCTACTGGGACAAGGGACCTACAATCTCCTCTCCCATTTATGCTGGTTGGTGCTGGGTAGTGGGCCTGATCATCTCCACCCCCAGTGCTGTTGGCTGCTGCTGGGACGAGGGACCTACAATCTCCTCTCCTGGTAATGCTGGCTAGTGCTGGGTAGTGGGCCCGACCATCTCCACCCACAGTGCTGTTGGCTGCTGCTGGGACAAGGGACCTACAATCTCCTCTCCGGGTAACTCTGGCTGGTGCTGGATAGTGGGACCGACCGTCTCCACTCCCAGTGCTGTTGGCTGTTGCTGGGACGAAGGACCTACAATCTCCTCTCCCGGTAATGCTGGCTGGTGTTGAGCAGAGTTTAGCAGCCGTCTGTAGGCGATCTCCAGCTCCCATTCCTGAACAGCCAGAAACTCCATATCTTCCAGTGCCCACAGCACTTCTGAGATGTTCAGGATCTCTTCTCTGGAATCCATAATTTTCACTAACTGCCACTCCACATCGCTCCCAAATTTAGGGTCCTTTGACCACTTCTCTCAGCGTCCCAGGCCGCCATAGCCAAAGCCTTCCGTTGGACTGTCGTCCGCTGTCCATGGGCATTCTTGGGTTACATACCAGCGGAGAGCTCTGTAGCTCTCATCCAACTGCATCACCTCCTGGACCAGCCTGCTTAACTCAGCTTTCCATTCCTTGTGCGGCTTATCTCCCAAAACCAGCACCCACAATCCATACTGCGACCAGTACCTTTCCTGGATGGAGGGGAGGGTTTTTCCCTGGTGTCGCTGCTCACGGGCTAGCGTTTCCCTTCAGAATTCCAAGTGGATTAAATCATATCATCCAAGCAGGATCTGCTCTGACACTGGTCCCCTGTGCTGTATCCGCATCTCTCTCAACCTCCTTTTGAATTCCTCTTCCATGGCGGCTGGTATCTGTACCTCTTCTCTTCTGTTATCCGGACCTTGGATCCAAGTGGATGTTTGGATGTCCCAGACTGCAGGAAGAATCCCACCACTGCCACCAGAGTAACGGAACCTCGACCCACACTGTGCTTGTGGGCTTCCAGTAAAATCAGTATTTTTTGCTATAAAATTACTCAGAACCCCCAAATATTATATATATATTTTTTAGCAGAGACCCTGGAGAATAAAATGACGATCATTGCAATCTTTTATGTCACACTGTGTTTGCGCAGAAGTCTTTCAAATGCAGTTTTTTTGAGAAAAAAATACACTTTAATGAATAAAAAAAAAAAAAAACTAAACAGTAAAGTTAGCCCAATGTTTTTGTATAATGTAAAAGATGACGTCACCCCGAGAATCGGGATCTTTATTCTAAGCAAAAAAATCCTGATTCTCATTTTATCCAGAATCGAGCCGCTCTAATCAATTGTATACACTCACCGGCCACTTTATTAGGTACACCTGTTCAATGGTTTGGTAACACAAATTGCTAATCAGCCAATCACATGGCAGCAACTCAATGCATTTAGGCATCTAGATGTGGTGAAGACGACTTGCTGAGGTTCAAACTGAGCATCAGAATGGGGAAGAAAGGGGATTGAAGGGACTGTGAACGTGGCATGGTTGTTTGTGGCAGATGGGCTGGTCTGAGTATTTCTGGGATTTTCACACACAACCATCTCTCGGGATTACAGAGAATGGTGGGAAAAATAGAAAATATCCAGTGAGTGGCAGTTGTGTGGAGGAAAATGCCTTCTTGAGGTCAGAGGAGAATGGGCAGACTGGTTGCAGATGATAGAAAGGAAACAATAACTCAAATAACCACTGTTTACACCCAATGTATGCAGAATACCATCTCTGAATGCACAACACATCCCACCTTGAAGCAGATGGGCTACAGCAGCAGAAGACCACACTGGGTGCCACTCCTGTCAGCTAAGAACAGGAAACTGAGGCTAAAATTCACACAGAATCACCAAAATTGTACAATAAAAGATTGGAAAAACGTTGCCTGGTCTGATGAGTCTGGATTTCAGCCGCGACATTCAGCTGGTAGGGTCAGAATTTGGCGCATGAATCCATCCTGCCTTGTATCACCGGTTCAGGCTGGTGGTGGTGGTGTAATGGTGTGGGGGGAGGAGGGGGGGTAATTGTTCAGGCTGGTGGTGGTTGTGTAATGGTGCGGAGGAGGGGGGGGTGGTAATGGTTCAGGCTGGTGGTGTAATGGTGTGGGGGAGGAGGAGGAGGATGGGGGGTAATGGTTCAGGCTGGTGGTGTAATGGTGTGGGGGATGAGCATGGTTTACCCACCACAGCCTACCTGAGTATTGTTGCTGACCATGTCCATCCCTTTATGACTACAGTGTCCCCATCTTCTGATGGCTCCTCCCAGCAGGATAATGCAACAGGTCACAAAGCTCCAATCATCTCACCACTGGTTTCTTCACCATGACAATGAGGTCACTGTCCTCCAATGGTCTCCACACTCACCACATCTCATCCAATAGATCACCTTTGGGATGTGGTGGAACGGGACATTGGCATCATGGATGTGCAGCCGACAAATCTGCAGCAACTGTGTGATGTTATCATGTCACTATGGAGCAAAATTTCTTTTGTTTCCAGCACCTTGTTGTATCTATGCCACCAAGAATGAAGGCAAAAGGGGGTCCAGCACACTACTAGCAAGGTGTACCTAATAAAGTGGCCGGTGAGTGTAGGGTAATCAACACATGGGTTAAATGGTCCAAGATGGCAAAAAAAAGGGACACCCCCATATGCTAATCACTATACCGAGCTGGGGAAAGGATGCTGATGATTCCACAGTTATGAATACAATCCTCACATACAAATCTAATCTCCAAAGTACTATAAACTCGTATATTATATCCACCTATAATTCCTTACTATTCCCTCTAATAGGACATTTTCTATTACATTCCACCTTAAACTTCTCTCAGGTCCCTCATTATTCCTTATATAATGTCACCCTCTGGTGGTTGAAGCTAAAATTGCCGTATCTTACAACTAATAACCAAGTTCCCAACAACCATCCTCCCCCCTAGTGGTGAAACTCAAAATACCATCAAATATCATTCTAAAATGAATATATTAAAAAATCTGCAATAAAACAATTTAGCAGCTTGAAGAACCAACCTTTTCTGGCACTAGTTTTACTAGTTTAAATCAATATGTTTTGCTAGAAAAGTACTCATAAACCCCAAACATTATATATATATATATTTTATGGAGCAGAGACCCTAAAATGGTGATTGTTGGAATGTTTTATGTCACACAGTATTTGCACAGCGGTTCTTCAAAAGCAACTTTCCTTTGGAACGGATACATTTTAATGAATTAAAAAAAAAAAAAAATAATAATATATATATATATATATATATATATATATATATATATATATATACACACATACACACACACACACACACACACACACACACACACACACACACACACACATATATATATATATATATATATATATATATACTGTATATACACACACACACATATATATATATATATATATAAAATAAATATTATATATTATATATATATATACACACGGCTCAAAATTGAAAGTCCTGAGCTACTAGCCAGGCCTTAAGGGTTACTCGCCACCAGTTGCCCCACCCAAACACGCCCTCATAAATTATCTCATAAAATTACACTGTTAAATGTTTTTGCATTAATGCAGAAGTTACAAAAATAAATATTAATAACAACGTTTTCAGTGCCCATCAGTGCAGCCTCATCAGTGCCCATCAAGGGTCTGGAGGGGGGGGGGGGTGAAGAGAACTGGAGAGGGGCTGGAGGGGGGCTGAAGAGCACTGGGGGGCTGGAGGGGGGACTGAAGAGCACGGGGGGGGGGCTGAAGAGCACTGAGGGGCTGGAGGGGGGAAGGTGAAGAGCACTGGGGAGGGCTGGAGGGGGGGCTGAAGAGCACTGGGGAGGGCTGGAGGGGGGGGGCTGAAGAGCACTGGGGGGGCTGGAGGGGGGGCTGAAGAGTACTGGGGGGGCTGGAGGGGAGGGGGCTGAAGAGCACTTGGGGGGCTGGAGGGGGGAGCTGAAGAGAGCACTGGAAGGGCTGAAGAGGGGGGGCTTAAGAGAACTAAGGGGCTGGAGAGGGGGGGCTGTACACCACTAGGGGGGCCAGCATAAAAAAAGAAGTTGGATAGGAGGGGGATGGGGGGCTGCATATAGAGGAATTGATCTTTGCATATTCCTCCTGCAAGCGCTGAATGCCTGCAGAGAGGAGAATCAGGCATCCAGCCCAGCGGCTGCAGGAGGAATATGCAAATATTAATTCCTCTATATGCTGCCGCCCCACCGCTCCTTCTATGCAGTCACACAGGGAGGCTGCTCAATCCTCAGGCACTCACCTTCTTCCAGCCCCCGGGAGCAGCGCAGCACAGACGGAGGGAGCAAGCTGCCTTAACGGGAAGAGATGATCGGCGCGAGTACCGGTGTAGCATGAAGATAACCCCCATTGGTATGCCACTGCTGGCGGGATAGTGTTAGAGTGCGGATCATCCAACTGTAACAGCTTGTAATTGCCGGGCGCTCAGTGACACACACAGTCCCTAGCCAGCCTTCTTTGATAGACGTCACACGTCCTGGTTGGCCAGGTGTTCTGTCCATCAAAGAAGCCGGGCTAGGAGGCGGGACTGGGTGTGTCAGTGAGCGCCCGACAATTACAATTAAAGCTGTTACAGTTGGATGATCCGCGCTCTGACATTATTCAGTCCGTCAGGTGGCCGGCTTTCATCTCCTCTCGCTCCCGGTGCTCGCCCTACATAATTTTCCACTCGCAAAATGCGAGCAGGCGAGTGGAAAATTTGAGGGCTGTATATATATATATATATATATGTACATTTTTTGGTTAAATATTAAAGATGATGTTAAACCAAGTAAATAGACACCTAACATGTCACGCTTTAAAACTGCTCACGCTCTTGGATAGGCGACAAACTACAGTATTTAAAAATCTCGATTAAAAAATTGACAGATTACCAGTTTAGAGTTACAGAGGAGGTCTAGAGCTAGAATTATTGCTCTTACTCCAACGTTTGCTGGGATACCTCACATGTGTGGTGCGAACACCGTTTACATATGCATGCCCAACTTACGTGTGCATTATCTTCTGCACGTGAGCACAGGGGGGTGGAGCACTTTATTTTTTTATTTATTTTATTTTAGTTTTTTACACTGTCCCTTTATTTATTTTTTTAATCACTTTTATTCCTATTAGAAGAAATATAAACATCTATCGTAATATAAATAAGGATGACAGATCCTCTTTATGGAGAGATCCCAAATCTCTTCTTTACCTATAAAAGCAAAGGATTAAAAAAAATTTAAAAAATCGTTTTTTTCATTTTTTTTTTTTAAATGTGTTTACTTCTGCCTTAGATTGGGAGTGATGTCATGATGTGGCTCCGGTCCTCCAAGGCCATAGAGGTGAGCAGAGATGATCCAGTCTCTCATTGCCTTGGGCATGCTGGTGAAAATGGTAAGTAGAGTTGAGCGAACACCTGGATGTCTGGGTTCGGCGGGTCCGGCCGAACTTGAAAAAAAGTCCGGGTTCGTGAACCGGACTTAACCCAAACTTTACCCCCATCCCGAACCCCATTGAAGTCAATGGAGACCCGAACTTTTGAGCACTAAAATGCCTCCAAAACAAACATGGAAAGGGCTAGAGGGCTGCAAATGGCAGCAAACTCATCTTAAGAGCATGGAAAGTGCTCTGCAAACAAATGTGGATAGGGAAATAACTTAAAATAACATAAAAAACAAAAAAAAAAAAATAATCATCTTGAATGATGTAGGAGGATGAGGCCCATATGGAGTAGGAGGTTGAGGTGGCGTTGGATATGGCAGTGGATATGGCGGTGTAGGTGGAAGCGGCGGCGGCAGTGGAGGAGGAGGACGAGGTAGCCAACACTGGTTTTGGTTTTTAATTAAAAAAAAATTTAAATTCGGGTACACCCCAAAAGAGTTAGAAAGATCAAATCCAACAATGGCTGGGTAAGGCTGGTATACATGTCTATTCTGCACAAGGTACAGACAAGTCCTGTGGGATCCATACCTGGTTCATTTTAATGAACGTGAGCTTGTCCACATTGGCGCTGGACAGGCGGCTGCAGTTGTCTGTGATAACGCCCCGAGCCGTGCTAAATACACGTTCAGATAATACACTAGCAGCAGGGAAGGCCAGCACCTCCAAGGCGTAAAGGGAAAGCTCAGGCCATGTGCCCAACTTGGAGACCCAGAAGTTGAAGGGGGCAGACCCATCATTCAGTACGTCTAGGTACTGCTCCACCATGTTAGTGAAATGCTGCCTCCTGCTAAGACGTTCCATATCAGCTGGTGGTGCTGCTGCTTGTTGTGGCGTGCTGACAAAGCTTTTCCACATTTCGGCCATGCTAACCCTGCCTTCTGAGGTGCTGGCGGTGCCCTGGCAGCATTGACGACCTCTTCCTCCTCCCCCCCTGCCTTGGCCTTGTGCTTCCACTGTGCCCCCGCTGTCAGGTGGGAATGCCACCAGCAGCGCGTCTACCAGCGTGCGCTTGTACTCGCGCATCTTCCGATCATGCTCCAGTGAGGAAATTAAGGACGGTATGTTGTCCTTGTAACGGGGATCCAGCAGGGTGGCCACCCAGTAATCAGCACAATTTACTATGTGGGAAACTCGGCAGTTGTTGCAGAGACACTGCAGCATGTAATTGCTCATGTGTGCCAGGCTGCCCAGAGGCAACGAAAGCCATCCTCTGTGGGAGGTCTATCCTGTGTCCTCCGTATCCCCCCAGCCAAGCACCAGTGATGGCCATGAGCTGGCCTGGGTGCCACCCTGCTGTGAACATGGTTCCATATCCTCCTCCATCTCCTTCTCCTCATCCTCGTCATCCTCCAGAACTGTGCCCCTGCTGGACAATTGTGTCCCTGGCGTTTGTGGGTGCAGGAACTCATCCTCGGAGCCACTTGCGAATGACTGCCCTGAAAGCCTTGGAAATGATACCTCTTCATGCTCCGCCTCCTCATCCTGTACCACATCCTCTTCCATCATCGCCCGAAGTGTTTTTTCAAGAAGGCATAGAAGTGGGATAGTTAAGCTGAGAACGGCGTCATCGGTACTGGCCATGTTGGTGGAGTACTCGAAACAGTGCAACCAGGCAAACAGGTCTCGCATGGTAGCCCAGTTATTGGTGATGAAGTGGTGCTGTTCCGCAGAGTGACTCAGCACAGCCAGGGGTAAACGACAGCAGGCAATTTTAAAACTTGCCTGTTTGGGGGGAAAAACCACACACCACGCAGGAGTTGTGGAGGGGCATTGAACAGCAGACCGATGAGTGGTTGCTGCCAATTAACCTCAAGCCCGGCCTGGTGGTGTGCGAGAACGGACGAAATCTCGTAGCAGCTCTGGGCCTAGCCGGTTTGACACACATCCCTTGCTTGGCGCATGTGCTGAATTTGGTGGTGCAGAGGTTCCTTAGAAATTACCCCGATATGTCAGAGCTGCTGCAGAAAGTGTAGGCCGTCTGTGCGCATTTTCAGCATTCTCACCCTGCTGCTTCTTTCCTGTCAGCGCTGCAGCGTAACTTCAGCCTTCCCGCTCACCTATGTGACGTGCTCACAAGGTGGAACTCCACCTTGCACATGCTGGCCAGACTGTGCGAGCAGCAGCAGGCCATAGTGGAGTTTCAGCTCCATAAGGCGCATCCACTGGGGTCTGCAAGCCGACTGGGTACCCCACTGCCAAGGTCTGAAGGCTGGCTGAGAACCCTGCCACCGGGGTCCCAAAACTGACTGGGTTTCCTTCTTGTCAGATCCTTAAGAAGTCGCAACACCGAAGGCTTACCATTCTTAAAAGCAGCCTGTGTCCCAATGTTGAGACACTAAAAGATACCCGAATGCTTAATGCCAAAATCCCTGGTCCATGCAGGTACCCTGACACAAGGGTGTCCCGTCACAACTGGACCTCTTCTCACACTGTTAGAGACTGTTCTGTATTTTATCTGCCACTCAGGTCTACCCAGGGCATAGGTTACCCCACTCGGGTCCCCAGATGCAACAGGGATTTCAGAGATGACCCCTGGGTCAGGACAAAGTTCATATGGAACACTGTCTTTTCCCATAGGACCTCTACTACTGGGGCTGTAAAAGCAGATGCAGTTCTCATGTTCAGAGTGGATATCTGGACCACCTGGCCTTAGCATAACAGGATCAGCTGGCTGCGAAAAGAATGTATAACAAGCAACAGTAGGGATCTTAACCCACAGACCACCCATTTGGGCCACATAACACTGGAAGTTCATGAGCCTCAGACACATTAGCAAGTGGGATCTTAACCCGGTCAACAGAGTCCAGTTTAACAGCAAGTGGTGAATTGACATAGTCTGCCTGGGCAGCGGCCCCGGTATCAGCAAAGTCCGTCTGGGCAGCGACCCCCGGTATCAACATAGTCCACCTGGGCAGCGGCCCCAGTATCAACATAGTCCGCCTGGGCAGCGGCCAACGGTATCAACATAGTCCGTCCGGGCAGTGGCCTGCAAGTCACCCGCAGCAGACGGCAGCATGGAGGAGGTCTGGATCTCATCAGCAGTCAGCAGCATGGAGGACAACTGGATCTCATCAGCAGTCAGCAGCATGGAGGATGACTGGATCTCATCAGCAGTCAGCAGCATGGAGGGCGACTGGATCTCATCAGCAGTCAGCAGCATGGAGGACGACTGGATCTCATCAGCAGTCAGCAGCATGGATAGTGGCAGAGTTGTAAGAGCATGAAAAAAGTTCTGTTCATTTTTAGGCTTACATACTGGAGTCCTGTGAGCATTTGAGTTGTGCTGACCAGAGTGTACTGCTGATGTAAATGTAGTAACAGTACTGGGAAGAATAGAGTGCAGAGCAGCAGTACAGGAAGAGGCCTGAGATGTTGGGTAACAGAATTGCAGGGGGAGCCTCCAATGGATTACATACTGAGGAAGACTGGTTACTGGTGGCAGGGTACTGATCTACAGGTGGTAAAGAACACGCAGTAGCAGCTGTGGTTGCTAAGGGTAACAGAGGAATAGATTTTTGATTTATTTCAGTAGATATAACTTTATGTGACTCATCTAGAACTGGGGATAGGATCTCTGACCAAGCTTGTAGCAGAGGGTGAACTAGAGTCAGTTGGTCTTTCCCGAGCTCACTTTGCTCAATTAAAGATCGCACAGCAGCAATGCAATCCAACAACACCTGCTGTGAATAGGCTGAATACTGATGGAAGAAAGAACCTGCACAATATTTCAGCAACCATCCCTAAAATTCAGCCTGGAACAAAGTAAATGGAGGAGTGAAAACATCCTGGCCCTGTGAGATCGACCAAAATACTAGCTCAGAACAGACCTGAATTAAAGGCTGAACTTGTCTAAGGAAGAATCTGCCCTCAACAGCTAAAGCATGTGCTGTCAGAATGTTTTCCAACAGTTCCTCCTCAGTGAGACTTAGCGCCTGCAACAATGAACGACAAAAATATTTATCTTCTGCTGCATGCACACGACAAATAACCTGCGCTCTTAGCATTTTGACAAAAGGAAGATAAAGTCAAAAGCAACTGGCTTCCAGCTCCAAAGTGTAGCTGATCTGGTCGTAGTGGGCGTCACTATTATGTCAGGGTTCAGCAGCAACTAGGGAGAACAGACACATGTAGCTACACATAAAAATGGAGACCAAACCATATAAATAACCTTAAGGTGAGATTTATTACAGCGAACCACATAAACAAGCATACACAGCAACAGTGAACTTAGAAAATGCAAGCAAACAAACCAAACCCCAAAGACAAAATAACTAAAGAACCAACTATCTACAAGTATATACAATATAAGGGACAAGGGTAACAGGGAAGCAAGGAAGAGGGCAAGCAAGACTGGATACTAGGCAGAGAGCAGGAACAAGGCAAAGGGGGCTACAGGATGGATCAAGGATCACAGACACTCAGTTTAGGCAGCAAGGAGGCAATCAAAATAGTGACGTGCCTGGGAAAGGGAGGAACAGCCTTAAATAGACACCTGGCAGCTGAAGACAGGTATAAGTGTGATCATAGAAGCCTTCTGGCTTCTGGGAGACAACTGCTGGTAGACACTGGAACTGCAGCATACAGCCCAGGGCAACACAGTGCCACCAGCAGGTGAACTCAATCCTAACAGTCGGCCTGTATAGGCCCCAAAAATTAGCCCACATGGATTTAACTGACAGCTAAGAACGTAGTATTTGATGGCTGGTGGTACATTAGGCATTCACAGGATACAGAAGTAAGTGTCGGCCAGTATAGGCCCCAAAAATAAGCCCACATAGGTTTAACTGACAGCTAAGAACGTAGTATTTCATGGCTGGAGGTACATTAGGCATTCACAGGATACAGAAGTAAGTGTCGGCCAGTATTGGCCCCAAAAATTAGCCCGCATGGGATTAACTGACAGCTAAGAACGTAGTATTTGATGGCTGGTGGTACATTAGGCATTCACAGGATACAGAAGTAAGCGTCGGTCTGTATAGAACCCAAAAATTAGCCCACATAGGTTTAACTGACAGCTAAGAACGTAGTATTTGATGGCTGGAGGTACATTAGGCATTCACAGGATACAAAAGTAACTGTCGGCCTGTATAGGCCCCAAAAATTAGCCCACATGGGTTTACCTGACAGCTAAGAATGTAGTTTTTGGTGGCTGAAGGTACATTAGGCATTCACAGGATACAGAAGTAAGTGTCATCCTGCCTAGGCCCCCAAAATTAGCCCACATAAGTTTACCTGACAGCTAAGAATGTAGTATTTGGTGGCTGAAGGTACATTAGGCATTCACAGTATACAGAAGTAAGTGTCGGCCAGTATTGCCCCCAAAATTTAGCCCACACTTGATTAACTGACAGCTAAGAACGTAGTATTTAATGGCTGGAGGTACATTAGGCATTCACAGGATACAGAAGTAAGCGTCGGTCTGTATAGAACCCAAAAATTAGCCCACATAGGTTTAACTGACAGCTAAAAATGTAGTATTTGGTGGCTGAAGGTACATTAGGCATTCACAAGATGCAGAAGTAAGTGTCGGCTTGCATAGGCCCCAAAAATTAGCCCACATGGGTTTACCTGACAGCTGAGAACGTAATATTTGATGGCTGGAGGTATATTAGGCATTCACAGTATACAGAAGTAAGTGTCGGCCAGCATTGGCCCAAAAAATTAGCCCACATGGGTTTACCTGACAGCTAAGAACGTAGTATTTGATGGCTGGAGGTACATTAGGAATTCAAAGGATACAGAAGTAAGTGTTGTCCTGTATAGGCCCCAAACATTTGCCAACATGGGTTTAACTGACAGCTAAGAACATAGTATTTGATGGCTGGAGGTACATTAGGCATTCACAGGATACAGAGGTGCTGGCCTGCAAAGGCCCCAAAAATTAGCCCACATGGGTTTAACTGACAGCTAAGAACGTAGCATTTGGTGGCTGGAGGTACATTAGGCATTCACATGATACAGAAGTAAGTGTAGGGCTGTATAGGCCCAAACAATTTGCCCACATGGGTTTAACTGACAGCTAAGAACGTAGTATTTGATGGCTGGATGTACATTAGGCATTCACAGGATACAGAAGTAAGTGTCGGCCAGCATTGGCCCCAAAAATTAGCCCACACTTGATTAACTGACAGCTAAGAACGTAGTATTTGATGGCTGGAGGTACATTAGGCATTCACAGGATACAGAAGTGTCGGCCTATATAGGCCCCAAAAAATAGTCCACATGGGTTTAACTGACAGCTAAAAATGTAGTATTCTGTGGCTGAAGGTACATTAGGCATTCACAGGATACAGAAGTAAGTGGTGGCCAGTATTGGCCCCAAAAATTAGCCCACATGGGTTTAACTGACAGCTAAGAACGTAGTATTTGGTGGCTGGAGGTACATTAGGCATTCACAGGATACAGAAGTAAGTGTAGGGCTGTATAGGCCCAAAAAATTTGCCCACATGGGTTTAACTGACAGCTAAGAATGTAGTACTTGATGGCTGGAGGTACATTAGGCATCCACAGGATACATAAGTAAGTGTCGGCCTGTATAGGCCCCAAAAAATTAGCCCACATGGGTTTACCTGACAGCTAAGAACGTAGTATTTGGTGTCTGAAGTTACATTAGGCATTCACAGGATACAGAAGTAAGTGTCGGCCTGTATAGGCCCCAAAAATTGGCCCACATGGGTTTACCTAACAGCTAAGAACGTAGTATTTGGTGGCTGAAGGTACATTAGGCATTCACAGGATACAGAAGTAAGTGTCGGCCAGTATTGCCCCCAAAAATTAGCCCACACTTGATTGACTGACAGCTAAGAACATAGTATTTGATGGCTGGAGGTACATTAGGCATTCACAGGATACAGAATTAAGTATCTGCCTGTATAGGCCCCAAAAAATAGTCCACATGGGTTTAACTGACAGCTAAAAATGTAGTATTTGGTGGCTGAAGGTACATGAGGCATTCACAAGATACAGAAGTGTCGGCTTGCATAGGCCCCAAAAATTAGCCCACATGGGCTTACCTGACAGCTGAGAACATAGTATTTGATGGCTGGAGGTACATTAGGCATTCACAGTATACAGAAGTAAGTGTCGGCCAGCATTGGCCCAGAAAATTAGCCCACATGGGTTTAACTGACAGCTAAGAATGTAGTATTTGATGGCTGGAGGTACATTAGGAATTCACAGGATACAGAAGTGTTGTCCTGTATAGGCCCCAAAAATTATCCCACATGGGTTTACCTAACAGCTAAGAACGTAGTATTTGGTAGCTGAAGGTACATTAGTCATTCGCAGGATACAGAAGTAAGTGTCGGCCTTTATAGGCCCCAAATAATAGCTCACATGGGTTTACCTGACAGCTAAGAACGTAGTATTTGGTGGCTGAAGGTACATTAGGCATTCACAGAATACAGAAGTAAGTGTCGGCTTGTATAGGCCCCAAAAATTAGACCACATGGGTTTACCTCACAGATAAGAATGTAGTATTTGGTGGCTGAAGGTACATTAGGCATTCACAGGATACAGAAGTAAATGTCGGCTTGTATAGACCCCAAAAATTAGCCCACATGGGTTTAATTGACAGCAAAGAACGTAGTATTTGATGGCTGGAAGTACATTAGGCATTCACAGGATACAGAAGTAAGTGTCGGCCTGTATAGGCCCCAAAATGTAGTCCACATGGGTTTAACTGACAGCTAAGAACGAAGTATTCGGTAGCTAAAGGTACATTAGGCATTCACAGGATACAGAAGTGTCGTTCTGTATAGGCTCAAAAAATTAGCCCACATGGGTTTACCTGACAGCTAAGAAGGTAGTATTTGTTGGCTGAATGTACATTAGGCATTCACAGGATACAGAAGTGAGTGTCGGCCTGTATAGGCCCCAAAAATGAGCCCACATGGGTTTACCTGACAGCTAAGAAAGCAGTATTTGGTGGCTGAAAGTAAACTAGGCATTCACAGGATACAGAAGTAAGTGTCGGCCTGCATAGGGTGGGGCTGGGGAAGACCCAGCTGTCATAGTACACGTGGGTACCAATGACATAGGCAGAGGAAGACGGAGAGTCCTAAATGATTTCAGGGACTTAGGCGCTAAGTTGAGGACTAGGACCTCCAAGGTAGTATTTTCCGAAATACTACCTGTACCTCGAGCCACACCAGAGAGGCAGCGGGAGATTAGGGAAGTTAACGAGTGGCTGAGGAGCTGGTGTAGTAAGGAGGGTTTTGGGTTCCTGGAGAACTGGGCCGTCTTCTCAGTCGGTCACCGGCTCTTTGGTAGGGACGGATTGCACCTAAATGGGGTGGGTGCAAGGATGGCCAAAAAGTTAGAGGGGCTTTTAAACTAGGGAATGGGGGGGGGAGGGTACAGATGTAGAATTAGCCAGTGGAAAGCAAGTTTCAGAGGGCAGAAATGGGGGCATTAGTGGTAGGGTGTTTGGAGCTCCTAAACCCAGGGTGGGTATGGGAAAAAATCAAGAGAGCAGCCTAAAAACATCAAATGAGGATAAATGTAACCGATCAAAATTAAGAGGTTTGTATACCAATGCCAGAAGCCTGGCCAACAAGATGGGAGAGCTGGAGCTGCTGATGTTTGAGGAGGACTTAGATTTTGTGGGGAGACTTGGTTTGACAGCTCTCATGACTGGATGGCGACCATTCAGGGACATTCCCTTTATCGCAGAGATAGAGAGGGTAAAAAAGGGGGAGGGGTATGTCTGTATATTAAGAACAGTATACAGGTAAATATGAGGGATGATATTAATAATGGAGCTATGGATGAGGCAGAATCCCTATGGGTAGAGCTTCAAAGGGAAGGCACGGCGGGGAAGGTAATATTGGGCGTATGCTATAGGCCCCCCAACCAGAGGGAGGAGGGTGAGGCGGACCTCCTTTTACAAATAGGATTGGCAGCAAGGATGGGCAATGTCATTATAATGGGGGACTTTAATTATCCAGATATAGACTGGGCAGAAGGAACCGCGCACTCAGCTAAGGCTAGGCAGTTCCTAAATGTTTTGCAGGACAATTTCATGGGTCAGATGGTGAATGCACCGACAAGAAACAATGCGGTACTTGACCTACTGATTACCAACAATACAGACCTGCTCACGGATATAGAAATACGGGACAACTTAGGAAACAGTGACCATAGGTCAATAAGTTTCAGTATTAATTACAGTAATAGGAAGCTGAGGGGTAATATAAGGACCCTGAATTTCAAAAGAGCCAATTTCCCAAAACTGAGCTTGCAGCTAGAAAATATCAATTGGGATAGAACCCTGGGAACAAAGAACACGGAGGAAAAATGGGAGTGCTTCAAGAGCATACTAAACAGGGGGATTGTCCAGTGCATTCCAAAGGGAAATGAATTTAAAAGAGCAAAAATAAACCCTGGGTGGCTAAACTCCAACATAAAAATGTATATTAGAGCTAAAGAGAAGGCCTTCAAAAAATACAAGACTGAGGGGTCATTGGCAGCATTTAAGCATTACAAAGAGTGTAATAAGAAATGTAAAGATGAAATCAGGGCGGCAAAAATAGAACACGAGAGACATATAGCGGAGGAGAGTAAAAAGAACCCCAAGAAGTTCTTTAAGTATATCAACAGTAAGAAAGCGAGGCCAGAACACATTGGCCCCATAAAAGATGATAAAGGAAATATGGCCACTGAGGACAGAGAAAAGGCGGAAGTGTTAAATCATTTCTTCTCTTCAGTCTTCACAAAAGAATCGGGGGGCTACACGAACCCAGCTTGTAAGGCCGAACTAAATAATACACCTCAGGAAGTGCCGCCATGGTTAACAGAAGACAGACTTAAAACTAAACTAGAGAAACTTAACATAAATAAATCCCCGGGACCGGATGGCTTGCACCCGAGGGTTCTAAATGAGCTCAGCCAGGTGATTGCCAGACCATTATTCTTGATCTTTATGGATAGTTTACAGACAGGTATGGTGCCAGCTGATTGGAAAAAAGCCAACGTGGTACCAATATTTAAGAAGGGGCCGAGATATATCCCGGGTAACTATAGGCCAGTCAGCCTAACATCTGTAGTCTGCAAAATTTTGGAGGGGATGTTAAGGGACCACATACAAGACTTTAGTAATGAAAACGGTATTATAAGTAGTAATCAGCATGGATTCATGAAAAATCGTTCGTGCCAAACCAATCTATTAACCTTCTACGATGAAGTTAGCTGCCACCTAGATAAAGGTAAGCCTGTGGATGTGGTGTATCTGGACTTTGCAAAGGCCTTTGACACCGTTCCCCACAAACGATTACTGTACAAACTAAGGAAGGTAGGTATGGATCAGAAGGTAAGTACCTAGATAGAGAACTGGCTCCAGGGGAGAGTACAGAGGGTGGTGATTAATGGGGAGTACTCGGATTGGGCGGGTGTGGAAAGTGGGGTCCCCCAGGGTTCTGTCCTGGGACCAATCCTGTTTAATTTGTTCATAAATGATCTAGAGGAGGGGATATCAAGTACAATCTCAGTATTTGCAGAGGATACTAAACTAGGCATGCCAATATCTTCTATGCAGGATGTGGAAACCTTGCAAGCAGACCTGAACAAAATAACGGGGTGGGCAACTACATGGCAGATGAGGTTTAATGTTGATAAATGTAAAGTAATGCACTTGGGGGCCAGAAACCAGAAAGCAAGCTACTCACTAGGGGGGGAACCTCTGGGTGAGTCTAGAATGGAAAAGGACTTAGGGGTACTGGTAGACAACAAGCTTGGCAGTGGCATGCAATGCCAAGCCGCCGCAAGCAAAGCCAACAGAATACTGGGATGTATAAAAAAGGGGATTCACTCCAGAAATAAAGAGATTATCCTCCCACTCTACAAGACTCTGGTCCGGCCACATCTGGAGTATGCTGTCCAGTTCTGGGCACCGGTCCTCAAGTAGGATGTGCTGGAACTGGAGAAAGTCCAGAGAAGGGCAACAAAAATAATTAGGGGAATGGAGGACATCAGCTATGAGGAAAGACTACAAGCACTGAACCTTTTCTCTCTGGAGAAAAGACGATTGAGGGGGGATATGATATCAATGTACAAATACTGTACTGGTGACCCGAGCATAAGGAACAAACTATTCAGAGAAAGGAGATACAATAAGACACGTGGCCACTCACTAAAACTAGAGGAAAGGCGGTTTAACCTTAAAGTGCGAAAGGGGTTCTTCACTGTAAGAACGGTAAGGATGTGGAATTCTCTTCCACAAGCAGTCGTATCAGCAGGGAGCATTGATAGTTTCAAAAAACTATTAGATGGACACCTTAAAGACCACAACATACAGGGGTATACAATGTACGGTTAAAAGCAAACACACACACGCATCATGGGTTGAACTGGATGGACTGATGTCTTTTTTCAACCTCACTAACTATGTAACTATGTAGGCATTCACAGGATACAGAAGTAAGTGTCGGCCTGTATAGGCCCAAAAAATTAGCCCACATGGGTTTACCTGACAGCTGAGAACGTAGTATTTTATGGCTGGAGGTACATTAGGCATTTACAGTATACAGAAGTAAGTGTCGGCCAGCATTGGCCCCAAAAATTAGCCCACATGGGTTTAACTGACAGCTAAGAACGTAGTATATGATGGCTGGAGGTACATTAGGAATTCACAGGATACAGAGGTAAGTGTCGTCCTGTATAGCCCCCAAAAATTAGCCCACATGGGTTTACCTGACAGCTAAGAACGTAGTATTTGGTGGCTAAAGGTACATTAGGCATTCACAAGATACAGAAGTAAGTGTCGGCTTTTATAGGCCCCAAAAATTAGCCCACATGGGTTTACCTGACAGCTGAGAACGTAGTATTTGATGGCTGGAGGTACATTAGGCATTTACAGAATATAGAAATTAGTGTCAGCCTGCATAGGCCCCAAAAATTAGCACACATGGGTTTAACTGACAGCTAAGAACGTCGTATTTGATGGCTGGAGGTACATTAGGCATTCACAGGATACAGAAGTCAGTGTCGGCCTGCATACGCCCCAAAAATGAGCCCCCATGGGTTTACCTGACAGCTAAGAACGTAGTATTTGATGGCTGGAGGTACATTCGGCATTCACAGGATACAGAAGTAAGTGTAGGCCAGCATTGGCCCCAAAAATTAGCCCACATGGGTTTAACTGACAGCTAAGAATGTAGTACTTGATGGCTGGAGGTACATTAGGGATTCACAGGATACAGAAGTCAGTGTCGGCCTGTATAGGCCCCAAAAATTAGCCCACATGGGTTTACCTGACACCTAAGAATGTAGTTTTTTTAGTGGCTGAAGGTACATTAGGCATTCACAGGATACAGAAGTAAGTGTCGGCCTGTATAGGCCCCAAAAATTAGCCCACATGAGTTTACCTGACAGCTAAGAAGGTAGTATTTGGTGGCTGAAGGTACATTAGGCATTCACAGGATACAGAAGTAAGTGTCGGCCTGTATAGGTCCCAAAAATTAGCCCACATGGGTTTAACTGACAGCTAAGAACGTAGTATTTGATGGCTGGAGGTACATTAGGCATTCACAGGATACAGAAGTAAGAGTTGGCCAGTATTGGCCCAAAAAATTAGCTGACAGCTAAGAACGTAATATTTGATGGCTGGAGGTACATTAGGCATTCACAGGCTAGAGAAGTAAGTGTCGGCCTGTATAGGCCCCAAACATTAGCCCACATGGGTTTAACTGACAGCTAAGAACATAGTATATGATGACTGGAGGTACATTAGGCATTCACAGGATACAGAAGTAAGTGGAGGCTTGTATAGGCCCCAAAACTTAGCCCACATGGGTTTAACTGAAAGCTAAGAATGTAGCATTTTATGGCTGGAAGTACATTAGGCATTCACATAATACAGAAGTAAGTGTTGGCCTGTATAGGTCCCAAAAATTAGCCCACATGGGTTTAACTGACAGCTAAGAACATAGTATTTGATGGCTGGAAGTACATTAGGCATTCACAGGCTAGAGAAGTAAGTGTCGGCCTGTATAGGCCCCAAACATTAGCCCACATGGGTTTACCTGACAGCTGAGAACGTAGTATTTTATGGCTGGAGGTACATTAGGCATTTACAGTATACAGAAGTAAGTGTCGGCCAGCATTGGCCCCAAAAATTAGCCCACATGGGTTTAACTGACAGCTAAGAACGTAGTATATGATGGCAGGAGGTACATTAGGCATTCACAGGATACAGAAGTCAGTGTCGGCCTGTATAGGCCACAAAAATTAGCCCACATGGGTTTACCTGACAGCTAAGAACGTAGTTTTTGGTGGCTGAAGGTACATTAGGCATTAACAGAATATAGAAGTTAGTGTCGGCCTGCATACGCCCCAAAAATTAGCCCCCATGGGTTTACCTGACAGCTAAGAATGTAGTATTTGATGGCTGGAGGTACATTAGGGATTCACAGGATACAGAAGTCAGTGTCAGCCTGTATAGGCCCCAAAAATTAGCCCACATGGGTTTACCTGACAGCTAAGAATGTAGTTTTTTTAGTGGCTGAAGGTACATTAGGCATTCACAGGATACAGAAGTAAGTGTCTTCCAGTATTGCCCCCAAAAATTAGCCCACATTGGATTAACTGACAACTAAGAATGTAGGATTTGATGGCTGGAGGTACATTAGGCATTCACAGGATACAGAAGTAAGTGTCGGCCTGTATAGGCCCCAAAAATTAGCCCACATGGGTTTACCTAACAGCTAAGAACTTAGTATTTGGTGGCTGAAGGTACATTAGGCATTCACAGGATAAAGAAGTAAGTGTCGGCCTGTATAGGCCCCAAAAATTAGCCCACATGGGTTTAACTGACAGCTAAGAACGTAGTATTTGATGACTGGAGGTACATTAGGCATTCACAGGACACAGAAGTAAGTGTCGGCCAGTATAGGCCCCAAAAATTAGTCCACATGGGTTTAACTGACAGCTAAGAACGTGGTATTTGGTGGCTGGAGGTACATTAGGCATTCACAGAAAAAATAATTGTCGGCCCTGAAAGGCCCCAAAAATTTGCCATTTAATGGACATGAAATGCCTTTTATGCCGCTGTATGTAGCGAAGCCAAGGACCAGGAATAGCTGTGGGTGGAAGGCGGTCTGGCGGATATTTGTGGCCCGGCATGAGGAATTTCAATGAAACATGGTCTACTGGTCACATGTGTTGAATTCCTCAGAGATCCATGCCTTATTCATTTTTATAAATGTGAGGTAGTCAACACTGTCATGAGCTAGGTGAGTTTGCTTATCAGTCACGATCCCACCTGCTGTGCTGAACGTATTTTCGGACAGGACACTGGATGGGGGGCAAGCCAACGGTTCCATTGCAAATTGTGCAAGCTCTGGGCAGAGGTCAAGCCTGCCCACCCAGTAGTCCAGGGGTTCATCACTCCTCAGAGCGTCCACATTGGCCTGTCGGTCTAGGCGTTCCATGATGCTGGAGTACAGCTTTCGATGGGTCGGCTGAAAGAATGATCTCATATCTGAAGTGACAACACATTCCTCCACACAGCCCCCCTCAACCTGCAACTTGGCAAACATGTTGGGGTCTATCAACTCAGGACTGGCCTCCCTGACACTCCTCCCCCTAACATTCCTAACAGTCACCCAGCTGCGTACCTCTGCTGCTTGCGTCTCCTCCATTCCTCCCTCCTCTATGCTGACCCCTGCCAGCGCCTGATGGGTAAAGTTCAAGCTCCTTTCCAGGTTGTAGATGCCACGCAGTCTTGTCACTGTGTTCTTTAGATCCACGATGTGGGCTTCCAGAGCAACCAGTTGCTCACATCTCGCACAGCAGTATTCGTCCTCGATTGGATCATCAAGGAACGCATACATGCCGCAAGAAGTGCACTGAGTGGCACCCCCAATCCTGTCGGACATTATTACCCACTACTCTATGGGGATAATATTAACGACCTGCTCTTCCTTACCTACCCTACCTCTAACTTCCCTGGTACTAAACCTGGGGTACTCACCAGTCTCTAATAAACTAACCAGTCGCTAAGATACTTACCAGTCGCAAAGATAGCACAGACGCAAAGATACTCACCAGTCGCAAAGATAGCACAGACGCAAGATACTCACCAGTCGCAAAGATAGCACAGACGCAAAGATACTCACCAGTCGTAAAGATAGCACAGACACAAGGATACTCACCAGTCGCAAAGATACTCACCAGTCGCAAAGAATCTCTCCCGCAAGATACTCACCAGTCGCAAAGATACTCACCAGTCGCAGATACTCACCAGTCGCAGATACTCACCAGTCGCAGATACTCATCAGTTGCAAATATACTCACCAGTCGCAAATATACTCACCAGTCGGTCAGTCGCAGAGCGGTCTGTCAGTCGCAGAGCAGTCTGTCAGTCGCAGAGCAGTCTGTCAGTCGCAGAGCAGTTTGTCAGTCGCAGAGCAGTCTGTCAGTCGCAGAGCAGTCTGTCAGTCGCAGAGCAGTCTGTCAGTCGCTGAAGGTCGCAAGCAAGGTCAGTCAGTCACAGATCTCTAAGTGGTCAGTCAGTCACAGATCCCTATGGTCAGTCAGTCACAGATCCCTATGGTCAGTCAGTCACAGGTCTGTTAGTCAGTCACAGATCCCTAAGTGGTCAGTCAGTCACAGATCCCTATCAGTCACAGGTCTGTTAGTCAGTCACAGATCCCTAAGTGGTCAGTCAGTCACAGATCCCTATCAGTCACAGGTCTGTTAGTCAGTCACAGATCCCTAAGTGGTCAGTCAGTCACAGATCCCTATCAGTCACAGGTCTGTTAGTCAGTCACAATCCCAAGCACCGTCACAAGGAATAATGACCCAGCTGCAGAGATACTCACCAGTCGCCGCTGCTCCTCCTCCCCTGCTGCCGGGAACACTTGCCTCCTCAATACTGTGCGGTGTCCGTCCTCCACCGCCGTCCACTGCCGCAGCTTTCAAGTCCCGGTCCCGCCGCTCTTTGTCCCGGTCCCGCAGCCGCCGCTTACCGTCCCGGTCCCGCAGCCGCCGCTCTCTGTCCTGGTCCCCTGCACCCGCGCCGGCTTCTAGTGATCTAGTGCGGCTCCCCCGCACGTGTCACCCGGCTCTCCTTCACGCTCTCCTCCACACAGCTCTCCTCGCAGCTGCTGCTGCTTGCTCCTCCCACACTGCTTCCGTGCACTTCCTGTTTTCCAGGGACTGTATAGTTAGTAGTAATACACAGGACTTGCCACTATGGCTAACAGAGGGGGAAATCAGGGAAAGGCTGGATAAACTCATCACAAACAAATCACCAGGCCCGGATGGCGTACATCCGAGAGTACTCAAGGAACTCAGTAAGGTTATATCCAGACCACTGTTCCTGATCTTTGCGGACAGTATTAGGACAGGAGATGTACCAGGGGAGTGGAGGAAAGCTAACGTGATTCCGATATTCAAAAAGGGTCAGAGGCATATACCGGGAAATTATAGGCCTGTCAGTCTGACATCAGTAGTATGTAAACTTCTGGAGGGGATGATAAGGGACTATATCGTAGAGTTTGCTAAGAACAACAGCATCATCAGTAGTAACCAGCACGGGTTTACAAATGGGCGTTCTTGTCAAACCAATCTCTTAACATTCTACGAGGAGGTGAGCTGTGAGCTAGATAGGGGCAGACCAGTGGATGTGGTGTACCTAGATTTTGCTAAGGCGTTTGATACAGTTCCCCATAAGCGCTTAATTTATAAAATAAGGTCTGCAGGTATCGAAAGCAGGGTTTGCTCTTGGATACGGAACTGGCTAAAAGGGCGTATCCAAAGGGTGGTAATAAACAGCACATACTCAGACTGGTCTGAGGTAGTAAGCGGGGTCCCCCAAGGCTCAGTCCTAGGACCAACCTTGTTCAATTTATTCATAAACAGCATTGAGGACGGGATCAGTAGTTCAATATCAGTTTTTGCAGATGACACAAAATTAGGCAGGACAATAACAGCACAGCATGAAGCAGATATCCTACAGAATGACCTGGACAAAATAACGGAGTGGGCAAAGACATGGCAAATGAGGTTTAACGTGGAGAAATGTAAGGTTTTACACTTGGGGACTAGAAACATAAAAGCACAATACACGTTAGGAGGGGAACCCTTGGGAGAATCAAAAATGGAGAAGGATCTGGGAGTCTTGGTTGATGATAGACTAGGCAACAGCATGCAATGTCAAGCGGCAGCTGCCAAGGCTAGCAGAATATTAGCATGCATAAAGAAAGGGATGTATTCCAGAGATAAAACTATAATCCTTCCACTTTATAAAACTCTGGTCCGACCTCATCTGGAGTATTCGGTCCAGTTCTGGTCACCAGTCCTCAGAAGGGATGTGTTGGAGCTGGAGAGAGTCCAGAGAAGGGCAACTAAACTAATTAGGGGATTGGAGGACCTTGATTATGAGGAGCGTCTGCAATCGCTTGATTTATTCTCCCTGGAGAAGAGACGCCTGAGGGGGGACATGATAGCAATTTTTAAATATCTAAATGGGGATCTAGGCTTAGAAAAAAAGCTGTTCAGTCGAAGGGATTGCATGAGAACTCGGGGGCATACAATGCGATTAGAGGAGAAGCGTTTTAACCTCAGGCAACGTGGGGGTTCTTTACTGTTAGGGCTACAAGATTGTGGAATTCTCTACCACATGAGGTGGTTTCTGCGGGTAGTATGGTGGCTTTCAAAAGACTCTTAGACGTACATCTCAAGGATCAGAACATTCAGGGGTATGCAAGATGATTACAGCCACACACATCTACACAGGTTGAACTGGATGGACTTTTGTCTTTATTCAACCTCACCAACTATGTAACACATATTCAAAAAGCCCTCTTCTTGCAGGCGCTGTTGGATTGCTACCTGCAACTGTTTCTCTGTGAGTGGAAATTCCTCTGCCAGCGCACGCACAAGCAGAATGCAGCATTTCTCGAAGCAAGGCCTGGAAGTGCTGCATTCTGACCGATAATGACGATAATGTTGTCCTCGTTCTCCTCCCCCCATCCACGGACAACACCAGGGATCCCAGAAAGTTTTAAAGCATGCTCTTCTTGCTCCTCCTCATCTGCCCCGGCACCATCCTCCTCTGACTCCTCTTCAGACTCCTGCTTTTGACTTGTCTCAGATGGAGTAGCACCCCCTGGGAATTCATCAACATTGCGACTTCCTAATCTTCCTGCTCCTCGATGGCTTGATCAATGACATGACGCAATGCACGCTCCAGAAAGAAGGTGTAAAGTACGATGCCACTGGCAGTGACTGACCAGTTCGGTGATCTCATCAAATGGCCGCAGAAGTCTGCATGCGTCGCGCATGAGCAGCCACTGGCGCAGTGAAAAAATCCAAGCTCCCCAGAACCTGTCCTGCCGCAGAGTTTGTACAGGTAGTCATTAAACTGAACGTTTCTGCTGGAGCAGCCTATCAAGCATATACAAGGTTGAGTTGCATCGCGTCGGGCAGTCACAAATAAGATGCCTGACGGGCAGGTTGTGTCACCGCTGAATGTCAGCAAGGCGAGCCATGGCTGTGTAACATCTTCTGAAATGGCCTGAGATTTTCCTGGCCTGCCACAAGCCATCCTGGACCCCAGGGTATTTTGCAACGAATAGCTGCACGACCAAGTTCAGGCATGTGTTTAATTTTTCCCTGTTTCAGCACGCTCAGCAGATTGGCACCCTTGTCGCACACCACTTTACCAAATGTCAAATTGAGCGGTGTCAGCCACTGATCTGCCTGTGAATGCAAAGCTGAAAGGAGTGCAGGGCCAGTGTGGCTCCTGGCTTCCAGGCACAACAGAAGCAGCACAGCATGGCCGAGGAGGAGAGGGAGGATGGAGTAGGAGGAGGAGAAGAAGAGGCAGGCCTGCATGCATTCCATGGTGCTAAAACCCAATCAATACGGGTGCCACGGGTTACATGCTTGACGGCCATCAGAAGGTTCACCCAGTGGGCAGTAAAAGTTATATACCTTCCCTGCCCGTTTTTGCTAGACCATGTGTCTGTGGTCAGATGTATCTTGGCAGTGACGCTGTGCGCCAGAGATACATCTACTTGCCGATGAACATGGCCATACAGCTCTGGAATGCCCTTCTGCAAGAAATATTTACTTCCTGGGACCTTCTATTGTGGTGTTCCAATGGCCACATATTTCCGAAAGGCCTCCGAGTCCACCAGTTGATATGGCAGTAGTTGGCGGGCTATCAGTTCCGATAAGCCAGCAGTCAACTTTGGAGCAAGAGGGTTATCCAGCGTCATCATTTTTTTTACGCTCCACATTAAGGCCACGGAAGCCTGCCTTTTTCCAGAACAACATGATGGAAGGTGGAGTGGAGGACAATTGTGAGGAGAGAGGAGAAGAGGCTGGACGGTGAGAGCCTGGAGTGTGGCTTTGTGGGTTCTGATGGTGTTGCTCCCACTGGACTTGGTTATGGGAGTCCAGGTGCCTTCTTAAGGAGGTCGTCCCTAGGTGAGGCTTACCGCGACTTATGTGTTGACTGAAAAGGCTGCAGATGGCAACACTATTGTCAGCAAAGGACACATTAAAAAAGCCCACACTGCGGAGCCATGTGCCGGCGTCCTGGGAGCGCCAGATGTTACTGTACATGGTTGATGGCTCGCTTCCGATACATTAGCAGACTTCTTTGTCCCTCTTGTGCAATGTAACTTCCGCCTGCTTCTCCTCCCTATCTGCTGGTCCATCTATCCCTCTGAATTCTCATCCTCTTCCTCTGTTGTGGGCACCCACGTGACGTCCATAGATACGTCATGATCGACGTCACCTTCCCCACCACTAACATTTGAGATCTCGGAGTAGGCAGCAACAGCGGGGACCAACCTCCTTGGGATGATCTGGGTACTGTCGTCAGACTGCTGAGTGGGGGCTGTTGCTACCTCCTCTTCCTGATCCGATGCCAAGAATGGCTGCGCATCGCAAATGTCTTGTGATGGATCGGAAAATAATTCCAGTGACTCAAGCGGAGGGCATATTGTGGTGTTGGTGTCTTTGGGGGTGCACACAGAGTGAAGAGGTTGCAGATAGAGAGGATGAGGAGGGTGCAAAAGAGGAAGGCTGAGTGAGCCACTCAACCAAGTCTGGTGCGTCCTTTGATTTAATCAAATGCACCTTCTGCAACTTCCCACTTTGGCTCCAGCCTGGTGCTCCTGTCCTTCCCCTACCTCCCCTGCGTAAGGGCCTGCCTCTTCCTCTGCCTGTCATTTTTTAAGTTACCCTGTGACAAAAGTCTCTAGAGAAGCATAGTATATGTGGAAGAAGGTATATAACACACCGCTTCAATCTGTGGTATTGGGGGGCCACAGGTTTATCACAGGTTTATCACACCAGTTCTACAAAAAATTGGCCAGTAACTGTTGTCACTATGTGTAGCATAGTTAACATAGCAAAAGAGGCCAAATTTTTGCAGTACCCAAATACACTGTTATAAAAGTATATTGTTAGATAACATCCGCTTCAATCTGTCGTTTAGGGGGGCCACTGGTCTATCACACCAGTTATAATACTTTTTTAAAGTGCTTTTGTCACTCTTTGTAGTTGTAGTATTGCTGCAGAAACGCTCACCACACCAGTCACAATGCTGCACAGTGCACAATACAAATCCACTATAATATGTTTTCTATATTAGAAAGTATATTATAAGTGTATTACACCCCTATATAGTGCACTGCACACCAAAAAATAGTACACCTATACCAAATACCAGTCCTTAAAAGGACTTTTGTGGTTCTATAACAGAGCGAACTGTGTCACTGACAATCTGTCCCTGCTGCACACAGCAAACCTCTCCCTACACTGACAAAAAGCAGAATGTGAAATAGCTGCCAGGTCAGGTCCATTTATAAGGTAGGGGGTATGTCCATGTGCTGAAATGTCTCAATTGGCTGTCCCGTTCCACCTGATGGATGTGTCATGGGTCAAAGTTCTCCCCAATGTAAACTAATATGGCCGACGCCAAGGCCATCCCTAATAGGGTATTCTCAACTGACCAATAGATACTTAATGACCTGATATTATGTAATCAAAGTTATCTCACCCTGCCTGACACACGTTCTCAAAGCACTGCTATCAATGAATCACTCATTGGTGCTGCACTGTCTGATATGATGTAATCAAAGATATATCACCCTGCCTGACACAGGTTCTGGCCCTCCCTACACTGCTCATGCAATGTCTCTGCAATGTTTGACAAACTCAAAAAAACTACTCTCTTCCTGCCTGAATCATGTGCCTGTCCCTGTCTCGTCACCGGCACAATGACACTACACGCTGCAGCTGCGCGAGCAGCCTTTATGTAGTGTGGGGGCGTGTACTTGGCCACTGAGCCATGATTGGCTAAAGGCAGACTGCCTTAGTTTGATTGGCCAAAGCACGCGCTTGCAGTGTATTATGGGAAACTCGAATTTCCCGTGAAGAAGCACATTTGTTCGTAATACGACGAACGAGCAATGTTCGAGTTGAACTTACCTTCGTCTCGAAATCTAAGCTCACCCCTATGCTGAAATAGCTCAGCTGACTCCTCCATGCCAATTGGTGGGGCAATGACAGGAGTATCTGTGGATGAGGAGGAAGAATATGGAGCTTTAGCAGATACTGATGACTTCAAGTGTTTCTGCTTATGGGAGACAGAGGAGGAGGAGGAGGATGATAAAGACTTGGTTAGACACTCCACCACCTTCTCTTCATCTCTGGGTGTATAACAGGCTTGCTGCTGGAAAAGAAAGGCCCATGTACCCTACATCTAGATGCTGCACCCCTGATGTGGTCTGTGTATATGAATGCTGGAAGAAAGGCATGCCATGCCACTCCACAATTAATTAAATAGATTTTTATCATTGTAAATGTACACAATCATGGGGCTTGTCTTATTCTGACATCAAAGGTTTATTAACCACTTGCTGACTGCCCGACGCCTTTTTACTGTGGCATGGCGGCTCGGCTGCATCAAGTCACGTAGTACTACCTGACTGGAGTGCATGTGGTTTCGGCGGCGCACGCACACCGGTGGAGCCGCGCTCCTGCTGTGTTTAGACACAGCGGGAGGCGGGCCATGGGAAGAACCGAGGCGATTGCCTCTGCCCTCCCGTGATCGTCCGGGTAACGGTGAGAAGATCCGCCGGCTTATGTAAACAAAGCAGGCAGATCTTCTGTGAAGACAGGCAGGGACAGATCAGCAGTGTCAGATTAAGCCCCGTACACATGTGCAGATTGTCGGCCGAAAAGATTCGGCCGACGACCGATCGGCCGATTTTCGGCTTGTTAGTATGATGCTTCCGACAGCCGACAGCGCACTTTCGGCCGAACAGAATCTGTCGTGCAAGCATTAACATTTTTGTATGCCGACACCAGAACGGCCGATTGTTAGCCAGTCAGTACAGAATTCGGCCGACAGACAACAGATTTGCAAGACTGGGCATGCTCAGAAAAGAAAAAAAGACAAGGAAAGTTAACCATCACATGACATCACTTCTGCAGTCGGCTGTTGTTGGCCGACAAAATTCGTGTGCAGTCTTTTGCACTTTTCAACAGACACGACAGCCCTGAACAAAAGACGGCCGATCGTTCGGCCGACGATCGGTACGTGTGTACGAGGCTTAAGCTGACACTGCGATCTCTGCGCCTGACACAGAACCCCCCCCCCCCCACACACACACACGTCAGTATGCACTTTAGGCATACATTTAACCCCTTGATCACCCATAGTGTTAACCCCTTCCCCGCCAGTGTCATTATTACATAGAAACATAGAAGCATATTTTTAGCACTGATTACTGTAGTAATGTCACTGGTCCCCCCAAAAGTGTCAAAAATGTCAGTCAGGGGTCCAATCCATCCGCTGCAATGTCGAAGTCCGGAAAAAAAAAAAAAAAAAAATCGCAGATCGCCACCATTACTAGTAAAAAAAAAAAAACAATAAAAATGACAAATCTTTCCCGTAGTTAGTAGACGCAATAACTTTTGCACAAACCAATCAAAATACGCTTTTTGCAATTTTTTTTTTTTTTTTTACCAAAAATATGTAGCAGAAAACAAATTGGCCGAAAATGTTGAAAAATTTTGATTTTTACATTTTTTTTGGGAATGTTGTACAGCAGAATGTGAAAAATATTGTTTTTTTTTTTTTTCAAAATTGTCGCTGTTTTTTTTTTATAGCACAAAAAATAAAAATCGCACAGGTGACCAAATACCACCAAAAGAAATCTCTGTTTGTGGGGAAAAAACAACGTAAATTTTGTCTGGGTACAGCGTTTTACAACCACGCAATTGTCCATTAAATTAATGCAGTGCTGAATCGCAAAATAGTCTGGTCATTAACCACTTAAGCCCCGGAGGATTTGGCTGCTAAACGACCAGAGGGCATTTTGCGATTCGGCACTGCGTGACTTTAACGGACAATTGCGCGGTCGTGCGACGCTGTACCGAAACGAATTTGGCGTCCTTTTTTTCCCACAAACAGAGCTTTCTTTTGGTGGTATTTGATCACCTGTGCGATTTTTTGATCACGCGCTATAAACAAAAAAAGAGCGTAAATTTTGCAAAAATAGCAATATTTTTCCCTTTTTTTTATATGAAATTCCCCCCAAAAAAAATGTAAAAATCAAAATTTTTTAATATTTTCGGCCAATTTGTTTTATGCTACCTATGTTTGGTAAAAAAAATCGCAAAAAGCGTATTTTGATTGGTTTGCGCAAAAGTTATTGCGTTTACTAACAAAGGGAAAGATTTTTGTCATTTTTGTTGTTTTTTTTTTTAACGCGTAATGGCGGCGATCTGCGATTTTTTTTGCGGTACTGCGACATTGCGGCGGACAGATCGGACCCTTGACTGACATTTTTGACACTTTTGGGGTTACCAGTGACATTTCTACAGTAATCAGTGCTATACATATGCACTGTTACTGTAAAAATGCACTGGTAGTGAAGGGGTTAACTTTATTTGAGAGGGAGGGGCTGTGTGTGTCCCTAGGGGCGTGATTCTAACTGTGATTGGCTGTGGCTTCAACTGTATGCAGAGTGATCAATGGATCTACATAGTAGATCCATGTGATCAGCTCTCATACAGAGAGGAGAATGACAGGCAGCTTGTTTACACAAGCTGCCTGACTATCTCCCTCTCCCCCGCCGATCGCAGAGTGGCCGGCGGCGATCGGGTCCGCCGGTCACGCGCGCGGGGGGGTCCGTGACCACGCGGGAGCGGGAGCGCGCCTCCGGCGGCGCGCGCTCGCTCCCTAAACCCTCACAGGCGAGCGACGTAGACCTACGTCACTTTGCCTGTGAGGGGCTGACCGCCCACGTAGATAGTCGTGCGGTGGTCGGCAAGTGGTTAAGAGGGCAAACCCTTCCGGTTCAGAAGTGGTTAACAAATCAACAGAGAGCTGAGCTCAGCCTCCAGTTCTAACCGGTTCAATTGTATTTTTAGCTGCAGACTTTCAGTTTCATTTCTCTTCTGCTGTCAGCGATGGCATCTGCAGATCTGAGAGCTGAGCTGGAATGTTCCGTCTGTCTGAACATTTATACAGATCCTGTAACCCTGAGATGTGGACACAACTTCTGCCGGGTCTGTATTGATGGTGTGCTGGATACACAGGAGGGGTCTGGAGGATATTCCTGTCCTGAATGCAGAGAGAAGTTTCCGGATCGTTCTGCACTGCAGACGAATACAACACTGCGTAACATAGCAGAGACTTTCCTGTCTGCTCAGCCAGGTCAGGAGAAAACTGGGGTCTTCTGTACTCACTGTGTGAACTCTCCTGTACCTGCTGTTAGATCCTGTCTACACTGTGAGGTTTCTCTGTGTGATAAACACCTGAGAGACCACAAAAAATCCCCAGAACACATCTTCTGTGACCCCACCTTGTCCATGGAGAGCAGGAAATGCTCCGTCCATAAGAAGATCCTGGAGTATTACTGCACTGAGGATGAGATTTGTATCTGTGTGTCCTGCAGTTTGGCTGGAGAACATCAGGGACACCAGGTGGAGATGCTGGATGAGGCTTCCGAGAAGAAGAAGGAAACAATGAGGAATGTTCTGCAGAAACTTCTGACAAAGAGAGAGGAGACGGAGGAAAGAGTCCAGAGTCTGGAGGAGCACAGGAGGAAAGTAGAAGAAGAAGCAGCTGGAGACATCGAGAGAGTCACTGCCCTGTTTAGAGATCTCAGGAGACGTCTGGAAGATCTGGAGAAGAGAGCCCTGAGGGAGATCTCCGGGCGGGCAGAGCGGATCTCCATCTCCATCCGGGATCTGGAAATAAAGAAGGAGGAGCTGTCCAGGAAGATGGTGGACATTGAGGAGTTGTGTAACATGACGGATCCACTGACTGTCTTACAGGAATCAGACACAGGTGACTTGTGTGATACTGAGGATGGAGATTGTGGGAGATGGGGAGGTATCAATTTTATTTGCCCTCCATTTTGTATGTTCCCACTCCATTTTCTATGTATCTTAGTTATACAAGCTTTGCAAATGTGTACGTGTTACAGTTATGGCAAGTTTCTGTTTGTGGTTTTTGATGAAATCATGTCAGGCGTTTCTAGCAATAAGCTATATGCCCTATATGGTATTAAGTGTACTCGCTTATTTCCCGAAATGACGCTTGGTTTCCTTAAACTGTTTAACCAATAAGAACGTAACAAGTATCCTATACTTATGCTATATGCCCTTACTCTTTACTATATAAACCACAACGAGCCTATAATAAACTGAGAGCTTGGTTTCACTATACATCTGTCTCCGTCTGTGTAACTTCCAGAAACCAGCCTCCCAGGCCTGCAAGACACAAAACGAGCAAAGAAGTTATAGATAGTCCGGGACTATCATCGGGACCAGGGGTTCCAGACACTAACAGCTGGGGGCTCGTATGCCGGGATATGAAAGTCATCCCTCGCGGACAACCACGCTCATTCGGTAAGTAGAAAAATCCTTTTCTATACAGCCGATTGTAGTGTGGCTCCGGGGCGGGACACTGACTAAAATCATATCAAAGTGAACCAAGGGGGTTGGTGTGTTCCGGGAACACACGCAACAGACCCATAATTGAAATATTTCAGGGAAATATTTTTAGTCTCAGGGAGACTTAAGAAGTGTTAGAGAAATTGCTCGTTTTGTGTCTGAAAAATCTTTAAGCTTTCCTTCTCTGTCGCATAGAAGTGTAAGATAATTTGTTTGTGTGGCCCAAAAGGTTTAGTTATAGTTATAGTTATAGTTATAGTTATAATTATATATGACTTGTAAAAAATTGCGCCTGCGGACTGTTAATATAACACACTGTTCCTGATAGCGACAGTCTCATTATTACTGTAAAAATTGACTGACCGATCGTAAGACAAATTAAGATAAATGTTTATTATGTGCATTGTTTGTTTGTCTATAATGGCAGGAAAACCTTCTTGATAGCCACTATACCTGGGAGTGAGTATCAGTCAAGACTCGGAAAAGTTTTTTTTTTTGGTTGTTCCAAGAGGGGACATTCAGAGTCAAAAAAAAAAAAAAAAAGTATAAGGTTTAATATACATACACCAAGTGGCTTTTCAGGAGGGTTTTTAACCATAAAAAGGGTCTAAGGACCCAGATACATTTAAGTGATTTTGTGAATGTGTAAATCTTAGAGACATGTTTTGTTAAGTGAGAGAATATTGGATTTTGTTTATGGTTTTGTGAAATTATACTGAAGGTTTAGGTCTGATGCTGGCCATACATGATACAATTTTCTTACAATTTTCAGTGCAGTTTTCTTGAAATTTACCTTCAACTATGTAGTACAAACGTTTGCCTAATTAAAGACAAGTAAATTACAGAAAAAAGAGTTCTGTCCGTCCGCATTCTCTTTCAGTAAATGTTTAGTTGTAATATCTTTAGAATGAGGAAGTATCAAACCAAACAAAACCCATCCCCCCTGATCGAGGCGAGATATGTCGCCTGGGTCTCTGGTGGATGCACATTTATTAACCCTTGGATAGATAACCAAGCAAGATGGTCAGAAAAAAATAGGGAGTTGTAATATAAAGTACATGGAAAAAGCGGGGAAAATTGGAGATGCTAATATAAGTGAAAGTTCTTTACCCACAGCAATTGCCTGTAGACCGGTAGACGGGTGAAACTGTTTGGTGGTTTTGGACTCTAGGGCTCCATTTCCACTTTTGCGACTTGTTGTGCGACTTGACACATGTCAAGTCGCATGATAGGTCAAAACCCATTATTTACAAATAGGACCGCTCAAACTGCTGCGACTTGAGTCGCAGCAACTTGAAAAAAGGTTTTTGCACTACTTTTGGGCGACTTCAGGGCAACTTGTCCCTCACAGAAGGAGGTCGCGCTGGGGTCCCCAGAAGTAGCTGCAAACAAATTGCACTACAGACTTGCGCTTGAAGTCGTGTGACTTTGTAGCCGCAATAGTGGAAACATAGCCTTAAAGCTGTGGTTAAGTGTCACTGCGGAGTAGCACAGTCTTAGGATTCAATAATTTGTCGGTAATTTAAAGTCACAGTACATGTTAATTATAAAACAGCACGTTTCTGATTGGGCTACTAAAACCATGGAAGGTTTTTAAAAAAAGCCATAACAGAGAGAGATGATCTGTCTAAAGAAAAACAGCCTGTCAGCGCACATTTCCAAGGGCCTTATCAGAAGAGGCAAAGCAAAGAGTAGGACATTTTCAACCTAGGCCCCCCTACAATGAAAATATTACCTTACAAATGCCCCTGACCACACCTGCACCCCACGGTTTCGTTTTCCAAGGCAGATGTCGTTTTCTTTGCAGCCATTATATTATCTCAAACAAGCAGAAAATGTTTGTGTGTCAGATTCATTTAAAACTAGTAAATTTCCTTCCGTGTGAGAGGAAGTAATGGTCACTTCTGCAATTGCAGCTAGCAGAAGTTTCTAAAAAAAAAAAAAAAAAAAAATAATAAAGTTTTTTTTGAAAATTGGCACTAAGCCAAAAAGTTTTTAGTTCTTTATCTGATCATAGCATGCAAGTGGTATCTGATATGCCATCTCTACTGACAGCCATACCATCCGATGTTACCCACTTTACAGTGATTGGTTTAAGTAGTGTGTTTTTTTTAAGTGTCCTATTGGACGAGGAGACACAGCCATCTTTGTTTCTTATTTTTCAGTCAAGGTAACTGACCTGGTGTAGAAATGCCTTAGGGATAAGTAGACAATTTGATTGTCCGCTCTATAGTTCTCCAGACCACGCAAGAGGGGATGGACACCTGCTCATGGGTCAGTCCCGCTACAATATGTATCTGACATATGTAGTCACTCTGTGGAGGCCAGTCAGAGCGAGTGAGTTTATTCAAGAAATGTACATGTATGTGGACACAAAGTGTCACAGGAATTATGACAATGGTGTCAGGAAACTGTTGTTCACCTTGGTTTTGTTCTCACAGAGAGTGATAGTAGAGTCACATAAGAGCTGCTGCTCTAGTGGGTCTTGCCAGCCCACAGTGGGTCTTGCCCACCCACAGGATCATTGCTTGTTATGGATCCAGACTGCTCCTATCTATAATAACATTTTGAGACAAACCACAGGTCCAGAAATGTCACCAGAAATGTTAAATGCGTTTATATATCTGAAAACTGCTATGGTTGTAGCGCCTGCACTGGGCCTCCCAAATCATGGAAAAATGTTTTGTGTTTATGCAAGGGACAATTGTAAGACCATGACAGGTGTACTTGCCCAGGAGTATGGTGGTAAACTTTGCCCTATAAGTTTTTATCCAAAGATGGTCGCAGTCCAGGCCTAAAGGCATGCCTGAAGTGACTCTGAACATAGCACATAGCATCTTGTGAGATGGTAATAGGAATGGCCACATCATTTGCCCTAGGTAGGCCCCAGTTTTAAATGGGCTACTGGTAATAAACGTTATGTTACACCACAACATGCTACAGAACAGGTTTTAAGGACTTGGGTGATGTTTTAGAAAAAGTTGAGAACGGCCTTTTTCTAAAAGAGGGGAGATCTTGTATCCCCGCAGCTAGCGCCCCACTGTTTATTGCCTAGTATTATGGAATAGGACACAGGGGGTGGGAAAGAACATATACAGTATTACTGGCAGTTTTTTTTATTTGCAAGCCCATCTAAATTCATGAAAGCATATGTTGCTAGATGCATCACCTGTATTAGGTACAAACAATCCAAACATATAAGGCCAAACATGAGCATCTCCAATACCCATCAACCCCATTCACACATCTACAAATATGTTTTCACATATAGGCCCAAAGCAGGGGAGAAATAAGAGTTCCTTTTAGTCAATAGTAGATGGGTTCAGCAGATGATATGGGCCAAGAACCGCATGACTGCCTAGAAACTATTGAAAGTGTCACTTCACCCCGTGCAGACATGATGAAAGAGCTCATCACCAACCTTCTTCAGGCTATGTTGTTACCCTCAGAGTTAGCTATCATTCACTTTAGGGCACATACCAGAGGTACTGATGACATCTCCAAGGGCAACGCACTAGCAGACAAAATAGCAAAAGCAGCCGCACAACAGTTACCTTTAGGAGCCCTAAAACAAATGCCTGTCCTAACCCCCATCCTCCCCGATGATGCCCAGTTGATCACAGATCTACAAGCCTCAGCCACTGCTGAGGAATTGGAGGACTGGGGTTATCCTGTCTTGCAAAAGAATCCTATAACAGGATTAATTTGCAAAGAGGGGAAACCATGTATACCCCGTAATAGTGCTCCTATTTGCATTGCCCAGAATTCAGGTACAGTGGAAAGGATAAATAGGACAATCAAAGACGAGTTGAGAAAAAGTAAATTGGAATTTTGAATCAAGTGGAACGAAAAAGTTGCTCGCACCTTTCTTTTCTTTTCACAGGTATCAACCCATCACTTGAGGGAAGGAGATGAAGTAGCATCACAAGACCAAGGCTGGATTTCGTTTTGGACCAAAAGACAAAGGTAGTCGCAGTGACCAGAATCGCTGTCCTTGTGGAGAACCAACAAGCCTGGATCCATGCTACTCGAGTGAAATTGGTAAAGGAGGCTCCACCCCCAGAAGCAAGTCCAGATCCAGACCCAAGAGAGGTACTAACGGGGGCGGACGGCCCTGACCTTGAACAGGAAGGTCCAGAAGCAAGAGAGGTACTAACGGGAGTGGACGACTCTGACCTCGAACAGGATAGTCAAGAAAAGGGGGTTTTTCAGAGGCAGGCGGCCCTGACCCTGTAGAAAAATGACATTCCCAATAGCACCAGATTCTGGAAAACTTTGGCTACTTATAGGACTCGTATCATTTTCAGTCTTCTCTGTAGTATGGGTTACCACTAACTGTATTTATCATCCAGAAGACCTGGTAGGGCTACAGGCCATTTGCGGAGCTTCCAACACCCCAACACAGAGTAATGCACATAACAGACAAAAGAGAGATGAAAGCTCAAAAAGTCTTACAGATAAAATGTCATTGTTGCAATTTAAATATGCATATGCCCAGAAGTCCGGATATGAAAAATGTTGGATATGTAGTAAACTCCATCCTAGCACAGCTAGAATCCCCCTAGTAGCGATACCTTTAAACTTCACCCCTTTTCTAAATGGTACACCTCCTGTTGTCCTCACCAATGTCACGAGAACACTACTCTAAAATTCTCGATGACATCCTAGATAAGAACTCAGGAGACATTACCAAATTAAATATAGAAGTGAGGGCAATTAAGAAACAACTTGAGCTCCATGACCTAGCCATAGAAAGTATGAGTGCTGCTCTTACTGGGTTATGTGAAGTTACGGAGGGTTATGAATGCTGCACATGGATACACAACACTTCTGTTGAGATCCCTGATTATTATGATATTATTGCACAACATAGGAAGGAAGTAGATAAGCTGCAACAGGAAGCCAGGAATATTGCTAAGACATGGAGTCCTTTTAGTAATGTAGAGTTTGGAGTCGGAGGAATATTTTCCTGGTTGAAAAATATTGCTATGACCGTTATCATGGTCCTGCTCTTTTTGCTTTTTCTATTTGCATGCTTCAAGCTGGTAATGTGTATTATTGCTAGAGCTTCCAGGCCAAAGGTGAAGAATATTTCAATGCTATCCCACCAAATTGCAGGCTGCAAGAGACCCCCAACTAACAGCCCTAATGAATATACTAAGTATGTCAAGAGTCACAAACAAAAGGGAAAGAGTAACCTTACTATCTAGGGAGTGACACAGGGTTTTTTTTCTGGGAAAATCAATTGGGAAGATTATTGATTTTAAGAGGGGATTGTGGGAGATGGGGAGGTATCAATTTTATTTGCCCTCCATTTTGTATGTTCCCACTCCATTTTCTATGTATCTTAGTTATACAAGCTTTGCAAATGTGTACGTGTTACAGTTATGGCAAGTTTCTGTTTGTGGTTTTTGATGAAATCATGTCAGGCGTTTCTAGCAATAAGCTATATGCCCTATATGGTATTAAGTGTACTCGCTTATTTCCCGAAATGACGCTTGGTTTCCTTAAACTGTTTAACCAATAAGAACGTAACAAGTATCCTATACTTATGCTATATGCCCTTACTCTTTACTATATAAACCACAACGAGCCTATAATAAACTGAGAGCTTGGTTTCACTATACATCTGTCTCCGTCTGTGTAACTTCCAGAAACCAGCCTCCCAGGCCTGCAAGACACAAAACGAGCAAAGAAGTTATAGATAGTCCGGGACTATCATCGGGACCAGGGGTTCCAGACACTAACAGAGATAATGAGGACAGAGAGAGACATGAGGAACTCCTCCATGATGGAGGGGGTCTGGGTGTGGCGGGGGTCTTACACACAGGTTTATCTGATATAATAAGAGAGGTAAATGTATACTTCTATATACAGGGAGCTGCAGACATATTACTGGATGGAAACACCGCTAATAATTATCTACAGATATCAGATGACAGGAAAACTGTATCCTGGTCAGATATAGACCAGAAACATCAGAGAGCTCCCAGTATTGGTCTCAGGTGATGAGCAGTCAGAGTTTCTCCTCAGGGAGACATTACTGGGTTGCGGATGTCGGGGGGTCAGAGATCTGGATGGTCGGGATGTGTTACCCCAGTATAAACAGGAGAAGGGGGCAGTCAGGGATGGGAAGGAGTAAGAAGTCCTGGGGATTGGGCAGGTATAATAATCAGTATTGGGCAATACATGACATTAGATGGAACCTCTTACCCACCAATCTCTCCAGTAACCGAGTCAGGATAGATCTGGATTATGAGGCCGGGCGAATCTCCGTTTATGATCTGTGTGACCCGATCCGACACCTCCACACCTTCACCACCACCTTCACTGAGCCCCTCCATGCTGGGTTATGGGTATACAGAGGTTGTATAAAGATATGTGGGGGGAGGGGGGAGATGTTAGAACTCCGCCCACAGTCTGGTGACATCACAGGGACTGGTGGTGGGATTGGTTCATTGATCAGCCGATGATTGGAGGAAGTGGTGACTCCTTGGAGAAGTATGAGGACTGCCATTGCAGGCCTCCTGAAAATGCTAATTCACTGGCTGTGTGTAATGTAAAAACATATAAAGTGATAGTAAAGCGAAAATAAAAATTACAGATATGATGGCGTCTGTCACTGACATGAACACCGCAGTCTTTGTTTTTCGGAGTCCCCCTGTAACTTCCTTCTTTTACCTGTTGGTTCTGCTGTTATTTCCCAACTTCCTATAACAGACCAATCTGTCCAGCAGAAGTGGCAGTTAGAGGGTTGGGACAAACCATTTACCACTGACAGGGGTGCTTACAATGATCAGCTTTTTATTCATTGATGGAAAACTTTTATCTCAAAAGGAGACACACATTTTGGTGTAACGGCTTATAAAGTGTTATCTGGAGTTCTCCTTTAATTTGTTAGTCACCCCCCTCTCCAGACAATGCTGCTATCCAAGGGGGTCTCTACTGCCCCTCCATAGAAAGAGGAGCCACCCTAAGACAGGAAGTGTGTTACTGGCAGGATCAACGGGAAAATTGGCATTGCATGTGACGACTTCCGGTGGAAAAAGTGCGGGATCACAGGCAGCGAGTGTGAGGAGACAGCGTGGGAGAGGATCAGAGGAAGCTGTGAACGCGGGATCAGAGGCTGAGGCTGCGGCTGCGTGTGTGTGTGTGTGTGAGAAGGCAGCGTGTGTGAGGGAGTGAGTGAGAGCTGTGCAGTGAGTGCGTTAGTACAGTAACCCCCTCCCCCCCCCCTTCTCAGAGTGAGTGGGAAAAACCGGACCAGAGAGAGAGCTCCCAAACCCCTCCCCCCCCCTCTCACACACAGACACACCGAGACAGAGAGAGAGCTCACCCCCCCCGACTAGCTAGCTGGCCGATAAGACCAGGAAGTGACAGAGGGGGGAGCAGAAGACAGACTGACTGAGGGAGGAAGGAGTGAGGCATCGCTGACAAGCACTGTAAGTGTCGGCTTACAGGGTCACCGGGACACACACTTGGTAAGTTAAGACTGTGGTGTAAGTAAAGACTGTCAGTGACAGTCTCCTCCTTTTTTTGGTTCAAAGACTGTGATTTGATTGTGACTTAAGACTGTGACTGAGGGTGTAGGGTAGTACTTGAGAGTCAGAGAGTATTGTATTGTGTAGCTGAGTATCAGTGGGTGCTGTGCGACTGTGCTGTGCGACTGACATGCTGTGCAACTGTGCTGTGCGACTGTGCTGTGCGACTGACATGCTGTGCGACTGTGCTGTGTGATTGACGTGCTGTGCGACTGACGTGCTGTGCGACTGTCTGTGCGACTGACGTGCTGTGCGACTGTCTGTGCGACTGACGTGCTCTGCGACTGACGTGCTCTGCGACCGTGAGTGTTAGTAAGTATTGGTGAGTAAACAGAGTACCAGAGGGTGAGAAAGCAGAGTTAGGAAGCTAGGAAACAGCCACACAGGACAGATTTAAATTACTGAATCCCCATTAGATTAGATTAGTGGGTACAATGCCCGCCGGGTGTGGAGATGCGACTCGGTGTACATCTTGTGGTATGTATACGTTCCTCGATCATGAGATGGGGCCTGCACAGAGGTGGGCGGATTGACGGAGGTGCAGGCATCAGAGCAGAGAAGATGGGTGACCGTTAGGAAGGGTAGAGGGGGAAAAGGCAAGGAGGCTGATCCTGGGCTGGAGCACCCCAATAAATTTGCCCCGTTGCGTGATGTTGGGGAAACCAGTCAGGGACCAGCATTGCTGGAGCAGAGCGACACCCCTAGCTGCCAGGGGAAGAGCTCCTCCAGTGAGGCCGGGAGAAAGGGAAAGGAAAGACAGGTGCTGGTGGTAGGGGACTCCATTATTAGAAGGACAGACAGTGTAATCTGTGACAAAGACCGTGTGTGCCAAACAGTCTGTTGTTTGCCGGGCGCTCGGGTTCGGCACATCGCGGATCGGGTGGACAGATTACTGGGCGGGGCTGGGGAAGACCCAGCTGTCATGGTACACGTGGGTACCAAAGACATAGGCAGAGGAAGATGGAGAGCCCTAAACGATTTCAGGGACATAGGCGCTAAGTTGAGGAGTAGGACCTCCAAGGTAGTATTTTCAGAAATACTACCTGTACCTCGAGCCACACCAGAGAGGCAGCGGGAGATTAGGGAAGTTAACAAGTGGCTGAGGAGCTGGTGTAGTAAGAAGGGTTTCGGGTTCCTGGAGAACTGGGCCGACTTCTCAGTCGGCCACCGGCTCTTTGGTAGGGACGGATTGCACCTAAATGGGGAGGGTGCAGCCGTACTGGGTGAGAAGATGGCCAAAAAGTTAGAGGGGCTTTTAAACTAGGTGATGGGGTGGAGGGTACAGATGTAGAATTAGCCAGTGGAAAGCAAGTTTCAGAGGGCAGAAATGGGGGCATTAACGGTAGGTTGTTCGGAGCTCCTATACCCAGGGTGGGTACGGGGAAAAATCAAGAGAGCAGCCTAAAAACATCAAATGAGGATAAATGTAACCAGTCAAAATTAAGAGGTTTGTATACCAATGCCAGAAGCCTGGCCAACAAGATGGAAGAGCTGGAGCTACTGATGTTTGAGGAGGACTTAGATTTTGTGGGGATAACAGAGACTTGGTTTGACAGCTCTCATGACTGGTTGGCGACCATTCAGGGGTATTCCCTTTATCGCAGAGATAGAGAAGGTAAAAAAGGGGGAGGGGTATGTCTGTATATGAAGAACAGTGTACAGGTAAATATGAGGTATGATATTAATAATGGAGCTAAGGACGAGGCAGAATCCCTATGGGTAGAGCTTCAAAGGGAAGGCACGGTGGGGAAGGTAATATTGGGCGTATGCTATAGGCCCCCCAACCAGAGGGAGGAGGGGGAGGCGGACCTCATTTCACAGATAGGATTGGCAGCAAGGATGGGAAATGTCATTATAATGGGGGACTTTAATTATTGACAATCTCAGTATTTGCGGATGATACTAAACTAAGCATGCCAATATCTTCTATGCAGGATGTGGAAACCTTACAAGCGGACCTGAACAAAATAACGGGTGGGCAACTACATGGCAGATGAGGTTTAATGTTGAAAAATGTAAAATAATGCACTTGGGGGCCAGAAACCAGAAAGCAAGCTGCTCACTAGGGGGGGAACCTCTGGGTGAGTCTAGGATGGAAAAGGACTTAGGGGTACTGGTAGACAACAGGCTTGGAAGTGGCATGCAATGCCAAGCCGCTGCAAGCAAAGCCAACAGAATACTGGGATGTATAAAAAAGGGGATTCACTCCAGAAATAAAGGGATTATTTTCCCACTCTACAAGACTCTGGTCCGGCCACATCTGGAGTATGCTGTCCAGTTCTGGGCACCGGTCCTCAGGAAGGATGTGCTGGAATTGGAAAGAGTCCAGAGAAGGGCAACAAAAATAATTAGGGGAATGGAGGACATCAGCTATGAGGAAAGACTACAAGCACTAAACCTATTCTCTCTGGAGAAGAGACGCTTGAGAGGGGATATGATATCAATGTACAAATTCTGTACTGGGGACCCTAGCATAAGGAACAAACTATTCAGAGAAAGGAGATACAATAAGACACGTGGCCACTCACTAAAACTAGAGGAAAGGCGGTTTAACCTTAAAATGCGTAAGGGGTTCTTCACTGTAAGAGCGGTAAGGATGTGGAATTCTCTTCCACAAGCAGTCGTATCAGCAGGAAGCATTGATAATTTCAAAAAACTATTAGATGGGCACCTTAGAGACCACAACATACAGGGGAAAACAATGTGTTGAAGGCAAACACACACACACATCATAGGTTGAACTGGATGGACTGATGTCTTTTTTCAACCTCACTAACTATGTAACTATGTAATACAAAGTAAATAAAATATAAGTCTTAACTACCAAGCATTCAGAACCTGTTCCTCAAAACCCGGTGATAGGCCATGTTTAATCCAAGGGTCCCAAATGCTTATAAAAGTACTAAATTTATCGCAATCCATGGCTTCCATTTTTGCATGTAATAATGCATTATTCATCCTATGTTTAACTTCTACAAGATTCAAAGTTGTAGTCTTCCAAGCTTTGGCTATGATTTGTTTAGCGGCATTAAAGCCCCGTACACACGTACCGATGGTCGGCTTACAAATGTTCCTCTTTTCTCCCCGGGATGTCGGTGTCTGCTGAAAAGTGCAAAGACAGCACAAGGACAGCACAAGAATTTTGTCCGCCGACTGCAGAAGTGATGTCATGTAATGGTTAACTTTCCCTGTGTTTTCTATTTTCTGAGCATGCCCAGTCTTGCAAATCTGCGGTCTGTCGGCCGAATTGTGTACTGACAGGCGAACAATCGTCCGTTCTGGTGTCGGCATACAAATATTTTCATGTTTGCACGAAAGACTTTTGTCCGCGGATTGTGCGCAGACATCTGTCGGAGGCACCATACTAACACGCGTACAATCGGCAGATCCTTCGTCCACCGACGTTTGTATGCCGACGATCGGTACGTGTGTACGGGCCTTTAGAAGCTGAAGAAATAATTTGAATTGTTTTCGTGTCAGGCATGCAGGTTTTAAATTTAAAATGGCAATCACCGGATCTAGAGTAATATCTATTTCAAACATTTTAGATGCTAGAGAGAATATTTCTTTCCAAAAAACTGTAGCAATTGAGCAATTCCACCATATACGAACATGTGTACCTATTTCCGTACAACCTCTAAAACAAAAGGCCGGATAGTTTGGTGTGAACTTGGCGATTCTAGCTGGTACCAAGTACCATCGTGAAAGAACCTTGTATGATGATTCAATTGCGATTAATATTTGAAGAAGAAGATTTCGTTACAGACCAGATTTCAGACCATTCTGATTGGTTAAGTGTACGGCCAAGGTCTGTTTCCCATTTCCTGACATAGCTTGGTGTATCTACGTCTGGATTGTTAAGCAATTGAGAATATAGGTTAGAAATTAGACCTCTGGAGTGTGGGTTGTTGATACAGATACGCTCAAATTGAGAGAGCTGATTCAGAATGGTACCATTTGTTATAAATGGGGTATAGAAATTTTTAATTTGGAGATATTGAAAAAGTCCTGAATGTGGTAAATGATGTGATTCGCAAAGTTCAGGAAAACTTAAGATAGAAGAGCTAGAGACCAGATTAAATAGCCTTGACAGGCCTGACCTAGACCATGCCCGAAATGAATTTGGGAATTCCCAAGCCGGATAAAAGGCTGGATTTCTCAGAAAAGATTGTAGTGGATTGTGTGTAGACTGTAAATTATAATTAGTCTTTAGTCTATCCCATAAAGAGAGAGAATGCTAGGTAAATGGATTAGTAATATGTTTTCGATCTGATGGTTGTAACTATAAGAGATTGGAAATTGAGATGGGGTCACATTCGATGGATTCTATCATAACCCATAAGGGAATTTCAGTAGTGGCATGATACTTAGTTAATTGTGCCAATTGCGCAGCTTTGTAATATGTGGCAAAATTGGGGAGACCCAGTCCACCCCTTGTTTTGGGGAGAATCAATGTGGATTCGGGCAATCTAGGTTTGATTGAACCCCAGGTGAATTTAATTATTTTATGTTGTAAGATTCAAAGAAAATGTGCAGGTATATGAATTGGCAGGACCCTAAATAAATATAAAAATTTGGGTAGAATAACCATTTTGATTGCATTTATCTTCCCAAACCACGACAATGGAAGTGATGCCCATTTCGTCAGTAGTTCAGTAACTTTTTTCAATAATGGAGTAAAGTTGGCTGCATAAAGATCAGAATGGTTGGGAGTAACTTTTATACCCAAATATGGAATGTGCTTCAAAGACCATGAAAATGGTAACGCATTCTGCGCTAAATTTTAACTCAGATTCACTCAATGAGATATTAAGGGCCGTGGATTTTTGAAAATGTATGTTTAGTCCTGAAATAGCAGCGAATTTATTAGGGTAGCAATGAGATTAGGGGCTGATATATGGGGAGATGATAGAAAAAGAAGAATGTCATCTGCAAATAAACACAACTTATAATGGTGACTAGAGATGTATAGAACTGTTCGCCGGCGGACAGTTCCCGGCGAACTTAACATGTTCGCGTTCGCCGCTGCGGGCGAACATATGCGATGTTCGGTCCGCCCCCCATAATACATCATTGAGGCAAACTTTGACCCTGAACTTTACAGTCAGCAGGCACATTTCCAGCCAATCAGCATACCTCCCTCCCACCTCCTATATATAAGCAAGGGCAGCATCCATCTTAGATCATTCTGAAGCAGTGTGTGTAGTGAGAGTAGGGAGAGCTGCTGCTGCTGCTGCTGCTGCTGCTGTTAAGCTAGGGACAGTTAGTCAGTGTTCCTGGTCTTGCAGTGTTCTTGGTCCACTACTGCTGTAAGGACAGCACCCCAAAAAGCCCTTCTAAGGGCTGGTATTTGTGTAATTTTTATATATATATATATATATATATATATATATATATATATATATATATATATATATATATATCTCTATCTAGTGTCCCCAAAAGCCCTTTTAAGGGCTGGTAATTGAGGATTTTTTTTTTATAATTGCAGTGAGTGCTGTGTCAGGTCCACAGAGTGCACTGTACCCACTGCAGTGCACTGCCCACCACTGATATATATACGGTGGCACAGCATCTTGTTGCAAATTGAAAAAAATATATATATTTTTTATTATTGCAGTTGCCTGGGCTGCCAGTGACTGTCAGGTCCACAGAGTGTACTGTGCCCACTGCAGTGCCACTGTGTGCCCACCCACCACTGATATATAAGGTGGCACAGCAGCTTGCAAAGTAAAAAAATATATATATATTTTTTAATTGCATTTGCCTGGGTGCCAGTGACTGCTGTCAGGTCCACAGAGAGTGTACTGTGCCACTGCCCACCCACCACTGATATATAAGGTGGCACAGCAGCTTGCAAAGTAAAAAAATATATATATATTTTTTAATTGCAGTTGCCTGGGTACCAGTGACTGCTGTCAGGTCCACAGAGAGTGTACTGTGCCACTGCCCACCCACCACTGATATATAAGGTGGCACAGCAGCTTGCAAAGTAAAAAAAAAATATATATATTTTTTAATTGCAGTTGCCTGGGTGCCAGTGACTGCTGTCAGTGTCAGGTCCACAGAGAGTGTACTGTGCCACTGCCCACTCACCACTGCTATATAAGGTGGCACAGCAGCTTGCAAAGTAAAAAAATATATATATATTAATTGCAGTTGCCTGGGTGCCAGTGACTGCTGTCAGTGTCAAGTCCACAGAGAGTGTACTGTGCCACTGCCCACCCACCACTGATATATAAGGTGGCACAGCAGCTTGCAAAGTAAAAAAAAATATATATATATTTTAATTGCAGTTGCCTGGGTGCCAGTGACTGCTGTCAGGTCCACAGAGAGTGTACTGTGCCACTGCCCACCCACCACTGATATATAAGGTGGCACAGAAGCTTGCAAAGTAAAAAAAAATATATATATTTTTTAATTGCAGTTGCCTGGGTGCCAGTGACTGTCAGGTCCACAGAGTGTACTGTACCCACTGCCCAACACTCCTATAGGGTGGCACAGCACCTTGCACTCATAGTACATCACATTAAAAAAAAAAATGACAGGCAGAGGCAGGCCTACCCGCAAGGGCCGTCGTGGTCGTGGTGCTGTGATTTCCTTAGGCCCTAGAATAATGCCCAGTGTTCAGAGGCCACCACAGACCCTGAACTCAAAAAATTCTGAGGCCATAGTTGACTGGCTTACACAAGACACCCAATCGTCTACAGCTTCCACTCGGAACCTTAATGCACCATCCTCCTCCAGCTCAGCTTCGGGCACCTCTCAATTTACCACTCGCCAGCCCGCCGGCACCACCACCAACACTAGCACCACAGCCGCTTCACTTGATCCGTCAGAGGAGTTATTTTCACATCAGTGGGAAGAAATAAGTGATGCGCAACTATTAGTGCCAGAGGATGTAGATAACGGGGATATGTCTCAGTCAGGCAGCATTATACACATGGACGTACATTGTGATGATGATGATGATGATGATGATGATGATGTTGTACCTGCTGCTGCTGCCTTTGCTGAGTTGTCAAGTGAAGCGGCTGATGATGACGATGTGTCTGTGGATGTCACCTGGGTGCCTGCTTGAAGAGCAGAAGAAGAGGGGGAAAGTTCAGATGGGGAGACAGAGAGGAGGAGGAGACGAGTTGGAAGCAGGGGGAGGAGGTCATCGCAAGGAGCTAGTGGCGCAGTCAGACAGCATGTAGATTCGGCACCCGGGGTCAGCCAGACAGCACGCCAATCAACGCAAGCTGTTGCCACCACCAGAATGCCGTCCTTGCAAAGCTCAGCAGTGTGGCATTTTTTTTGTGTGTCTGCCTCTGATATCAGCGATGCCATTTGTAACCTGTGCCAAAAGAAACTGAGTCATGGGAAGTCCAACACCCACCTAGGTACAACTGCTTTGCGAAGGCACATGATCTCACATCACAAACGCCTATGGGATCAACACATGAGTAAAAGCAGCACACAAACTGAAAGCCACCATCCTCCTCCTGGTCCAGCATCTTCAGCCACGTCAACCACTGCTGTCCTCCATGCCCCCTATCAACAACCCGCCCCTCCGCCTCTCACCTTCAGCAGTTTCTGCTCATCTGCCCACAGTCAGGTGTCTGTCAAGGAAATGTTTGAGCGTAAGAAGCCAATCTCACAGAGTCACCCCCTTGCCTGGCGTCTGACAGCTGGCTTGTCGGAACTCTTAGCCCGCCAGCTTTTACCATACAAGCTGGTGGAGTCTGAGGCCTTCAAAAAATGTGTCGCTATTGGGACACCGCAGTGGAAGGTACCCGGCCGAAATTATTTTTCACAAAAGGCAATCCCCAACCTGTACTCTATTGTGGAAAAGGAAATCATGTCACGTCTGGCACACAGTGTTGGGGCAAGGGTCCATCTGACCACTGATAGCTGGTCTGCAAAGCATGGTCAGGGCAGGTATATAACTTACACTGCGCATTGGGTAAACCTGCTGGCGGCTGCCAAGCATGGAATGCGTGGCTCTGCTGCAGAGGAGTTGGTGACACCGCCACGACTTGCAGGCAGGCCTGCTGCCACCTCCTCTACTCCTCCTACTCAATCCTCTTTGCTAACCTCCTCGGCTGAGTCCTGTTCTGCTGTTGCGTCTTGCTCCACACCAACTGCACCCCCCCAGCTCCCCAGGGGCTATTCCACATGCCGGATACAACAGTGTCACGCTGTCTTGGGGTTGACTTGCCTGAAAGCAGAGAGTCACACCGGACCAGCACTACTGTCCGCCCTGAACGCACAGGTGGATCAGTGGCTGACCCCGCACCAACTGGAGATCGGCAAAGTGGTGTGTGACAACGGGAGCAATTTGTTGGTGGCATTGAATTTGGGCAAGTTGACACATGTGCCGTGCATGGCACGTGTTGAATCTGATTGTGCAACGTTTTGTGCAGAAGTACCCAGGCTTACAGGACGTCCTCAAGCAGGCCAGGAAGGTGTGTGGCCATTTCAGGCGTTCCTACACGGCCATGGCGCACTTTGCAGATATTCAGCGGCGAAACAACATGCCAGTGAGGCGCTTGATTTGCGACAGCCCGACACGTTGGAATTCAACACTGCTAATGTTCGACCGCCTGCTCCAACAAGAAAAAGCGGTCAACGAGTATTTGTATGACCGGGGTGCTAGGACAGCCTCTGCGGAGCTGGGTATTTTTTTGCCACGTTACTGGACGCTCATGCGCAATGCCTGTAGGCTCATGCATCCTTTTGAGGAGGTGACAAACCTAGTGAGTCGCACCGAAGGCACCATCAGCGACATCATCCCATATGTTTTTTTCCTGGAGCGTGCCCTGCGAAGAGTGCTGGATCAGGCCGTAGATGAGCGTGAAGAGGAAGAGTTGTGGTCACCATCACCACCACCAGAAACAGCCTTACCATCGCTTGCTGGACCTGCGGCAACACTGGAAGAGGAGTCTGAGGAAGAGGAGTCAGAGGAGGAATGTGGCTTTGAGGAGGAGGAACACCAACCACAGCAGGCATCCCAGGGTGCTCGTTGTCACCTATCTGGTACCCGTGGTGTTGTACGTGGCTGGGGGGAAGAACACTCCTTCAATGAGATCAGTGAGGACGAGGAATTGGACATGAGTAGCTCGGCATCCAACCTTGTGCAAATGGGGTCTTTCATGCTGTCATGCCTGTTGAGGGACCCTCGTATAAAAAGGCTGAAGGAGAATGACCTGTACTGGGTGGCCACGCTACTAGACCCCAGGTATAAGCAGAAAGTCTCTGATATGTTACCCAATTACCGGCAGTCGCAAAGGATGCAGCAGCTACAAAATAAGTTGAAAAGTATGCTTTACACAGCATATAAGGGTGATGTCACAGCACAACGGGAATCCAACAGGGGAAGAGGTGAAAGTAATCCTCCTCCTACCACCACAACCACGCCGGCAAGGACAGGACGCTTTACAGACGTCTTGTTGATGGAGGACATGCAGAGCTTTTTTAGTCCTATGCATCGCCACAGCCCTTCGGGGTCCACCCTCAGAGAACGACTCGACCGACAGGTAGCAGACTACCTTGCCTTAACTGCAGATATCGACACTCTGAGGAGCGATGAACCCCTTGACTACTGGGTGTGCAGGCTTGACCTGTGGCCTGAGCTATCCCAATTTGCCATTGAACTTCTGGCCTGCCCCGCTTCAAGTGTGCTGTCAGAAAGGACCTTCAGTGCAGCAGGAGGTATTGTCACTGAGAAGAGAAGTCGCCTAGGTCAAAAAAGTCTTGATTACCTCACGTTTATTAAGATGAATGAGGCATGGATCCCGAAGGGACTGACAGTGGGGGATGCATTTGACTAAAAAAGGCCTGGTGATGACTGAGATGCCTTGGCCTAAAAATGGTCCACACGCTGCTGTCTTTAATCATTCTCTGCATGCCGGATGACTTACGTGACGTCTCCGCCACCAACTACGGTTCAAGCCGCAATGTTTTAGTGCACTTTCTGCCTTGAAAACCTCAATTTTTCAGGCCGCTGCTACAGCAGCGGCTGCAACAATACCTGCTTTTTCATGCATGTGTAGTGTACATGCCTAATTTTTCTGGCCTCTGTGGCTGCAAAAAAACAAAAAACAAAAAAAAAGGCACATACATGTGTCAATTCCCCTTCGTGATCGTTACCTTGTCGTGGTGAAGGGGCTTGCGTATCACAATGAAGCGATCACCTCTAGGAGTGTGTTGGCACACCCCAGATGATAAGGTCGTTGCTTCATTGTGAACAGACCAAAAGCGATCCGCAGGATAATTTTTCATAGAAAAAACATTCATTTTCTTTCATTCTTTCTGCGGAGCTGGGTATTTTTTGGCCGCGTTACTGAATGCTCATGAACAATGGCTGTAGGCTCATGCGTCCTTTTGTGGAGGTGACAACCCTGGTGGTCAGTCGAACCCAAGGCAACATCATCGACCTCATCCCATATGCGTTTTTTCTGGAGCGTGCCCTGCGAAGAGTACTGGATCAGGCTGTAGATGAGCATGAAGAGGAAGAGTTGTGGTCCACTCCCCATCACCACCAGAAGCAGCCTTGTCGTTGTCAATTGCTGGACCTGTGGCAACGCAGAGAGAGGAGTCTGAAGAAGAGAAGTCAGAGGAGGAAGGTGGCTTTGAGGAGGTGGAACACCAGCCACAGCAGGCGTCCCAGGGGGCTTGTTCTCACCTTTCGGGGACCCTTGGTGTTGTACGTGGCTGGGTGGAGGAAGAGACCTTCAATGATGTCAGTGAGGACAAGGAACGGGACATGGCTAGCTTGGTATCCAACCTTGTGCAAATGGGGAGTTTGCGGTTGTGCAAATGGACTGACTGACTGTTAAACGGGGAGTTTGGTCTGTCACTGTGAAGCGGGCGACGGGCGTAACCCTTACACTACTTGACCGATAAAACATCATACCTGATCGTATTCACACACTGGATGTTTTAAAGCACGTTATTCCAAACAATTTAGGAATGTTAGGTGATTTATGCCCTTTATGGATCAAAACCCGACTCTGCGTCAACTACGTAATTTTCCATGGGAGTTTTGCCATGGATCCCCCTCCGGCATGCCACAGTCCAGGTGTTAGTCCCCTTGAAACAACTTTTCCATCACTATTGTGGCCAGAAAGAGTCCCTGTGTGTTTTAAAATTCGCCTGCCTATTGAACTCTATGGCGGTTCGCCCGGTTCGCCGGTTCGCGAACATTTGCCGATGTTCGCGTTCGCCGTTCGCGAACGGCGAATTTTAGGTTCGCGACATCACTAATGGTGACCACCTAGTTCTATACCAGAAATTGAGGGATTACTTCTAATACTGTGTGCTAGAGGTTCTATGAGAAGGGCAAATAAGAGAGGGGAGAGAGGACACCCCTGACGCGTGCTTCTCTCTGTTAAACAAGTCTGATTTATAGCCTGCGTATTTAATATATGCTTTAGGTTTGTTATAAAGCGCAGAGATCCATTTTAAAAAATTTGGGCCAAAACCCCATTTACTAAGAGTATATTGCATATATGGCCAGGATATGGTATCAAAGGCTTTTTTAACCACTTGCCGACCGCCGCACGACTATCTACGTCGGCGGTCAGCCCCTCACAGGCAAAGTGACGTAGGGCTACGTCACTAGCTTGTGAGGGTCTAGGGAGCGAGCGCGCGCCCCCGGAGGCGCGCTCCCGCTCCCGAGTGGTCACGGACCCCCCCGCGCGTGTGACCGGCGGACCCGATGTCCGCCGGCCACTCTGCGATCGGCGGGGGAGAGGGAGAAAGTCAGGCAGCTTGTGTAAACAAGCTGCCTGTCATTCTCCTCGCTGTATGAGAGCTGATCATCTGGATCTACTATGTAGATCCGTTGATCACTCTGTATACAGCTGAAGCCCCAGCCAATCACAGTTAGAATCACGCCCCTAGGGACACACACAGCCCCTCCCTCTCAAATAAAGTTAACCCCTTCACTACCAGTGTATTTTTACAGTAACAGTGCATATGTATAGCACTGATTACTGTAGAAATGTCACTGGTAACCCCAAAAGTGTCAAAAATGTCAGTCAAGGGTCCGATCTGTCCGCCGCAATGTCGCAGTACCTCAAAAAAAATCGCAGATCGCCGCCATTACGCGTTAAAAAAAAAACAACAAAAATGACAAAAATCTTTCCCTTAGTTAGTAAACGCAATAACTTTTGCGCAAACCAATCAAAATACGCTTTTTGCGATTTTTTTTTTTACCAAACATAGGTAGCATAAAACAAATTGGCCCAAAATTTTAAAAAATTTTGATTCTTACATTTTTTTTGGGGGGAATTTCATATAAAAAAAAGGGAAAAATATTGCTATTTTTGCAAAATGGACGCTCTTTTTTTGTTTATAGCGCGTGATCAAAAAATCGCACAGGTGATCAAATACCGCCAAAAGAAAGCTCTGTTTGTGGGAAAAAAAGGACGCCAAATTCGTTTAGGTACAGCGTCGCACGACCGCGCAATTCTCCGTTAAATTCACGCAGTGCCGAATCGCAAAATACCCCCTGGTCGGAATGGGGGTAAAATCTTCCGGGGCTTAAGTGGTTAATGTCTAGTGATAGGAAGCACGAGGGGATGCGGCGTGTTTTAGCTATATGAGATAACAGAGTTGCACATCTGATGTTGTAAGTAGCTTGGCGAATAGGTATGAAACCTACTTGATCCCTATGAATGAGTTGTCCTATAAAGTTATTTAGTCTGGAAGCTATAATTTTGGCTAAAATTTTAATATCTAAATTTAATAAGGAAATGGGTCGATAGTTTGACCAAATCGTGTCATCAGTTTGAGGCTTCGGGAGCATAGAAATGATTGCTGTTAAAGTTTCCTGTTTAAAGGATTGGCCATTAAGAAGTGTATTGAAAGCATTAGCTAGAATAGGCGAAAGGGAATCGGAAAAAACCCGGTAGTATAATGCCGAGAAACCATTAGGGCCTGGTCTTTTTATTTAATTTTAGTGATTTTATAACTTGGGACACTTCATCTGGTGTTATTGATTTTTCCATAAATCCCATCTGAGACTGAGAAAGAGTCGGTAGTGATAGTTGAGCAAAAAATTCATTTGCCCCAGAAAAATTCAAATTGTTTTCAGATGAATATAGAGTAGCTAGGTGTGTTTTAAATTTCTTAAGAATTTTTACAGGGTTGCTGGAAAATGTATCTCTCGAGATTTTAAGACGTATGGGCTTAAATGGTTTATGGAGTGAAGCCAGCATGCGGGCCATGGGTGAATCTGGTTTATTTGCTTTAATGTAAAAATTGTGACGCAATCTCCGAAGTGTCTTATCTGCAGATTCTGTAAGAAACAGATCAAATTCAAGCCTAGCTTTATCAAGATTGGTTTTAGTAGAAGAAGTAGGATTATTTTGATATACTGTGTAGCATGTATTAAAGTTTGTTTCTAATTTCTGCCTAAGTGTTTTATGTTAACGTCTAAAGAGTGCAGCCTGTCTCAAACAAATACCACGAATAACTGGTTTGTGTGCCTCCCATAAAGTAAGAGGAGACACATCTGGCGTTGAATTATGTAATAGATATTCAGAGAGAGCATTTTTAATATCCAGACAGTGAGATGTATTTTTTAATAAAGAGTCATTAAGGCACCACGTAGTGTCATGTGCTTTAGGAATAGTTGAAGCAATAACTGTGCATACTGCATTATGGTCAGACCACGTGATTGGTATGACCATAGATGCAATCGTTTCAGGTATGAGACCTATAGTGAGAAATATATGGTCTATGCTGGAGAAATTTTTATGAGGGTGCGAATAATATGTGTATCTACGCTTGTTTGGATTCATCTCTCTCCAAGAATCTACCATATTATGTTTTGCAAGCAGTTGTGAGAATGAGAGTTTATTAGGGCTGCTCGAAGAAGATATAGGGCATTTATCCAGAAACGGGGAAAATAACTTGATTTGAATCACCACAAATCATAACTGCACCCATTCTATGAGAATCCACAACCTGAAAAAGATGCGAAAGAAATGGAATAGGATTTTTGTTGGGAGCATAATATGACACTATAGTGATAGCGGAGTCAATAAGGTATCCCGTGAGAATCAGATACCTGCCCTCAGGGTCCTTGATTTCATGTACAAGAGTAAATGGAGTAGACCGATGAAAGGCCACTAGCACACCTCGTTGTTTTGTAGAGGCAGAGGCAGTGAAAATTTGAGGATATTTAGGACTAAAATATTTGGGAGTGGATTGTAAGGTGAAGTGTGTCTCTTGAAGACACAAAATGTGTGCTTTTAATGATGCAAAGTTGCGAAAAGCTTTAGTACGTTTGTTTGGGTTATTTAGTCCCTGAACATTCAAGGACATTATGTTTAGGGGGCCATAAGATTGTATATAAACGATGTCTAGCATACCCTACCATTGTGGAATTTGTCGATTGTTTCATACTCGATGTGGGAAGGGGGAGGAAATGTGTAGAGAAAAGGGAAGAACTAAACAGAAAGGACAATTGTGTGCTTAGCATAGAAGGTAATATATAAAACAAATAGTTAAGGCACAACCAATAGGAATGTATGCCGTTGATGGGAGATGGAAATCCCCCAACATAGCTAAATAGCTACCGTCAGTAGTCTCTGAAAGGGAGAGGCCCCCAAGGGTGACAAAGTGAGGACGCACGGAACAACCTAGGAAGATACAGAAAACCACAAGTTAATAATCACTAAAAAATATACAGTAGTATAAGCGACTTATGCTATAATAACGAGCAGAAATCTACAATAAGTAGAGCTAAATGGAATTCTGTGCCACAGTGTAGTTTGCTGTAACATGTATGAGCTTGAGCATTTAGCTCTAAAAACAAATTAGAAGTATGTGGCAAAAAGGGATTAGAACCATGAAATATCATACTGGCAAGATAAAAAAAAAAAAACTGAAGTCTTTTCTAGGAAAAAGAAATTGGATGACATTTGTACTTAGTACCTTGAAAAGTAAAACGCACCGAAAAAGGAAAGCCCCACTGGTAGGGGGTATGTTTTTGCTGCAAAATGTGTAATAATGGTTTAAGAGCTCTTCTTTTATTCATGGTGATAGGAGACAGATCCGCAAAGATTTGGTATTCGTGACCCTGAAAATGTAAGAAACCTTTTTCTCTAGCAGCTGATAAGAGCTGTTCCTTTGTACGGTAATAATGGAATTTAATGATGATGTCTCTGGGTGGACCCTTTGATTTTTTAGGAGATAAGGCGCGATGGACTCTGTCCATTTCCAGGCGTTCGACTGGAATAGCAGGCTGTAATTCCTGAAACAAGGCTAACATTGTCGCTTGTAAGTCAGTTATGGATTCAGGAATGCCTCTTATGCGCAAATTGGAGCGTCTTGCCCGGTTTTCAAAATCTTCCAGACGAGACTGAAGTACTAAGTTTTCCTCTTTAAGATTCTCAATTTCTGTATTTTGGTCCTGTGTAAAATTCTCAATATCCTCTATCCTTGTTTCAAGATTAGCTATGCGTGTGCCCAGCTCCCTTATCTCTTTAGTCAGGCTATTGGTAATATGGTCAGAAGTCTGTTTAAGTGCCTTTTGAAACATACGCTCAATATGTGATAATATATTAGGAGAGACTGACTCAATGTCCTTTTCATCCTGTGAAACTGAGGTACTGCGGACTGTTTCAGTTTGATATGTGAGGAGAGGAGGGAATAGTTTCACTGCTCTGTCAGCGCTGTGAGGTGATTCTGAGGCAGCTGAGGGAGCTGACGCCATTTTAAGTGAGGCTCTGGACAGCACTTCCTTGCCACTTTTAGATTTAAATTTAGTCTGAGACCCGCTGAAAACCATACCTTTATGTACAGCACATTTTCCTGTACTAATGCTGTAAAAACTGAGCGAATATTCGGCGGGCAGTCGCTGCTGTATGTGGTTTTCTGTCCCCTAGGAGTGGAGCATCAGCCAGACATGTCTGTGCTTGAAGACTCCGCCTACTTCCTCCGGGAACTAGCATTCTCACAAGGAGAGTTCATCAATGGCAGCCCCAATGATTCTCTCATGACGGATTCCCTTCAACTCTTTCTCTGCCAGAACCTTTTTTTGTATTTTTTTTGCATTCATGTATAAAAAGTAATTTTAGTCTTGAAGATTAGATAAAACCCCCCAAACATGATCTATTTTCTGAAAGTAGACACCCCAGAGAATAAAATAGTGTTAGTCCCAATTTTGTATGTCACACGATATTAGTACAGCAGTTTATTAAGCACTAAATTTCAGTAAATAAAACACTAAAAATTATTTTAGGGCACACAGACACAATAAATGACCCACATTTTTGGTAAAAGATAAAAGATGAGGTTGTACCGAGTAATTAGATACCCAACATGGCAAACCTTAAAATTGTGTGCGCCCGTGAAATGGCGACAAACTTCGGTGCCTTATATTTTCCATAGGAGACACTTTATAATCCCCTACAGGTCATCAGTTTAGAGATAACCATGAGAAATGGGCGGAGAGTTATTGATCTGAGTCCGGTGTGTGTGGTGATATGTAATGTGTGGTGCAATCAATGGCCTTGTGTGCAGGTGTCCCTGACACGTGCATTTACATTCATGCATGTATGGGGGGAGGGGCACCCAAAGATTTTTGGGGGCTGACTTTAGGTACTTGGGTGTAACTTAAATTTTTGCATTTCTCTTTGACTAAACTTTTTTTTTTTTTTTCATCACATGGGGACAATGTGATGGTTTTTTGGGTGGCAGGTTCTCTTTAATGAGACATCAGGGGTATAAAAGAGCCCTAATGTCCCACCTCTCTTCCATTATAGCTTATGGAGCACAGATCGCACTCCGTTAGCTTCTTCCCTGCCAACTGGTGAAAGCGACAGCGGAGATCAGAAGTGACATTTTATACATCACTTCATTAGCAGGAAGCGGAGATCAGAGAATGGACATTTGCTGATCTCCATTCCCTCTACTTAGTGGCCCCACCATGCCGGTCACAGGTCCACCGATGAGGCCAGGAAACATGGCGGGAGCACGCCCAGGGTTAAATGTGGAACTGATTGGGCGGCTGTGCAGCCACCTGATTGCTTCCATCTGAAAGTTGTACTATGTATGGTGGTGGTGAAAGGATTAAATATAAGAAATGTAATTCAATAAGTGACACGATGATAAGTGCCAGCTGTGTCTGCATTCCAGGGACAGTCCCGGGATTTAGAGGTTTGTCCCTGGAAATGTTGCTGATTTGAATCATATTTGTGTATATGTTTTCTATTATGATTTGTATTACAGAGTCAGTTCACCTTCATGGTAATAATAATCGGTGACAGGTATTTTATTCCTCATTTTGCTGTTTTCTATTAATGTAGGCAGTTTTCAGTCCTGGAAATACACGTCTCCTTCATACAGGAGATAATTCTGGGGAATCTCTGGAAGATATATGAGGAATAATAAGGTCTTCTCACTTCCTGGTAAAGCTGAATTCTGGGCTGTATTCATGTATACAGAGCTGTATTCATTTCTCTCTTCTATCTGCCCGGAGTTCAGATTTAAATTAGAGAAGACCCCCAGACATTCTCCTCCTCATTGCTTTCCTGAGATTTTCTTAGATTTTTTTCTCTGAATGTTTTTCTCCTAAAGTCTCCATTTATATAGAGAAATGTTCTTTTATCATATAGTGATAGGAAGTGATGAGGATTTAGGCCCCATTCACGCTTGTGCGACTTGTCATGCGACGTTGGGGTCCAAAGTCTCATGACAAGTCACACCCCATATTTCCCTGTAAGTACCATTTATATCTGTGAGACTTCAAAGTAGTTCCTGCACCACTTTGGCCAAACTTTCATGTGACTTGGGGTCCATAGATATCAATGTAAACCCTAAAAAGTTGCATGGAAGTCACATCTGCATCATATACTGTAGATGCAATTTTGATGCATCTTTGGATGAGTGCGACCTGGGCAGAACGGAAAAATTCTTAGGATTTGTTATTTTCTAAAGACTTACAGATTTTCAGAATGATTGGAATTCAAATTCTGTGTGAAGAATAGCTGGTTGTTAGAGACTTAACAGCTGATTAGTCATCAGCTGTTAGCGGGTTTCCCCACTGACAGCTGAAAGAAAGAAAAAAAAATGCCTTCAATGAAATAATATAATAAAAAAAAAACGGCTTGGGGTACCTCCCCTCATGCATACCAGGCCCTTCGGATCTGGAATTAGTTTTTAGAGGAACCACGCTCCAAAATGTCATTAAAAACTGCTTGGGTTCCCCCCAAAAGTCCATACCAGACCCTTATCCGAGTACTCAGGCAGGTCAGGAAAGGAGGGGATGGACCAAGTGGCCCCTCGCTATTATTAACATTCTGATTGTTCTTAAAATTTGTAATTCATTAACCACTTGCCTACAGTGCACTTTCACCCCCTTCCTGCCCAGACTGATTTTCAGCTTTCAGTGCTCTCACACTTTGAATGACAATTACTCAGTCATGCAACACTGTACCCATAAAAAATTTGCGTCCTTTTTTTCACACAAATAGAGCTTTTTTTATGGTATTTAATCACTACTGGGTTTTTTATTTTTTGTGCTTTAAATAAAAAAAGACTGAAAATATTGTGAAAAAACGCATTTTTCTTTGTTTCTGTCATAAAATTTAGCAAATGAGTAATTTTTCTTCACAAATTTTGGCCAAAATTTATACTGCTACTTATCTTTGGTAAAAATAACCCAAATAAGTGTATATTTTTTGGTCTTTGTGAAAGTTATAGAGTCCACAAGCTATGGTGCTATTCATTGAAAATTGATCACACTTGACCACACCTGATGTACTGAAGGCCTATCTCAGTTCTTGAGACACTAAAAAGTCAGGAAAGTACAAATACCCCCCAAATGACCCCTTTTTGGAAAGTAGACATTCCAAGGTATTTAATAAGGGGCATGGTGAGTTTTTTGAAGTTGTCATTTTTTCCCACAACTCTTTGCAAAATGAGGATTTTTTTTTTTTTTTTTACAAATTGACATATTAAAAGGGTTATTTCTCTCACACAGCATATGTATACTTGCAACTACACCCCAAAACACATTCTACTACTCCTCCTGAGTATGGCGATACCACATGTGTAAGACTTTTTCACAGCCTGGCCACATACAGAGGCCTAACATCCAAGTAGTACCGTCCGGCATTCTAGGATCACAAATTACACATATAATTTCCTGACAACCTATCGTACTTTTGAAGGCCCTGGAGCACCAGGACAATGGAAACCCCCATAAAATGACCCCATTTTGGAAAGCAAACAGCCCAACGTATAATTTTTGAGGCATAATAAGTCTTTTGAATATATTCATTTTTTTCCCACAAGTTTTTGGAAAATGTGGAAAGAAAATGAAAACGCATTTTTTTTTACACAAAGCTGTCCATTTATGCAATATTTCTAACACATAGCATGTACATAGCAAAAATTGCACCCCAAAATACATTCTGCTATTCCTCCTGAGTATGGCGATACCACATGTGTAACACTTTTTCACAGCCTGGCCACATACATAGGCCTAACATCCAAGTAGCGCTTTACACAAAGTTGTCCATTTATCCACTTTTAAGACTGGGCCTATTTTTGACACTTGGTGTTTACAAGCTAAAATCATTTTTTTTGCTAGAAAACTACTTGGAACCCCCAAACATTATACATATTTTTTTAGCAGAGACCCTAGAGAATAAAATGGAGATTGTTGCAATATTTTTTATCACACCATATTTGCGCAGCAGTCTTCCAAATGCGATTTTTTTGAAAAAAATTCACTTTTTTGAACTAAAAAATAAGAAAACAGTAAATCTAGCCCATTTTTTTCCATAATGTGAAAGATAATGTTACGCCGAGTAATTAGATACCCAACATGTCATGCTTCAAAATTGCGCATGCTCACAGAATGGCGCCAAACATTGGTACTTAAAAATCCCCATAGGCAACATTTTAAAAATTTCTGCAGGTTACTAGCTTAGAGTTACAGAGGAGGTCTAGGGCTCAAATTATTGCTCTCGCTCTAACGATCGCAGCGATACCTCACATGTATGGTTTGAACACCGTTTATATACGTGGGCGGGACTTGCGTATGCATTTGCTTCTGCACGCGAGCTAACGGGGACAGGGCGCTTTAATTTTTTTTTTTTTTTCCTATTTATTTTATTTATTATTTTTTTATTTTTACACAGTTTTAAAAAAAAAAATGTTTTGATCATTTTTATTCCTATTACAAGGAATGTAAACATCCCTTGTAATAGAAATAGGCATGACAGGTCCTCTTTATTGTGAGATCTGGGGTCAAAAAGACCTCACAACTACACTAAAAAAGAAAAAAAAAAAATTGTTGAAAGAGGAAAAAAAAAAAAAAAAAGAAAAAAAAGCGGCCCTTTAAACCGGTTGCTAGGCAACGTCTTTTGACGTAGCTCCGGTCCTCCAAGACCATAGAGTCGAGTGAGGGCCATCTTGCCCTCACTCGACTTCCTGTCTCTGAGGATCCGGGACAGGATAGTTTTCCCCGCTGCCGGCGGGTCCGGTAAAGTCATCGTCACCTGTCACCCCATCAGTCATTGTCACCTGTCACCCCATCAGTCATTGTCACCTGTCACCCCATCAGTCATTGTCACCTGTCACCCCATCAGTCATCGTCACCTGTTACCCCATCAGGCACGTCCGCCGGCTGGATGGAGTCCCGATGAATGCCGGAAACGTAACCTGGAGGCGGCGTCCATGACGTCACTTCCGGGTTACTGTGCTGCAAAAGGCGGCAAATTTAAAAAACGGCTGTATGCAAAAATGCCGTTTTCGGCGTTTTGCATACAGGGAAGTGTAGTGGAGGGGTCTAGGGTCTTTTAGACCCTCGATCCCTCCATAAAGTGTACCTGTCACACATATTGGTGTCACAAGGGATGTTTACATTGCTTGTGACAGCAATAAAAGTGATCAGATTTTTTTTAAAAAAAAACCTGTAATAAAGTTTAAAAAAAATAAAAAATAAATAGGAAAAAAAAAATAAAAATTTCGCCGCCCCGTCACCGTTAGCTTGCGCACAAAAAAAAACGTATACGCAAGTCGAGCTACGAATGAAATCGCTGTTCAAACCCCACATGTGAGGTATCGCTGCGATCGCCAGAGCGTGCGCAATAATTAAAAAAAAAGAGCTACACTCTACCTCTAAACAGGTAACCGTTAAATAAATTTAAAGCGTCGCAGATTGAGATCTCTATTGACCGTAGTTTGTCGCCATCCCACGGGGGGGCGCAATTTTAAACCGTAACATGTTGGGTATCTATTTACTCGGCGTGACATGTTCTTTCACAATATACAAAAAAATGGGCTAACTTTACTGTTTAGTATTTTTTAAATGCAGTGAAATGTGATTTTTCAATTTTTTTCCAAAAAAATGGCGTTTTAAAGACCGCTGCGCAAATACCGCTTGACAAAAAGTTTTGCAATGACCGACATTTTATTCTCCAGAGTCTTTGCTAAAAAAATATACATAATGTTTGGGGGTTCTAAGTAGTTTTCTAGGAAAAAATACTAGTTTTAACTTGTAAACAAAAAGTGTCCGAAATAGGGCTGGGGCTTAAGTGGTTAAAATGAACCAGGCATGGATCCCACAGGACTTTTCCATACCTTGTGCAGAATAGAGATGGATACCGACCTTACCCAGCCATTGTTATATTTTTTATCTTTCTCACTCTTTTGGGGTGTACCCTAATTTAAAATGACTAAAAAAAAGCAGTGTTGGCTACTTCGTCCCCCTCCACCGCCGCTTCCACCTACACCGCCACATCCACCGCCACCTCAACCTCCCTCCTACTCCATATGGGCCTCATCCTTCACAGATGAAGAAAATGGTTTTATTTTTCTGTTTTTTTGTTGTTTTAAGTTATTTCCCTATCCACATTTTTTTGCAGAGCACTTGCCACGCTCTTAACTACATTTTGCTGCCATTTGCAGCACTCTAGCCCTTTACATTGTTTTTTTAGAGCCATTTTAGTGCCTGAAAGTTCGGGTCCCCATTGACTCCAATGGGGTTCGGTGTCCAGGTCAAGTTCAGATAAAGTCCGGGTCAAGTTCGGCCGGACCCACCGAACACGGATATCCAAGTGTCCGCTCAACTCTACAACTGAGCAGTATATAATCCAAACGTGGTGTAATGCTCGTATTCCGCACACCAGGAAGCTTGTCAAGATGTAATCTACGTGCTTCAAGTCACTCCAGGTGCTCAGATTTTCTTACACCAGTGTGGTTAACTCTACATGTTTCGTAACATGGTCGCTTCTTCAGGAGCCAATAGTGTGTCTATTTAGAAAAAATATAACCTTAATAAATAAGGACATATTAAATGCACAATCATTACAAATACATTGTAATCAATACAATTTAAAGGAGAAGTATGGGATGGGTTAAATACCTAGCACATATTACTATCATCACAAATCAGATGTTCTTTCTTTCTTACCTTTTTCTAGCATGTGTACTTCATCTTTCCTGTAGCTCCCAGTAACGGTCCATTTGGTGTTGGAAAGTTCAGAGGGGGTGTATACATCCTCAGCACCCCCCCCCCCCGCCTCTGTCCCTCCTCCCCTGGGTACAGGCACACATCCAAGCATCAAGCTAGAGCGAGCACGTTGGTCACATGTGTCTGTTATAAAAAACAGAGTTGCGCTAGCAATGATGGTTAGACACGCTGGATAATCTATAATAATAAAATCCAAGTGTATCTGCGTCCAGTCCCTGTGTCCAAGGGATTGCGCTACTGCACATGCCCCACAGACAGCTATTGGGAGTGTAGAGACTTTGTGTCGCCCCGCCCCCCTTCAGTCTGTTAGGACAGGATTTCCCAAACTGTGGGTAGCAACCCACAGCAGCATCTGAGTTAGTAGATGGCAGTCACTGCTGCCATCCCATAACAACTGCCTTTCAAGTTACGGTGATGAATTCTGTCATGAATAATAAAAGCCATTTAAATGTTGTATTCAATGTACTTCATAATGCACATATATATTAAAGACTTTACATTTCATTCTGCACAATATATATATATTAGAAACGAATAAATACAGCATTGCACTTCAGCATGTGATCAGCTCTGCAGTTCTGTGGGTAATTTGCATAAACCACTCCCACCTTTCAATCAGACAGTAGAAGTTATCTGCTCAGTAGCACACATAGGCTCTGTGTACACCATCGGGGTTACATAGCAGATAAGTAGAGAGATAGAGAGAGAGAGTAGGAGGCGTCTCATTACTCTGTGAACCTGACATTTATATATATATATATATATACTGTATATATATGGGAATATTGTCTGATTAGAGAACACAAACACAGCTCTTATTGGGGCACATTAAAGGGGGACTCCGACTGCATTATTAAAGGGGGCCTCCGACCGCATTATTAAGGGGGGCTCTGACCGCATTATTAAGGGGGACTCTGACTGCATTATTAAGGGGGACTCCGACCGCATTATTAAGGGGGACTCTGACCGCATTATTAAGGGGGACTCTGACCGCATTATTAAGGGGGACTCTGACCGCATTATTAAGGGGGACTCTGACCGCATTATTAAGGGGGGCTCTGACCGCATTATTAAGGGGGACTCCGACTGCATTATTAAAGGGGGACACCGACCGCAATATTAAGGGGGACTCCGACCGCATTATTAAGGGGGACTCCGACCGCATTATTAAGGGGGACTCCGACCGCATTATTAAGGGGGACTCCGACGGCATTATTAAGGGGGACTCCGACGGCATTATTAAGGGGGACTCTGACTGCATTATTAAAGGGGGACTCTGACCAGGGGCACTTTAATTGGGGCTCAAACAGGGGAACTCTGACCCGGACACATAAAGAGACACTGATGTAAGGAGGCACTCCGATGGGGACACTGATGTAAGGAGGCACTCTGATGGGGACACTGATGAAAGGAGGCACTCCGATGGGGACACTGATGAAAGGAGGCACTCCGATGGGGACACTAATGTAAGGGAGCACTCCGATGGAGACACTGATGTAAGGGAGCACTCTCCAGTGGGGACACTGATGTAAGGAGGCACTCCAATGGGGACACTGATGTAAGAAGGCACTCCGATGGGGACACTGATGTAAGGGAGCACTCCGATGGGGACACTAATGTAAGGAGGCACTCAGATGGGGACATTGATGTAAGGAGGCACTTCGATGGGGACACTGATGTAAGGAGGCACTCCGATGGGGACACTGATGTAAGGAGGCACTCCAATGGGGACACTAATGTAAGGTAGCACTCTGATGGGGACACTGATGTAAGGAGGCACTCTGATGGGGACACTGATGTAAGGAGGCACTCCGATGGGGACACTAATGTAAGGGAGCACTCCGATGGGAACACTGATGTAAGAAGGCACTCCGATGGGGACACTGATGTAAGGGAGCAATCTCCAGTGGGGACACTGATGTAAGGAGGCACTCCAATGGGGACACTAACGTAAGGGAGCACTCCGATGGGGACACTAATGTAAGGAGGCACTCCGATGGGGACACTAATGTAAGGAGGCACTCCGATGGGGACACTGATGTAAGGAGGCACTCCAATGGGGACACTAATGTAAGGAAGCACTCTGATGGGGACACTGATGTAAGGAGGCACTCTGATGGGGACACTGATGTAAGGAGGCACTTGGATGGGGACACTAGATTGGATTGCTAGAGCAACAGGGACGCAGTGCACAGTGCGTGACAGGTCGGACAAGGAGGCTGATGAGGGAGAGACTTAAAGATATTAAAAGGACATTGTATGAGGAAACTTATGCTTGGCAAACCCTTTGACTGTAATTATTGCGGTGAAAAAAGCATAGAGCCATGATTAATTTTTAAAGGAAAAAAGCTGTTGCTGTCAGGAAAAGGATTATTTAAACAGAGGAAAAAAACTGTCACACTCAGCAAAGCAAATCTGCGACTGTAGAAACGCTGTTAAAGGGACATTGCCTGATTGAAATCTACCACTGTAAGTGCATTACTGTTAAAAAAAAAACGCAAAACATAGACACGCTATTAAAGGGACATTTATAAGCAAACTGATTTTAGTAGCAAAGTACGCCTACAGAAAATCTGCGAGTGTGATTGCGAAACCTTACAAAAAAATGGAAAGTAAAGACACGTTTTGAAGGGGACATTTGCAAATAGAAAGACTGCAGACGCAAAACACGCCTGAATGAAATCTGCGACTGTAGGTGCATTACTGTAAAAAAAAAAATCGCAGAACATAGACACACTATTAAAGGGACATTTATAAGCAAACTGACTTTAGTAGCAAAGTACACCTTACTGGAACAAGTCTGTTTTTACAAATGTTTGACCACATATGTTCTAGCGCCCGTTAATTTAACAGGCTTAATGTCTGGTTAAAATATCAACATACAAATTATACAGATAAAGTACAAAGACTATCACATGAATAAAAGTTCCCAATGGGTGTTGTGACAGAAAGTGAGAATTGAGCGCGAACACACTTCATCACATATGGTTCCCAGTCAGAATATCATGCAACCTTCATCTGTCACCGTGTGCAACTGACCACCAGAGACACCGACACCTTAAATGTAAAAAATCTCTGCTTACCAGCAGTACTGGACCTCTTTTTTACAGGAGGCCAGTAACACTTTTGGCTGATTGTCCTGCGAGGGCTTTTAGAAGGTGTTCCTGCAGACTTTCACTGAACCATAAGGGAAGACATCCGGCTAGAGTGTCCGTGTTGCCAGGCTCAAAAACAACAGAACATAAAATCTTCTTACGTCATCACGCGTTGGGCCCTGCGCTCCAATTTGCGCTCCAAACCATACCTTGACTACTTCCAGGTTCCCTTCCGGATTCTGGTACTCGACGTGACGGAGACGCGGACGCGGAGACAGTGAGCATCAATGACTGCAGAGTTCAGCCTCATGGGCCGTGAAAACAGAGAGACAAGCTGAAATATCATCTTCATTTTTTTCGGTGACAGAACAACACGAGTCCAAAGCAGCGGGGTAAGAAGCAATTCCGGCCCGGTTAGCCATATAATAATAGACTGTGTTCAAACTTCACCAATTTCTACCCTGACCCAGAGGAGACCATAATCAATGTACATCGACCAATATATGGACTGTCTCATCTTTTTCACTGCCAAGACGGTGACTGCATATTCTGGCATATGCCCTAATAATACCCATATGGACTAAGTGACAAGGGGAGTGATTATCACGTGAGAATTGCAAGGGCAATCAATATCTTTGACACATATACTCGTTCCAACATACGTGATGCCAATTCCCCTCATTTTCACCATGATTCAAGTTGGGTTTAAAGGACACTGCCACCTGCAATAATGGGGTTTGTTTCAATTCAAGGGATGCAATATGCCAGGCCTTGATCCTGCAAAATAGGATACTCTGAACGATTGTTGGCTAAGAACTTTATTTCAGCATTTTTTTCATCACTGTGAAAAGAATTACTACCCGGAGTTATAAGACTTTTTCACATTGGAGCATATAGAAGGCTTGATATTGAACTGTCCCCCACACCATATATCTATCCAGTGTTAATCTCGTTGTTGGTACTTGCTATTTTTGCTTCACCAGTGCACTGGTTACAATTAGGATATCTGGGGGAGGTCCGTGTTGTGGAGTGCAAGTTTTGAGTGGTTGGGGCCCTGTATGTGTGTGATACAGTGAATGTGGTTCATTATACAGCTTTAGGTGTGACAGGTTTTTTTCTTGGTCTGCTGTAGATTTTAGCGACTGGATTTGTTGCCAGTCATGTTTTTTTCAATAAAGAAGCTTTTGCATTTATCCCAGTGTTGAGTCTTTTTTGCAACTTCTTCACATGGGTTCCATTTTTTTGGATCCCTTGAAATTTGTTTTTAAAAACAGAAAAGCCTGCCAACGAGGAGCAAGCAGACAGGCGGGAGCCTTCAGTGGGAGTGGAGCACTTTTTAAATTTTTTTTTCTGGGGTCCAGCGGTGCGGCAGGGGTCGTGATTGACAATGGATCTACATCAGGGGAGGTTGTTTTTTTTATTTTTAATAAAATAATTGTCAAAAACTGTGTTTGTGCTTTTTTGTTCTATGTGACAGTTTTTTGGTGAATGGGTAGGCATGGGCTTCCCCCCAGAATCCATACCAGTCCTGAAGGATCTGATATAAATTGGGGCAACAACCACACTGTTTTAAATGTATTGTCAGCAATTGCTTTGTTTACATTCTGCTGTCAGCGGGGAATCCTGCTGACAGCAGGTGAATCATGGTTGTTAAGGACGCCGTGGCCGGCCGGTCTTTAACAACCAGCTATTGTGATTTGTGAATATACAAAATAAATGGTGAAGACACAAAACAAATTCCAAAATTTGTTTTGTATCTTCAATATTTTTTTTTATTCTTTAATGCTATTTAATCTTTAATCTTTAATGCATCTCTCCCACCGCCATCCCTCTGCCTGATCCCATCTCTCCCACCGCCAACCCTCTGCCTCATCACATTTCTCCCATCGCCATCCCTCTGCCTGATCCCATCTCTCCCACTGCCATCCCTTTGCCTGATCCCATCTCTCCCACCGCCATCCCTCTGCTCTGCCTCATCCCATCTCTCCCACTGCCATCCCTCTGCTCTGCCTGATCCCATCCCTCCCACTGCCACCCCTCTGCTCTGCCTGATCCCATCTCTCCCACCGCCATCCCTCTGTCTGATCCCATCTCTCCCACCGCCATCCCTCTGCCTGATCCCATCTCTCCCACCGCCATCCCTCTGCCTGATCCCATCTCTCCCACCACCATCCCTCTGCCTGATCCCATCTCTACCACCGTCATCCCTCTGCCTGATCCCATCTCTTCCACCGCCATCCCTCTGCCTGATCCCATCTCTCCCACTGCCATCCCTCTGCCTGATTCCATCCCTCCCACCGCCATCCCTCTGCCTGATCCCATCTCTCCCACCGCCATCCCTCTGCCTGATCCCATCTCTCCCACCGCCATCCCTCTGCCTGATACCATCTCTCCCACCGCCATCCCTCTGCCTGATCCCATCCCTCCCACCTCCATCCCTCTGCCTCATCCCATCTCTTCCACCGCCATCCCTCTGCTCTGCCTCATCCCATCTCTCCCACCGCCATCCCTCTGCCTGATCCCATCTCTCCCACCGCCATCCCTCTTCTCTGCCTGATCCCATCCCTCCCACTTCCATCCCTCTGCTCTGCCTCATCCCATCTCTCCCACCGCCATTCCTCTGCCTCATCCCATCCCTCCCACTGCCATCCCTCTGCCTTATCCCATCCCTCCCACTGCCATATCTCTGCCTGATCCCATCCCGCCCACTGCCATCCCTTTTCCTGATCCCATCTCTCCCACCGCCATCACTCTGCTCTGCCTGATCCCATCCCTCCCACTGCCACCCCTCTGCTCTGCCTGATCCCATCTCTCCCACCGCCATCCCTCTGCCTGATCCCATCTCTCCCACTGCCATCCCTCTGCCTGATCCCATCTCTCCCACCGCCATCCCTCTGCCTGATCCCATCCCTCTCACCACCATCCCTCTGCCTCATCCCATCCCTCTGCCTTATCCCATCTCTACCACCGTCATCCCTCTGCCTGATCCCATCTCTTCCACCGCCATCCCTCTGCCTGATCCCATCTCTCCCACTGCCATCCCTCTGCCTGATCCCATCCCTCCCACCGCCATCCCTCTGCCTGATCCCATCTCTCCCACCGCCATCCCTCTGCCTGATACCATCTCTCCCACCGTCATCCCTCTGCCTGATCCCATCCCTCCCACCTCCATCCCTCTGCCTCATCCCATCTCTTCCACTGCCATCCCTCTGCTCTGCCTCATCCCATCTCTCCCACCGCCATCCCTCTGCCTCATCCCATCTCTCCCACCGCCATCCCTCTGCTCTGCCTGATCCCATCCCTCCCACTTCCATCCCTCTGCTCTGCCTCATCCCATCCCTCCCAGCGCCATCCCTCTGCCTGATCCCATCCCTCCCACCGCCATCCCTCTGCCTCATCCCATCTCTCCCTCCGCCATCCCTCTGCCTGATCCCATCCCTCCCACCGCCATCCCTCTGCCTCATCCCATCTCTCCCTCCGCCATCCCTCTGCCTGATCCCATCCCTCCCACCGCCATCCCTCTGCCTGATCCCATCTCTCCCACCGCCATCCCTCTGCCTGATCCCATCCCTCCATTCGCCATCCCTCTGCCTCATTCCATCTCTCCCACCGCCACCCCTTTGGCTTATCCCATCTCTCCCACTGCCATCCCTCTGCCTCATCCCATCTCTCCCACCGCCATCACTCTGCTCTGCCTGATCCCATCCCTCCCACTGCCACCCCTCTGCTCTGCCTGATCCCATCTCTCTCACCTCCATCCTTCTGCCTGATCCCATCCCTCTCACGGCCATCCCTCTGTCTGATCTCCACCCCTCCCATGAGGCAGTGGTGATGGGGGGTATAGGGATAACATCAGTAGCAGTGGTGGTGAGCATAAGGATGACATCAGTGGCAGTGAACATTGTCATTCCTATCCCCACCACCACTGCCACTGATGTCATCCTTATCCCCACCACCACTGATGTTATCCCTATCCTTACCACTACTCCCACTGATGTCACCCCTATCCCCACCACCACTGCTACTTCTGTCATCCCTATCCCACCACCACCATACGAAACTACATACATATTTTGGGGGCGCCTGTGAACAAAAACCTTGATTTTACTACACGTGTAATATATCACCCTGCACACTGTGAGAGCAATAATTATAGGATCATTATTCATGGTTAACTCTGAACTGATGACCTCTATGATCTTTAATAGCTTTGCCTATGGAAAATATAGGGTACTGAAATGTGTTGCTATTTTCGGGCATGCATAGTCTTAAGGTTTGACATGTTGCGTATTTATTTATTTGGCACAAACTCATCTTTTATATTTTACCCACAAATTGGGTAATATATTTTTAATTGTACCCTAAAATTACCTGTTATCTCTTAGCCTGGGTTCACACTAAATGTGGACTGCATCTAAATAGCAACCCGTCAATGCAAACAGATTGTAGAGTGTATGTTAGGTTAACGACACCCCGCAATCAGTTTTCTAAACGCAGCGCGATTTGCAGAATCGGATTGCATGGGTGTGCAGGCTAAATATAACTAAAAAACATAGAGAAACCGGTAGTTTTTCATCATTGGTCATTTTGTTTAAAAAAAAAAAAATGGGCTGCTCAGCCTAAAATGCCCTGGCCTATATTTTGTCTCAGTCCGGGCCAGCACTCCACAATTAATTAGATCGATTTTTATCATTGTAAATGTACACAATCATGGGGCTTGTCTTTTTCTGACATCAAAAGGTTAAATAACAAATCAACAGAGAGCTGAGCTCAGCCTCGCCCTGTGCAGATGAGTTGTAAGGAGCTCAATTGTATTTCTAGCTCCAGACTTTCACTTTCATTTCTGCTGTCAGCGATGGCGTCTGCAGATCTGAGAGCTGAGCTGGAATGTTCCGTCTGTCTGAACATTTATACAGATCCTGTAACCCTGAGATGTGGACACAACTTCTGCCGGGTCTGTATTGATGGTGTGCTGGATACACAGGGGGGGTCTGGAGGATATTTCTGTCCTGAATGCAGAAAGAAGTTTGCGGATCGTCCTGCACTGCGCAGGAACATGAAACTACGTAACATAGCAGAGACTTTCCTGTCTACTCAGCCATATAAGGAGGAGTCCGGGGTCTTCTGTACTCACTGTGTGGACTCTCCTGTACCTGCTGTTACATCCTGTCTACACTGTGAGGCCTATCTGTGTGAGAAACACTTAAGAGTCCACAAAAAGTCCCCAGAACACATCTTATGTGACCCCACCTTGTCCATGGAGAGCCGGAAATGCTCCGTCCATAAGAAGATCCTGGAGTATTACTGCACTGAGGATGAGACCTGTATCTGTAAGTTTTGTGTGACTGGAGAACATCGGGGACACCAGATGGATATGATGGATGAGGCTTCTGAGAAGAAGAAGAAGACACTGAGGAATGTTCTGCAGAAACTTCTGACAAAGAGAGAGGAGACGGAGGAAAGAGTCCAGAGTCTGCAGGAACACAGGAGGAAAGTAGAAGAAGAAGCAGCTGGTGACACCGAGAGAGTCACTGCCCTGTTTATAGATCTCAGGAGACGTCTGGAAGACCTGGAGAAGAGAGTCCTGAGGGACATCTCCGGGAGGGCAGAGCGGATCTCCATCTCCATCCGGGATCTGGAAATAAAGAAGGAGGAGCTGTCCAGGAAGATGGTGGACATTGAGGAGCTGTGTAACATGACGGATCCACTGACCGTCTTACAGGAATCAGACACAGGTGACTTGTGTGATACTGAGGATGGAGATAATGAGGACAGAGAGAGACATGAGGAACTCCTCCATGATGGAGGGGGTCTGGGTGTGGCGGGGGTCTTACACACAGGTTTATCTGATATAATAACTGCGATAAATGTATACTTCTATATACAGGGAGCTGCAGACATATTACTGGATGGAAACACCGCTCCTAATTTTCTACAGATATCAGATGACAGGAAAACTGTATCCTGGTCGGATATAAACCAGAATCACCCAGAAACACCAGAGAGATTTCAGTGGCATCCTCAGGTGATGAGCAGTCGGAGTTTCTCCTCAGGGATACATTACTGGGATGTGGATGTCGGGGGGTCAGATTGGTGGAGAGTCGGGATGTGTTACCCCAGTATAGGCAGGAGAGGGGTGCAGTCAGAGATTGGATGTAATAAGAAGTCCTGGGGATTGCACAGGTATAATAATCATTATTCGGTGATACATGACAGTAAAGTGACCCCCTTACCCACCAATCTCTCCAGTAACGGAGTCAGGATAGATCTGGATTATGAGGCCGGGCGGATCTCCTTTTATGATCTGTGTGACCCGATCCGACACCTCCACACCTTCACCACCACCTTCACTGAGCCCCTCCATGCTGGGTTATATGTAGGGGGAGGTTGTATAAAGATATGTGGGGGGAGGGGGGAGATGTGAGAACTCCGCCCATAGTCTGGTGACATCACAGGTACGGGTGGTGGGATTGGTTTATTGATCAGCCAATGATTGGGGGAAGTGGTTTCTCCTGGGAGAGGTATGAGGGCTGCTGTTGCAGGCCTCCTTCTGAAAATGCTAGTTCCCTGGCTGTGTGTAATGTAAGAACATATAAAGTGATAGTAAAGATAAAATAAAAAATGACAGATATGATGGCGTCTGTCACTGACATGAACACCGCAGTCTTTGTTTTTCGGAGTCCCCCTGTAACTTCCACCTTTTACCTGTTTGGTTCTGCTGTTATTTCCCAACTTCCTATAACAGACCAATCTGTCCAGCAGAAGTGGCAGTTAGAGGATTGGGACAAACCATTTACCACTGACATGGGTGCTTACAATGATCAGCTTTTTTTTACAGATGTAAATCCATTATCCCAAAAGGAGACACAGATGTTGGTGTAACGGCTTATAAATTGTTATCTGGAGTTCTGCTTTAATTTGTTAGTCACTTATGTAAAGTCCATCTAACACCCCCCTCTCCAGACAATGCTGCTGTCCAAGGGGGTCTCCACTGCCCCTCCATAGATAGAGGAGCCACCCTAAGACAGGAAGTGTGTTACTGGCAGGATCACCAGGGGAAAATAAAGGGAAAAACAGAAGACTAATGCAGCCACCACATCTAAGGATTGGTAAGCTCCAAATACAATCAGGTCCATAAATATTGGGACATCAACACAATTCTAATATTTTTGGCTCTATACACCACCACAATGGATTTGAAATTAAACAAACAAGATGTGCTTTAACTGCAGACTTTCAGCTTTAATTTGAAGGTATTTACATCCAAATCAGGTCCTTGTAAATGGTATAATGAGGGAATAACGCACACCTGGTCATGGAACAGCTGAGCAGCCAATTGTCTCATTACTTTTGGTCCCTTAAAAAGTAGGAGGCACATATACAAACTGTTGTAATTCCTAAACCTTTCAACTGATTTGGATGTAAATAACCTCAAATTAAAGCTGAAAGTCAAATCCATAGTGGGGGTATATAGAATCAAAAAGATTAGAATTGTGTCGATGTCCCAATATTTATGGACCTGATTATATGTTATTTTTGTTTTTGGGTTTTACTCCACTTTGAGTCTCCAACCCGGAACAAGCATGCTGGGAATAAGAATCAGAGAAGTGTCAGAATTCCTTATCTCTATACTTGTTCCGGGTCAGAGACTGAGACAGTATTGAAGGGAAATCATCAGCATGACAGCCAGGGAACTAGCATTCTCACAAGTAGAGTTTATCAATGGCAGCCCCCATGATTCTCTCATGATGGATTCCCTTCAACCCTTTCTCTGCCAGAACCTTTTTTGCATTTATGTATAAAAAATCATTTTAGTCTTGAAGATTAGATAAAACCCCCAAACATGATCTATTTTCTGAAAGCAGACACCCCAGAGAATAAAATAGTGTTAGTCCCAATTTTGTATGTCACACTATATTAGCACCACATTTTTTTAAGCACTAAATTTCAGTAAATAAAACACTAAAAATAATTTTAGGGCACACAGACACAATAAATGACCCACATTTTTGGTAAAAGAAAAAGATGAGGTTGTACCGAGTAAATAGATACCCAACACGGCAAACCTTAAAATTGTGTGCGCCCGTGAAATGGCGACCAACGTCGGTGCCTTATATTTTCCATAGGAGACACTTTATAATCCCCTACAGGTCATCAGTTTAGAGATAACCGTGAGAAATGGGCGGAGAGTTATTGATCTGAGTCCGGTGTGTGTGGTGATATGTAATGTGTGGTGCAATCAATGGCCTTGTGTGTAGGTGTCCCTGAAACGTGCATTTTCATTTATGCATGTATGGGGGAGGGGCACCCAAAGATTTTGGGGGGCTGACTTTAGGTGCTTAGGTGTAACTTTCATTTTTTACATTTCTCTTTTTCTAATTTTTTTTTGTCATCACATTGGGACGATGTGATGTTTTTTAGGGTGACAGGTTATCTTTAATGAGACATCAGGGGTATAAAAGAGCCCTAATGTCCCACCTACCTTCCATTATAGCTTATGGAGCACAGATCACACTCCGTTAGCTTCTTCCCTGCCGGCTGGTGAAAGTGACAGCGAGGATCAGAAGTGACATTTTATACATCACTTCCGGGTCATTAGCAGGAAGCGGAGATCAGAGAATGGACATTTGCTGATCTCCATTCCCTCTACTTGGTGGCCCCACCATGCCGGTGTTCTAAAATTTTGTCGGACCCATGAAAATTCTAGACCTCGTCACTTCCGGTGACGTTACGTCATAACCCAGCATTGTATAGCAGATGACCAAGACGCTCCCCTACAGCTGATAAAAATTTGGGGTCTCGAGGATGAAAGGGCACGGAGCAGTGACCCCGCCAAATTTTTATCAGCTGTAGGGGAGCGTCTTGGCTACCTACGATAATTTTTTGGGGTCTTCAGCACATATGGTTCGCCCTTGACAGCTCCCCAAAGGGACCGTGACCTAACCGCGAGGTGACCAGGTTTAACATTGGAATCTATGGCGGGGGGAGGCCCGGTTCTCGGGGTCACTGCTTCGTGCCCTTTCATCCCCGAGAGCACAATTTTTTTTATCAGCCGTAGGGAAGGGTCTTGGCCACCTGCTATACAATTTTGGGGTCTCCAGCACCTTTGGTTCGCCTGTGACAGCAATTTTCCCGCAGCGGTCTGTGCGTCCCACCTCAGCCCCTCCTCCTCTCAATCAGCTGTTCGCGAAGTCTTAGAATTTCATCGGACCTTGAAAATGTCTTGTGCGCATGCGCACCAGGGCTCGCACCAGCTGGGTTATGACATAGCGTCACCGGAAGTGACGAGGTCCGGAATTTTCATGGGTCCGACAAAATTTTAGAACACCGGTCACAGGTCCCACCGATGAGGCCAGGAAACATGGCGGGAGCACGCCCAGGGGGGAATGTGGAAGTGATTGGGCGGCTGTGCAGCCACCTGATTGCTTCCATCTGACAGTTGTACTATTTATGGTGGTGGTGAAAGGATTAAATATAAGAAATGTAATTCAATAAGTGACACGATAAGTGCCAGCTGTTTCTGCATTCCAGGGACAGTCCCGGGATTTAGAGGTTTGTCCCTGGAAATGTTGCTGATTTGAATCATATTTGTATATGTTTTCTATTATGATTTGTATTACAGAGTCAGTTCACCTTCATGGTAATAATAATCGGTGACGGGTATTTTATTCCTCATTTTCCTTTTTCTATCAATGTCGCCAGTTTTCAGTCCTGGAAATACACGTCTCCTTCATACAGGAGAGAATTCTGGGAAATCTCTGGACGCTAGATGAGGAATAATAAGGTCTTCTCACTTCCTGTTAAAGCTGAACTCCGGGCTGTATTCATGTATACAGAGCTGCCTTCATTTCTCTCTTCGATCTGCCCGGAGTTCAGCTTTAAATCAGAGAAGACCCCCAGACATTCTCCTCCTCATTGCTTTCCTGAGATTTTCTTACATTTTTTCTCTGAATGTTTTCTCCTAAAGTCTCCATTTATTTAGAGAAATGTTCTTTTATCATATAGTGATAGGAAGTGATGAGGATTTAGGCCCCATTCACGCTTGTGCGACTTGTCATGCGACTTTGGACCCCAAGGTCGCATGACAAGTCGCACCCCATGTTTCCCTATGAGTACCGTTCATACCTGTGTGACTTCAAGTTGCAGCGACTTCAAAGTAGTTCCTGCACTACTTTGGTCCAACTTTCATGTGACTTGAGGTCCATAGATCTCAATGTAAACTCTAAAAAGTTGCATGGAAGTCACACCTGCATCATATGGATGCGATTTTAATGCAACTTTGGATGAGTGTGGCCGGTGCAGAACGGAAAATGTACTTAGGTTTCCTTATCCTCTAAAGACTTACAGATTTTCAGAATGATTGGAATTCAAATTCTGTGTGAAGAATAGCTGGTTGTTAAGGACCTGGCCTGCAAGTCAACCACTGCATCCTTAACAACTGATGACTCATCAGCTGTCAGCGGGTTTCACTACAGCTGAATGAAAAAAAAAAGAATGCCAGCTGTAACAAAAAAAAACAGCTTGCGGTCCCCTCCCATGCATACCAGGCCCTTCAGATCTGGTATGGGTTTTAAGAGGAACCACATGCCAAAATGTTATTAAAAACGGCTTAGGGTCCCCCCAAAAATCCACACCAGACCCTTATCCGAGCACTCAGGCAGGTCAGGAAAAGAGGGGGATGACTAAGTGGCTGCTCCCCTCCTGCACCATACAAGGCTCTGGCCCATCCCCCTGCCCCAAAGCACCTTGTCTCCATGTTGATGTCAGTGGGGAAACCCGCTGACAGCTGATAAATCATCAGTTAAGGACGCCGCAGTCGGCTTCCCGACCCGCTCCTTAACAACCAGCTATTCTTCACTTTCTCATTGTTCTTAAACTCTATAATTCATTCGAAAATAAAGAAACCTAACACATTTTTCTGTTTGTCACACTCATCTAAAGTTGCATTAAAATCGATTTAAAGTCGCATCAATGTCTTATCAAGTGGCATAGTAAAGTCAAAATGGAAATTGCATGATTTAGAAGTTGCATAAGGGTGATTGGGGCCTTAGTGTTATAGGGGAACGGCTGGACTGAGGAGGTGATAGAACTAGTATTGTCCATGTCTAAAGGGGTCCTGGGGAATCTTTATTTCACAGAAAAGAATGCAGAAATAGATCTGCAGATCAGGATCTGGATTGTGCTTGGCAGAAGAGCTGACAATCCACATCAGATTTCCCCTATGATAACCCCAGAGACATCTATCATTTGTTATAGTCATCCTGCTGTCTGCCGTCCACCAGAGGACCTGATTAGGAATGTTCATGTTTCTATTGGTCATGTTCTATTTCTATCACTGGAGTCATGTGATCAGTTCTGTCAATCATTTTTTGCGTCTTTTATGTCCCAATCATGTCTAGTAATTAGAAGTGATTGTAAGGAATTGTATTGTATTGGAAGTGATTTCTTTATAATAAATGGAGATGAAGCATTTCCTCAGATTGGGTTGTGCTGTGCTCACTATGATATGAGAAGTTCTAGAACCCCAAAGACCCGTGACACCAGGCTTACTGTGTATATTCAGGACGAGCCCCGCCACTGCTCACTGCGTGATCTGAGCCAGAAGAAGCCCCGCCCACATCCACCAATGGGGATCAGTATAGAGGCTGTGGCCGGCAGCGGAACGTGGCGGACGGATGAGAGAGGAGCTCCGCCGATCGAAAACCTAATCCCTTGTAATCCTCCTCCATCTTGCGAGTTGGAAGACCATCCCTATCAGGATCGGCTTCCCGCAGCTGTGGGGGACCTTTCTTACCAACTATTGGGTGATTTTAAGCGCTGGGAGAGCATTCCGGATCGAGGCCTAGGTAGGCCCAAAAGCCGCGGTCTCGCCTGAAAAGCGGCATCCGACCGCGATCCGCGACCCGGACGCCGCAATCCTCCTCCATCCGGCTTTTAAACAGAACATCCACACCAGGCTCGGCTCCCAGCAGCTGTGGGGGACCCTCTCTACTAATTTTTTGCTGTTTTAAAGCGCCCGGAGAACGATCCAGATCGAGGCCGGGGTAGGCCCAAAAGCCGCGGTCTCGCCTGAAAAGCGGCATCCGGACATTGGTAAGACTACAGCCACAATTGCTTCTCCCATACTACCCTACCCTGCTGCACACATGAGGAAGTAACACCTAGAGATGTATAGAACAGTTCCCGGCGAACTTAGCATGTTCGCGTTCGCCGCTGCCGGCGAACATATGCGATGTTCGGTCCGCCCCCCATAATACATCATTGAGGCAAACTTTGACCCTGAACTTTACAGTCAGCAGACACATTTCCAGCCAATCAGCATACCTCCCTCCCACACCCTCCCACCTCCTATAAATAAGCAAGGGCAGCATCCATCTTAGATCATTCTGAAGCAGTGTGTGTAGTGAGAGTAGGGAGAGCTGCTGCTGCTGCTGCTGCTGCTGCTGCTGTTAAGCTAGGGACAGTTAGTCAGTGTTCCTGGTCTTGCAGTGTTCTTGGTCCACTACTGCTGTAATATCAGCACCCCAAAAAGCCCTTCTAAGGGCTGGTATTTGTGTTTTTTTTTTTATATATATATATATATATATATATATATACCTAGCGTCCCCAAAAGCCCTTTTAAGGGCTGGTAATTGAGTTGTTTCTTCTTATATATATATATATATCTATATCTATCTAGTGTCCCCAAAAGCCCTTTTAAGGGCTGGTAATTGAGGATTTTTTTTATTTATATATATACATATATATATATATATATATATATAGTGTCCCCAAAAGCCCTTTTAAGGGCTGGTAAGGTAATAGAGTTTTTTCTTTATATATATATATATCTATATATATCTATTGTACACTGCAGTTGCCTGCCCGCTGTGTGTGAGAGGCCACAGACCTACCACAGACTGTACTGTGTGCACACCACACTCATTTTGGGTGGCACAGGCACAGTACCTGGCATTTTAAAAAATATTTTTTTTTCCTCCAGTGAGTGCTGTGTCAGGTCCACAGAGTGCACTGTACCCACTGCAGTGCACTGCCCACCACTGATATATATACGGTGGCACAGCATCTTGTTGCAATAAATTGAAAAAAAAAAAATATTTTTTATTATTGCAGTTGCCTGGGCTGCCAGTTACTGTCAGGTCCACAGAGTGTACTGTGCCCACTGCAGTGCCACTGTGTGCCCACCCACCACTGATATATAAGGTGGCACAGCAGCTTGCAAAGTAAAAAAAATATATATATTTTTTAATTGCAGTTGCCTGGGTGCCAGTGACTGCTGTCAGGTCCACAGAGAGTGTACTGTGCCACTGCTCACCCACCACTGATATATAAGGTGGCACAGCAGCTTGCAAAGTAAAATAAAATATATTTTTTTAAAATTGCAGTTGCCTGGGTGCCAGTGACTGCTGTCAGGTCCACAGAGAGTGTACTGTGCCACTGCCCACCCACCACTGATATATAAGGTGGCACAGCAGCTTGCAAAGTAAAATAAAATATATATTTTTTAAAATTGCAGTTGCCTGGGTGCCAGTGACTGCTGTCAGGTCCACAGAGAGTGTACTGTGCCACTGCCCACCCACCACTGATATATAAGGTGGCACAGCAGCTTGCAAAGTAAAATAAAATATATATTTTTTAAAATTGCAGTTGCCTGGGTGCCAGTGACTGCTGTCAGGTCCACAGAGAGTGTACTGTGCCACTGCCCACCCACCACTGATATATAAGGTGGCACAGCAGCTTGCAAAGTAAAATAAAATATATATTTTTTAAAATTGCAGTTGCCTGGGTGCCAGTGACTGCTGTCAGGTCCACAGAGAGTGTACTGTGCCACTGCCCACCCACCACTGATATATAAGGTGGCACAGCAGCTTGCCAAGTAAAAAAAATATATATATTTTTTAATTGCAGTTGCCTGAGTGCCAGTGACTGTCAGGTCCACAGAGTGTACTGTACCCACTGCCCAACACTCCTATAGGGTGGCACAGCACCTTGCACTCATAGTACACAACACATTAAAAAAGAAAATGACAGGCAGAGGCAGGCCACCCCGCAAGGGCCGTCGTGGTCGTGGTGCTGTGATTTCCTTAGGCCCTAGAATAATGCCCAGTGTTCAGAGGCCACCACAGACCCTGAACTCAAAAAATTCTGAGGCCATAGTTGACTGGCTTACACAAGACACCCAATCGTCTACAGCTTCCGCTCGGAACCCTAATGCACCATCCTCCTCCAGCTCAGCTTCGGGCACCTCTCAATTTACCACTCGCCAGCCCGCCGGCACCACCACCAACACTAGCACCACAGCCGCTTCACTTGATCCGTCAGAGGAGTTATTTTCACATCAGTTGGAAGAAATAAGTGATGCGCAACCATTAGTGCCAGAGGATGTAGATAACGGGGATATGTCTCAGTCAGGCAGCATTATACACATGGACGTACATTGTGATGATGATGATGTTGTACCTGCTGCTGCTGCCTTTGCTGAGTTGTCAAGTGAAGCGGCTGATGATGACGATGTGTCTGTGGATGTCACCTGGGTGCCTGCTCGAAGAGCAGAAGAAGAGGGGGAAAGTTCAGATGGGGAGACAGAGAGGAGGAGGAGACGAGTTGGAAGCAGGGGGAGGAGGTCATCGCAAGGAGCTAGTGGCGCAGTCAGACAGCATGTAGATTCGGCACCCGGGGTCAGCCAGACAGCACGCCAATCAACGCAAGCTGTTGCCACCACCAGAATGCCGTCCTTGCAAAGCTCAGCAGTGTGGCATTTTTTTTGTGTGTCTGCCTCTGATATCAGCGATGCCATTTGTAACCTGTGCCAAAAGAAACTGAGTCGTGGGAAGTCCAACACCCACCTAGGTACAACTGCTTTGCGAAGGCACATGATCTCACATCACAAACGCCTATGGGATCAACACATGAGTAAAAGCAGCACACAAACTGAAAGCCACCATCCTCCTCCTGGTCCAGCATCTTCAGCCACGTCAACCACTGCTGTCCTCCATGCCCCCTATCAACAACCCGCCCCTCCGCCTCTCACCTTCAGCAGTTCCTGCTTGTCACCTGCCCACAGTCAGGTGTCTGTCAAGGAAATGTTTGAGCGTAAAAAGCCAATCTCGCAGAGTCACCCCCTTGCCCGGCGTCTGACAGCTGGCTTGTCGGAACTCTTAGCCCGCCAGCTTTTACCATACAAGCTGGTGGAGTCTGAGGCCTTCAAAAAATTTGTCGCTATTGGGACACCGCAGTGGAAGGTACCCGGCCGAAATTATTTTTCACAAAAGGCAATCCCCAACCTGTACTCTATTGTGGAAAAGGAAATCATGTCACGTCTGGCACACAGTGTTGGGGCAAGGGTCCATCTGACCACTGATAGCTGGTCTGCAAAGCACGGTCAGGGCAGGTATATAACGTACACTGCGCATTGGGTAAACCTGCTGGCGGCTGCCAAGCATGGAATGCGTGGCTCTGCTGCAGAGGAGTTGGTGACACCGCCACGACTTGCAGGCAGGCCTGCTGCCACCTCCTCTACTCCTCCTACTCCATCCTCTTTGCTAACCTCCTCGGCTGAGTCCTCTTCTGCTGTTGCGTCTTGCTCCACACCAACTGCACCCCCCCAGCTCCCCAGGGGCTATTCCACATGCCGGATACGACAGTGTCACGCTGTCTTGGGGTTGACTTGCCTGAAAGCAGAGAGTCACACCGGACCAGCACTACTGTCCGCCCTGAATGCACAGGTGGATCAGTGGCTGACCCCGCACCAACTGGAGATCGGCAAAGTGGTGTGTGACAACGGGAGCAATTTGTTGGCGGCATTGAATTTGGGCAAGTTGACACATGTGCCGTGCATGGCACATGTGTTGAATCTGATTGTGCAACGTTTTGTGCAGAAGTACCCAGGCTTACAGGACGTCCTCAAGCAGGCCAGGAAGGTGTGTGGCCATTTCAGGCGTTCCTACACGGCCATGGCGCACTTTGCAGATATTCAGCGGCGAAACAACATGCCAGTGAGGCGCTTGATTTGCGACAGCCCGACACGTTGGAATTCAACACTGCTAATGTTCGACCGCCTGCTCCAACAAGAAAAAGCGGTCAACGAGTATTTGTATGACCGGGGTGCTAGGACAGCCTCTGCGGAGCTGGATATTTTTTTGCCACGCTACTGGACGCTCATGCGCAATGCCTGTAGGCTCATGCGTCCTTTTGAGGAGGTGACAAACCTAGTGAGTCGCACTGAAGGCACCATCAGCGACATCATCCCATATGTTTTTTTCCTGGAGCGTGCCCTGCGAAGAGTGCTGGATCAGGCCGTAGATGAGCGTGAAGAGGAAGAGGAAGAGTTGTGGTCACCATCACCACCACCAGAAACAGCCTTACCATCGATTGCTGGACCTGCGGCAACACAGGAAGAGGAGTGTGAGGAAGAGGAGTCAGAGGAGGAATGTGGCTTTGAGGAGGAGGAACACCAACCACAGCAGGCATCCCAGGGTGCTCGTTGTCACCTATCTGGTACCCGTAGTGTTGTACGTGGCTGGGGGGAAGAACACACCTTCAATGACATCAGTGAGGACGAGGAATTGGACATGAGTAGCTCGGCATCCAACCTTGTGCAAATGGGGTCTTTCATGCTGTCATGCCTGTTGAGAGACCCTCGTATAAAAAGGCTGAAGGAGAACGACCTGTACTGGGTGGCCACGCTACTAGACCCCCGGTATAAGCAGAAAGTCTGTGATATGTTACCCAATTACCGGCAGTCGCAAAGGATGCAGCAGCTACAAAATAAGTTAAAAACTATGCTTTACACAGCGTATAAGGGTGATGTCACAGCACAACGGGAATCCAACAGGGGAAGAGGTGAAAGTAATCCTCCTCCTACCCCCACAACCACGCCGGCAAGGACAGGACGCTTTACAGACGTCTTGTTGATGGAGGACATGCGGAGCTTTTTTAGTCCTATGCATCGCCACAGCCCTTCGGGGTCCACCCTCAGAGAACGACTCGACCGACAGGTAGCAGACTACCTTGCCTTAACTGCAGATATCGACACTCTGAGGAGCGATGAACCCCTTGACTACTGGGTGTGCAGGCTTGACCTGTGGCCTGAGCTATCCCAATTTGCCATTGAACTTCTGGCCTGCCCCGCTTCAAGTGTGCTGTCAGAAAGGACCTTCAGCGCAGCAGGAGGTATTGTCACTGAGAAGTAGAGATGTATAGAACTGTTCGCCGGCGAACAGTTCCCGGCGAACTTAGCATGTTCGCGTTCGCCGCTGCCGGCGAACATATGCGATGTTCGGTCCGCCCCCCATAAGACATCATTGAGGCAAACTTTGACCCTGAACTTTACAGTCAGCAGACACATTTCCAGCCAATCAGCGTACCTCCCTCCCACACCCTCCCACCTCCTATAAATAAGCAAGGGCAGCATCCATCTTAGATCATTCTGAAGCAGTGTGTGTAGTGAGAATAGGGAGAGAGCTGCTGCTGCTGCTGCTGCTGCTGCTGTTAAGCTAGGGACAGTTAGTCAGTGTTCCTGGTCTTGCAGTGTTCTTGGTCCACTACTGCTGTAATATCAGCACCCCAAAAAGCCCTTCTAAGGGCTGGTATTTGTGTTTTTTTTTTTTTATATATATATATATATATATATACCTAGCGTCCCCAAAAGCCCTTTTAAGGGCTGGTAATTGAGTTGTTTCTTCATATATATATATATATCTATATCTATCTAGTGTCCCCAAAAGCCCTTTTAAGGGCTGGTAATTGAGGATTTTTTTATTTATATATATACATATATATATATATATATAGTGTCCCCAAAAGCCCTTTTAAGGGCTGGTAAGGTAATAGATTTTTTTCTTATATATATATATATATATATATATATATATATATATCTATTGTACACTGCAGTTGCCTGCCCGCTGTGTGTGAGAGGCCACAGACCTACCACAGACTGTACTGTGTGCACACCACACTCATTTCGGGTGGCACAGGCACAGTACCTGGCATTTTAAAAAATATTTTTTTTTCCTCTGTCATAATTGCAGTGAGTGCTGTGTCAGGTCCACAGAGTGCACTGTACCCACTGCAGTGCACTGCCCACCACTGATATATATACGTTGGCACAGCATCTTGTTGCAATAAATTGAAAAAAAAAAATATTTTTTATTATTGCAGTTGCCTGGGCTGCCAGTTACTGTCAGGTCCACAGAGTGTACTGTGCCCACTGCAGTGCCACTGTGTGCCCACCCACCACTGATATATAAGGTGGCACAGCAGCTTGCAAAGTAAAAAAAATATATATATTTTTTTAAATTGCAGTTGCCTGGGTGCCAGTGACTGCTGTCAGGTCCACAGAGAGTGTACTGTGCCACTGCCCACCCACCACTGATATATAAGGTGGCACAGCAGCTTGCAAAGTAAAATAAAATATATTTTTTTAAAATTGCAGTTGCCTGGGTGCCAGTGACTGCTGTCAGGTCCACAGAGAGTGTACTGTGCCACTGCCCACCCACCACTGATATATAAGGTGGCACAGCAGCTTGCAAAGTAAAAAAATATATATATTTTTTTAAATTGCAGTTGCCTGGGTGCCAGTGACTGCTGTCAGGTCCACAGAGAGTGTACTGTGCCACTGCCCACCCACCACTGATATATAAAGTGGCACAGCAGCTTGCAAAGTAAAAAAAATATATATATATTTTTTAAATTGCAGTTGCCTGGGTGCCAGTGACTGCTGCCAGGTCCACAGAGAGTGTACTGTGCCACTGCCCACCCACCACTGATATATATGCCTGCAAGAGAAAAAGACAGCCGCAGAGAAGCCGTATTCCTGAAAATATAAGAAAAATGCTGTTTTTTAGGGGTTCTGGACATGCTACAGAGCTGAAACTTGACAGGTACACTTTTTAGACCCCCCAGACACTAAATACAAAAAATGACATGCCTGCCTAAAAAAATGCCCGATAAATGCCTGCAAGAGAAAAAGACAGCCGCAGAGAAGCCGTATTCCTGAAAATATAAGAATAATGCTGTTTTTTAGGGGTTCTGGACATGCTACAGAGCTGAAACTTGACAGGTACACTTTTTAGACCCCCCAGACACTAAATACAAAAAATGACATGCCTGCCTAAAAAAATGCCCGATAAATGCCTGCAAGAGAAAAAGACAGCCGCAGAGAAGCCGTATTCCTGAAAATATAAGAAAAATGCTGTTTTTTAGGGGTTCTGGACATGCTACAGAGCTGAAACTTGACAGGTACACTTTTGTGACCCCCCAGACACTAAATACAAAAAATGACATGCCTGCCTAAAAAAATGCCCGATAAATGCCTGCAAGAGTAAAAGCCAGCCGCAGAGAAGCCGTATTCCTGAAAATATAAGAAAAATGCTGTTTTTTAGGGGTTCTGGACATGCTACAGAGCTGAAACTTGACAGGTACACTTTTGTGACCCCCCAGACACTAAATACAAAAAATGACATGCCTGCCTAAAAAAATGCCCGATAAATGCCTGCAAGAGAAAAAGCCAGCCGCAGAGAAGCCGTATTCCTGAAAATATAAGAAAAATGCTGTTTTTTAGGGGTTCTGGACATGCTACAGAGCTGAAACTTGACAGGTACACTTTTGTGACCCCCCAGACACTAAATACAAAAAATGACATGCCTGCCTAAAAAAATGCCCGATAAATGCCTGCAAGAGAAAAAGACAGCCGCAGAGAAGCCGTATTCCTGAAAATATAAGAAAAATGCTGTTTTTTAGGGGTTCTGGACATGCTACAGAGCTAAAACTTGACAGGTACACTTTTGTGACCCCCCAGACACTAAATACAAAAAATGACATGCCTGCCTAAAAAAATGCCCGATAAATGCCTGCAAGAGAAAAAGACAGCCGCAGAGAAGCCGTATTCCTGAAAATATAAGAAAAATGCTGTTTTTTAGGGGTTCTGGACATGCTACAGAGCTGAAACTTGACAGGTACACTTTTTAGACCCCCCAGACACTAAATACAAAAAATGACATGCCTGCCTAAAAAAATGCCCGCTAAATGCCTGCAAGAGAAAAAGCCAGTCGCAGAGAAGCCGTATTCCTGAAAATATAAGAAAAATGCTGTTTTTTAGGGGTTCTGGACATGCTACAGAGCTGAAACTTGACAGGTACACTTTTTAGACCCCCCAGACACTAAATACAAAAAATGACATGCCTGCCTAAAAAAATGCCCGCTAAATGCCTGCAAGAGAAAAAGCCAGCCGCAGAGAAGCCATATTCCTGAAAATATAAGAAAAATGCTGTTTTTTAGGGGTTCTGGACATGCTACAGAGCTGAAACTTGACAGGTACACTTTTGTGACCCCCCAGACACTAAATACAAAAAATGACATGCCTGCCTAAAAAAATGCCCGCTAAATGCCTGCAAGAGAAAAAGCCAGCCGCAGAGAAGCCATATTCCTGAAAATATAAGAAAAATGCTGTTTTTTAGGGGTTCTGGACATGCTACAGAGCTGAAAATTGACAGGTACACTTTTTAGACCCCCCAGACACTAAATACAAAAAATGACATGCCTGCCTAAAAAAATGCCCGCTAAATGCCTGCAAGAGTAAAAGCCAGCCGCAGAGAAGCCATATTCCTGAAAATATAAGAAAAATGCTGTTTTTTAGGGGTTCTGGACATGCTACAGAGCTGAAACTTCACAGGTACACTTTTTAGACCCCCCAGATGCTAAATCCAAAGAAATTTTTTATTTTTATTTTTTTTTAATTTTTCCAATAATTGGCTCTCTATCAAAAAATTATAATTTTTAAGAACTTTTTTTTGCGTGATCCCTCTCCGGCATGCCACAGTCCAGGTGTTAGTCCCCTTGAAACAACTTTTCCATCACTATTGTGGCCAGAAAGAGTCTCTGTGTGTTTTAAAATTCGCCTGCCTATTGAAGTCTATGGCGGTTCGCCCGGTTCGCTGGTTCGCGAACATTTGCCGATGTTCGCGTTCGCCGTTCGCGAACCGCGAATTTTAGGTTCGCGACATCACTACTGAGAAGAGAAGTCGCCTAGGTCAAAAAAGTCTTGATTACCTCACGTTTATTAAGATGAATGAGGCATGGATCCCGAAGGGACTGACAGTGGGGGATGCATTTGACTAAAAAAGGCCTGGTGATGACTGAGATGCCTTGGCCTAAAAATGGTCCACACGCTGCTGTATATAATCATTCTCTGCATGCCGGATGACTTACGTGACGTCTCCGCCACCAACTACGGTTCAAGCCGCAATGTTTTAGTGCACTTTCTGCCTTAAAACCTCAATTTTTCAGGCCGCTGCTACAGCAGCGGCTGCAACAATTCCTACTTTTTCATGCATGTGTACATGCCTAATTTTTCTGGCCTCTGGTGCTACACTGTGGCTGCAAAAAAACAAAAAACAAAAAAAAAGGCACATACATGTGTCAATTCCCCTTCGTGATCGTTACCTTGTCGTGGTGAAGGGGCTTGCGTATCACAATGAAGCGATCACCTCTAGGATTGTGTTGGCACACCCCAGATGATAAGGTCGTTGCTTCATTGTGTACAGACCAAAAGCGATCCGCAGGATAATTTTTCATAAAAAAAAACATTCATTTTCTTTCATTCTTTCTGCGGAGCTGGGTATTTTTTGGCCGCGTTACTGAATGCTCATGAACAATGGCTGTAGGCTCATGCGTCCTTTTGCGGAGATGACAACCCTGGTGGTCAGTCGAACCCAAGGCAACATCATCGACCTCATCCCATATGCGTTTTTTCTGGAGCGTGCCCTGCGAAGAGTACTGGATCAGGCTGTAGATGAGCATGAAGAGGAAGAGTTGTGGTCCTCATCACCACCAGAAGCAGCCTTGTCGTTGTCAATTGCTGGACCTGTGGCAACGCAGAGAGAGGAGTCTGAAGAAGAGAAGTCAGAGGAGGAAGGTGGCTTTGAGGAGGTGGAATACCAGCCACAGCAGGCGTCCCAGGGGGCTTGTTCTCACCTTTCGGGGACCCTTGGTGTTGTATGTGGCTGGGTGGAGGAAGAGACCTTCAATGATGTCAGTGAGGACAAGGAACGGGACATGGCTAGCTTGGTATCCAACCTTGTGCAAATGGGGAGTTTGCGGTTGTGCAAATGGACTGACTGTTAAACGGGGAGTTTGGTCTGTCAGAGTTTGGTCTGTCACTGTGAAGCGGGCGACGGGCGTAACCCTTACACTACTTGACCGATAAAACATCATACCTGATCGTATTCACACACTGGATGTTTTAGTGCTGGTTTACATTTCCGCTACCACTAAAGTAGCGTCGCTTCCAGTGCGACTTTGGCGCGACTTAGCGCGACTTTGGCGCGACCTCATCGCGAGGCGACTTTTTATTTGGCCAATCACAATATCATGTTTTGTGACCGTCACCTAATTTCCTTTTCCTGTTTTTTGTTTTACATATTTCCCCATGTGTGCAGTTTTGTCTGTGTCATAGCTCAACTGATAGGCATGTTTGCCTTGGCATAGTTTTCTACTAAAAATCATAAGAAAAATGCTGTTTTTTTTGGGTTGTGGACATACTACAGAGCTGAAACTTGACAGGTACACTTTTTAGACCCCCCAGACACTAAATACAAAAAATGACATGCCTGCCTAAAAAAATGCCCGCTAAATGCCTGCAAGAAAAAAAGCCAGCCGCAGAGAAGCCATATTCCTGAAAATATAAGAAAAATGCTGTTTTTTAGGGGTTCTGGACATGCTACAGAGCTGAAACTTGACAGGTACACTTTTTAGACCCCCCAGACACTAAATACAAAAAATGACATGCCTGCCTAAAAAAATGCCCGCTAAATGCCTGCAAGAAAAAAAGCCAGCCGCAGAGAAGCCATATTCCTGAAAATATAAGAAAAATGCTGTTTTTTAGGGGTTCTGGACATGCTACAGAGCTGAAACTTGACAGGTACACTTTTTAGACCCCCCAGACACTAAATACAAAAAATGACATGCCTGCCTAAAAAAATGCCCGCTAAATGCCTGCAAGAGAAAAAGCCAGCCGCAGAGAAGCCGTATTCCTGAAAATATAAGAAAAATGCTGTTTTTTAGGGGTTCTGGACATGCTACAGAGCAGAAACTTGACAGGTACACTTTTTAGACCCCCCAGACACTAAATACAAAAAATGACATGCCTGCCTAAAAAAATGCCCGATAAATGCCTGCAAGAGAAAAAGCCAGCCGCAGAGAAGCCGTATTACTGAAAATATAATAAAAATGCTGTTTTTTAGGGGTTCTGGACATGCTACAGAGCTGAAACTTGACAGGTACACTTTTTAGACCCCCCAGACACTAAATACAAAAAATGACATGCCTGCCTAAAAAAATGCCCGCTAAATGCCTGCAAGAGAAAAAGCCAGCCGCAGAGAAGCCGTATTCCTGAAAATATAAGAAAAATTCTGTTTTTTAGGGGTTCTGGACATGCTACAGAGCTGAAACTTGACAGGTACACTTTTTAGACCCCCCAGACACTAAATACAAAAAATGACATGCCTGCCTAAAAAAATGCCCGCTAAATGCCTGCAAGAGAAAAAGCCAGCCGCAGAGAAGCCATATTCCTGAAAATATAAGAAAAATGCTGTTTTTTAGGGGTTCTGGACATGCTACAGAGCTGAAACTTGACAGGTACACTTTTTAGACCCCCCAGACACTAAATACAAAAAATGACATGCCTGCCTAAAAAAATGCCCGCTAAATGCCTGCAAGAGAAAAAGCCAGCCGCAGAGAAGCCATATTCCTGAAAATATAAGAAAAATGCTGTTTTTTAGGGGTTCTGGACATGCTACAGAGCTGAAAATTGACAGGTACACTTTTTAGACCCCCCAGACACTAAATACAAAAAATGACATGCCTGCCTAAAAAAATGCCCGCTAAATGCCTGCAAGAGAAAAAGCCATCCGCAGAGAAGCCATATTCCTGAAAATATAAGAAAAATGCTGTTTTTTAGGGGTTCTGGACATGCTACAGAGCTGAAAATTGACAGGTACACTTTTTAGACCCCCCAGACACTAAATACGAAAAATGACATGCCTGCCTAAAAAAATGCCCGCTAAATGCCTGCAAGAGAAAAAGCCAGCCGCAGAGAAGCCATATTCCTGAAAATATAAGAAAAATGCTGTTTTTTAGGGGTTCTGGACATGCTACAGAGCTGAAACTTGACAGGTACACTTTTTAGACCCCCCAGACACTAAATACAAAAAATGACATGCCTGCCTAAAAAAATGCCCGCTAAATGCCTGCAAGAGAAAAAGCCAGCCGCAGAGAAGCCATATTCCTGAAAATATAAGAAAAATGCTGTTTTTTAGGGGTTCTGGACATGCTACAGAGCTGAAAATTGACAGGTACACTTTTTAGACCCCCCAGACACTAAATACAAAAAATGACATGCCTGCCTAAAAAAATGCCCGCTAAATGCCTGCAAGAGAAAAAGCCATCCGCAGAGAAGCCATATTCCTAAAAATATAAGAAAAATGCTGTTTTTTAGGGGTTCTGGACATGCTACAGAGCTGAAAATTGACAGGTACACTTTTTAGACCCCCCAGACACTAAATACAAAAAATGACATGCCTGCCTAAAAAAATGCCCGATAAATGCCTGCAAGAGAAAAAGCCAGCCGCAGAGAAGCCATATTCCTGAAAATATAAGAAAAATGCTGTTTTTTAGGGGTTCTGGACATGCTACAGAGCTGAAAATTGACAGGTAAACTTTTTAGACCCCCCAGACACTAAATACAAAAAATGACATGCCTGCCTAAAAAAATGCCCGATAAATGCCTGCAAGAGAAAAAGCCAGCCGCAGAGAAGCCATATTCCTGAAAATATAAGACAAATGCTGTTTTTTAGGGGTTCTGGACATGCTACAGAGCTGAAACTTCACAGGTACACTTTTCAGACCCCCCAGATGCTAAATCCAAAGAATTTTTTTATTTTTATTTTTTTTTTAATTTTTCCAATAATTGGCTCTCTATCAAAAAATTATAATTTTTAAGAACTTTTTTTTGCGTGATCCCTCTCCGGCATGCCACAGTCCAGGTGTTAGTCCCCTTGAAACAACTTTTCCATCACTATTGTGGCCAGAAAGAGTCCCTGTGTGTTTTAAAATTCGCCTGCCTATTGAAGTCTATGGCGGTTCGCCCGGTTCGCCGGTTCGCGAACATTTGCCGATGTTCGCGTTCGCCGTTCGCGAACGGCGAATTTTAGGTTCGCGACATCACTAGTAACACCCCTACAAAGCCATCCGACCCCCTTCTTATGTGAACAATCTGTGCCAAGTATTACCTCAGTAACAGATTCACATCAGCACTGTCTCCAGCTAAAAACATGAGTAAATCTGACCGGACCCCCTCCTCATCCCGCTCACGATCCCCGAGGGACCCAGGAGCTCACACTTCACCCCATGTACCTGAGATGTTCAAGAAGGGGTTAAATGACACAATCTCACAGGCTCACATGTCACCACAGGCTGCGTCATCTATAAAGGAAACCAGTGAACAGGCAAATCTAGCAGCACCCAGCCTACTAAGCTCTGACACCCCTCTCCAACCTCCTTCTGCTCCATCAGTGTCCTTAAAGGAATTAAAAGAAGTAGCGGATGATATAAAAAAAACCCTGTCAGCGGCAATAGAGGATCTTAGAAAAGAAATGCACAGCGTGTCATCCAGGTTGGAGGAAGTTGAAGAGCTAACTGATAGGCATGACACTGAAATATTGGATGCCCAGAGAGAACTATCGTCTCACAATACCCAATTGAGAGACTTACAGAGACACGTGGAGGATCTTGAGAACAGAGGCCGCAGGCATAATATACGCATAAGAGGCCTGCCAGAATCTATTGAGCCGCCACAACTTACCCGATCCGCCCTAGCAATTTTTAATGATCTTTTGGGGCGACCCCTGGATACCCCAATTGAAATAGAGAGACTACACAGAGCATTGCGGCCGAAAGGCAGAGAAAATTATCCCCCCAGAGACATAATTGGATGCCTTGTAAACTTTAAACTGAAAGAAGAAATTTTACACAATGCAAGGATCAGGGGAAGAATTTTGTTTCAAGGTGTTGAGGTAAAGCTCTTCCAGGATCTCTCTCAAATAACATTGCAGAAACGGAAAGAACTTCGCCCATTACTATCAGTGCTAAGGGAGAGAGAGATCCCGTATAAATGGAAGTTCCCATTCTGTCTCTTTGCCGGCTCCAGGGGCCGTTTTGCCTCGCTTAGATACCCGGAAGACACAGCAGCGTTTTGTGATACCCTGGGCCTGCCGCCAATGGAAATCCCAGGCTGGTCTCACATTGATAGATCATCTCGTCCGCATCAAGTTGAAGAAATGGATGTACATCAATCAAGCAACTTTACGAGTCCAAAACGACGTAACTTATCTCCTTACTACCCCTCTACCTCACGTGAGGGACTTCCACCGAGACAAGGTAGTGCACCTACCTCCCCCGCTCACAGGAAACCCCGCATAGATTGAGATATAACGTCTAATATCTCATAAGACTGTGCTTTCCTATTGTTGTACCCTCCAAATAACGTTGACCTATCATAAGATCCACACGATACTTCTTACCACTATTCATCTCAAGAAAAGACAATTTATAGTACTCACTACATTGCATCCTATTAATCTGTATTTTTGCCCCTACTCTCCACAATTTCCATCTCAGATGGACGAGGAGTGATAGCATTCTAAGAGACAACTAGATGATTCATCTAGACATGATACATATATCAATGCTCTCTTGAATGGTGGTAAATTTAAGACGGAAGCCTTTCCACCACATCAGAATGAGGAAGACAACTGCCTGCGTTGAGCCACTCTTGCTTTAAAACTTTGGCTAGATTACTTCTTATGGAAATAGGTTAGCTTTCCTCTGTTTAGCCACTAGATGGCGCTATATTCCTTCAAAGAGAGGAGGTGGAGAAAGGTAACAATTGAGAGAGTAGTGTGTTATAGAAAGTTCTGTTACAGATTTTCTTGTTATATAACAATTCCACATAAGTTTTTGATTGCTTACTTTTTTATATGTGGTTCCTCTGGTTCTGCGGCTTAGAGAAAAGTTGATATTATTCTTAAATGGTTTCTCTCTCATAAAGCTAGATATAAGACAGGCCTTACAGTCACATTTAATATACATTGGCCTGGTTGATTAGGTCTAATATATATTATAACTTGCACTTCATCTGAATATTCGCGCATAGAGTTATTGCATGAGGTTCCTAATTAACTTTAGCGCATAGTAAGGGAGTGTCGGTTGGCGTTTTTCAATGACTCTAGTCATACCTTACTGTTTTTGTTCTACTCTTCAGAACTAGGTTTTTTTTTTTTTTACATTTTTGACCGCAGATACTTGCCACAAACCCACACAGTACAGTTCTTGTACTGACACTTACCAACGACTTCCCCCTAGATCAGTGGCGGCAGGTCCTTCACTGTAGTTGGTTACGCCTAACCTACCTATCCTCCCTCTCTTTTCTCCCCCTCCCCCCTCCTCCACTTATTACCCTAGTCAGAAAATAGATATATCTTAGAGAACAACACATACGGATTTTTTTTTTTTAGTGTCCCCAAAGAAATCACTCTCCTCAATATCACTACTGAGGGACATACTCTCACCATGCTACAAAACGCACAAATTTATGATTCCAAACGGTTAAAGATTGTCTCATTAAATGCCAAAGGTCTAAACCTACCCGAAAAGAGATCCAAACTAATATTGTATTTACACTCTCTCAAAGCAGATATTGCCTTTATACAGGAAACTCACTTCAAGACGGACCACGTTCCAACATGGAAAACCAAAGAATATCCAGTGATGTTCCACTCTTCCAACAGTCTGGCAAAAACAAAAGGTACCTCAATCCTTATCTCAAAACGCATTTCCCTTGACCTATCAGATTCTCTAACTGACGAAGATGGAAGGTTTGTGGCCCTCAAGGGGAAACTATGGAACACACCTTTCACATTCATTAACATTTATAGTCCAAACTCTGCCCAAGTCACTTTTTTTCAGACACATTGCCTCAACACTAGCAGCATTTCAAGAGGGTTGTACCATTTGTGGTGGAGACTTCAACGTCGCACTTAATCCCTTGGAGGACACCTCAACTGGTCATTCTTCTATGCCCTTTAAGGCATTAAAACAAATAAAAATCCAACTACAAGACCTATCATTACATGACACTTGGCGCCTCCTGCATCCAGACACGAGAGATTACACCTTTTTCTCAACACCACACAACCGCTACTCCAGAATAGATTATCTATTCATATCACAAAAAGATATCCCACTTCTAGAATCTGCCACAATTGAGCCGATGTGCTTATCTGATCACAATGCAATCTCATTATCTTTAAGTATCCCACACGAGGGCACACATGAAAAAATCTGGCGGTTGGATTCGTCATTGATTATGAACACTCAGAATGCGAAACAGCTAGACCAAGAACTTAAAGATTATTTCATGCTAAATAATACCCCAGAAATAGGACTTACCTCTATATGGGAAGCGCATAAATGAGTGATCAGGGGTTCATTGCTCAAGATGGCTGCTACCAGAAAACGACTAACCCAAAAAACCATTGCCGACCTTTACTCACGAGCCAAAAAATTGGAGCTCACTCACAAATCACCCCTTGCCCAAACACATTTAGCAGAGTTGGAGGAAATAAGAAGTGAAATTCGGGATATAATCGGTAAAAAAATTAAACGATATGTGCTTTCCAAAAAACTATTTTACGAGTTCAGTAATAAGAGCGGGAAGTTTCTGGCCAGAGCCCTTGCTACTCAAAAAAGTCAAAATACTATCCATAACATTACTGACTCAACTGGGAAAAAAAAACAGTCATATTCGGACATTGCTCATGAATTCACTACATATTATGAAAAATTATACAATCTCCCCCCTGAGCAGAACCCGTTCCCCAAATCCAGCTCTAGATCCAAAATTGTTGAAGATTATATCAGAAACAATGGTTTCAAACCCTTATCAAAACAACAATCAGACAAAATAGACAGCCCGCTTACAAAAGAAGAATTCCTCACTGCATTACAACAAATGAAACCCGGGAAAAGTCCAGGACCTGATGGTTTCTCACTAGCATACTACAGATTGTTCTCTACCATTTTGATGGAACCATTCTTACGAACATTTAACAATTTAAATAATAGCGATTCGTATCATGCAAGTCTATTGGAGGCTCACATTTCGGTGATACCGAAACCAGGGAAAGATCCCTCACTAGTACAAAATTATCGCCCAATATCCTTACTTAATGTTGACCTGAAGATTTTTGCTAAAATGTTGGCCAACAGAATAATTGACTTTATACCTTCCTTAATTAACAAGGACCAGGTGGGTTTTGTTCCGGGGCGGGAGGCCAGGGACAACACAATTAAAGCCTTGAACATACACCACCTTATCACATCGACAAAGCAGAAAGGCTTCATGCTCTCTCTTGATGCTGAAAAAGCCTTTGACAGGCTAGCCTGGGATTATTTAGGAGCAATCCTCGAGTCCATAGGCTTGGGACCCAGACTGGTTGGCCTTGTGTTGTCCCTGTACTCCCGCCCTTCTGCTAGGGTTAATGGTTCACTCTCTAAACCTTTCACAATCGGCAATGGAACTCGCCAGGGTTGCCCCCTCTCTCCCCTATTATTCATCCTCACACTAGAGCCACTTCTAAATTCTATAAGGAAAAACCCTGACATATCGGGCATCAAAACGCCTTCTCAGCACTTCAAATTAGCGGCATACGCTGATGATATTCTGGTATTTCTCTCCAGTCCGGCTATATCCCTCCCAAATTTACAAAAAGAACTTCAAATCTTCCAATATATTGCTAACTTCAAGATTAATAAATCGAAATGTGAAGCTCTGAATATTTCTCTTACTGACTCACAAGTTACCCAGTGCAAAAAGTCATTTCCCTTCACATGGAAACCAAATTCCATCACCTATTTAGGGATAGAAATCCCACACAAACGACAAGACCTGTATAAACTGAATCACTTAATCAAATCACAATTAATTCTTCAAGATCTCAAAAAGTGGCATCAAGCACATTTTTCTTGGTTTGGCAGGGCTGCCATAGTTAAAATGAATATTCTACCTCGCATACTTTATCTGTTCCAAACCATTCCCATCCAACTCCCCGCTAGTTTCTTCTTGTCCATCAAAAAAGCAACTAGAGCATTCATTTGGCAACATAAATCCCCACGCATAAAATATACCACTCTAACGAGACCCAAATCAAAAGGAGGTATGGGAATACCTGATTTCCTTCTTTACTACAGAGCATCGCACCTCCTTCGTGTAGTTGACTGGCACACACAAATACAAAACAAAGACTGGGTAGCATTAGAGAACTCCTTTTCTGACCTTCCGATACAGTGTCTACCGTGGATCCCATACCCCGATTTGACAAACTCATTAAAACGACACCCTCTCATCGGCCCTACCCTACGCTGCTTCCATTCCTCCAACTCTGACCAATCTCTAACTAGACAACTTGGTCCCTTGACCCCGATTTTACATAACCCTCTATTTCCTCCAGGCCAGACACGTCATTCTCTTTGCAATACTCCTTGTGAAATGGGTTTAAGGATATTTCATCTGTTACAAAATGGGAAATTGTTATCACACCCTGAGCTAAAAGAAAATCTCCACAATAACTCCTTATCATTCTGGGAATACGCCCAATTACATCACTTCATCACCCCCCCTTATCAACAAATCAAAATCCCTCCCATCAATCTTCACGAAGTTTGAAAAGTTGTGCACTGCAGCCTCTCCGCAACAGCACCTACTTTCCAAAATTCACGCCCTTTTGTGGGACTCGTGTCCTGCACACCTTGACAAGCTGAGTGATGATTGGAATAAAACATTAAACATAGAAATCCAAGAACACCATTGGGAAAAAATATACAGAAACGTCCTCAGAGGCTCAATTAATGTGTCCATTCAGGAAAATAATTACAAAATTCTCACAAAGTGGTACCGCACCCCCCATCTATTGAATAAGTTTGATAGCAAGGTGCCTGATTCTTGCTGGCGCTGTAAAACACATTTTGCAGATATGATCCACATTTGGTGGGAATGTCCGTCCATCAAACCATTCTGGAACGTGGTCCGTCAACACATTGAAAAAATTACGAAGCAAACAATAGATCTACTACCCGCTCATTTCCTCCTGCATCATTTTGCTACTCCGCCACCTAAATACTTTAGATCATTACCTATGATAATGATTAATGCAGAAAAGATGTGTATCCCAAGACTTTGGGGTACCTCTAAAATTCCCTCTTTGCAAAATTGGTTGCTCCAAATCGAGCGGATTTCCGAAATGGAAGAATTGATTGCCACCACCCATGATAATCCTACCCGCTATTCGAATATCTGGAAAGATTGGATCTCTTTTCGTAATTCTCCTGATTTTCAAAAATTGATTGAGGTATCTCTGCATTGATTAATCTTCTACTAAATGGATACTGTACTAACATAAATTGACTGCTTACCCTTATCAGTGTCTCATCATTTGAAATATTCAACTTTAGGAATATCAGATTTTGCACTGTTTTCCACCAACCTTCCCCCCCCTCCCCCCCTTGTGCTGGACACAAGGGAGTAACTTTGTTCCCCTCTACCCCCCCATCTTTACTTTATCTTAGTTTGGAAGCTGTAATCTGCAACTTTATTATTACCTTTTGACATGTTTCAAGTGTTTTTACCTGTACCTCCATGAACAATACCTACTGTACCTACTACAATGCTCACACTGTAATGTTTTAATATTGTTGTACCATGTTCCTTCAATAAACTTTTTGGAAAAAAAAAAAAAAAAAGTATAGAGGCTGATAGGGGGAGGGGCTGGAGGGTGACACTTCTACATAGGGACCTCTGCATATCACAGATGGACATGACCTGAAACGATGGAGGTCTTCTGATGCCTTCATTATTTCAGGAAAGCAAAAAAATCTAGATATTGGAATGTAGTCATTCTGCTATGATGAAGCTGAAGTAATTTCCCATGATGCTCCGAGAGAGTATTACAGGAGATAGGTCAGGTACTCCGCTCCAGCAGAAATTATTACACCATGTTGGTCAGAATCTCCCAGTCACTGACCAAACCAGAACTAGGACATGAGAGCTGTAATATGATTGGTTACTAAGGGCTACAATCGATATCTATATAGGTAGAGTGCCCACTGGGTGGTACCATGACCAATCACAATCTTAATCAGTGCCAAATCCCAAAATTGTGCATAATTTAGAGAAATCAAAAGGATGGGCTTCAAAGGAACATACACCAATCAGCTCCTTAAAAAATTCCATATTTTACTTTCAGACAATAATAAAAAAACCCATACAAAATATCCATTAGAATGACTATATATACTGTGTGTGTGTGTGTATATATATAACACCGTTAAAGCACTACTAAGCACTATATAATACACTATATAATACACTATATAATAATATTTTCTTACACCAGTGTGGTTAACTCTACATGTTTCGTGACATGGTCGCTTCTTCAGGAGCCAATAGTGTGTCTATTTAGAAAAAAATGTAAACTTAATAAATACAGACATATTAAATGCAAAATCATCACAAATACCTTATAATCGATACAATTTAAAGGAGAAGTATGGGATGGGTTAAATAACTAGCACATATTACCATCATCCCAAATCAGCCGTTCTTTCCGTTTGTTTTTCTAGCATGTGCACTTCATCTTTCCTGTAGCTCCCAGTAACGGTCCATTTGGTGTTTGAAAGTTCAGAGGGGGTGTATACAACCTCAGCAACCCACCCCCTGTCTCTGTCCCTCCTCCCCTGGGAGATGTGGCCGTGCTTCCTGCACAGGCACACATACAAGCATCAAGCTAGGGCGAGCACGTTGGTCACATGGCTCTGTTATAAAAAAACAGAGTTGCGCTAGCAATGATGGTTAACCACTTAAGCCCCGGAAGATTTTACCCCCTTCCTGACCAGGGCCTATTTTGCGATTCGGCACTGCGTGAATTTAACGGACAATTGCGCGGTCGTGCGACGCTGTACCCAAACAAATTTGACGTCCTTTTTTTTTCCCACAAACAGAGCTTTCTTTTAGTGGTATTTGATCACCTGTGTGATTTTTTTTTTTTTTTTTTTGATCATGCGGTATAACCAAAAAAAGAGCGACAATTTTGCAAAAATAACAATATTTTTCACATTTTTTTATATGAAATTCCCCCAAAAAAATTTAAAAATCGAAATTTTTTAACATTTTAGGCCAATTTGTTTTCTGCTACATATGTTTGGAAAAAAAAAATCGCAAAAAGCGTATTTTGATTGGTTTGCACAAAAGTTATTGCGTTTACTAACTAAGGGAAAGATTTTTGTCATTTTTATTGTTTTTTTTTTTTAACGAGTAATGGCTGCGATCTGCGTTTTTTTTTTTTTTTTTTTTTGCGGGACTGCGACATTTCAGCAGACAGATCGGACCCTTGACTGACATTTTTGACACTTTTGGGGGTACCAGTGACATTACTACAGTAATCAGTGCTATACATATGCACTGTTACTGTAAAAATGACACTGGGAGGGAAGGGGTTAACTTTATTGGAGAGGGAGGGGTTAAGTGTGTCCCTAGGGGCGTGCTTCTTACTGTGATTGGATGTGGCTGTGTGTGTAACAGCAGAGATCAACGGTCCTACATAGCAGGACCGTATGATCTGTGCTTTTACACAGGGGAGAATGACAGGCGGCTTTGTTTACATTAGCCGCCTGCCTTTCTCCCTCTCCACCCGACGATCGCGAGTGACCGGCGGACATCGGGTCCACCGGTCACACGCGCGGGCTGCATAGGGAACGAGCGGGGTCGGGAGCGCGCCTCCGGCGGCACGTGCTCGCCCCCTATTGGCTCCCAGGCTAGTGACGTACCGGTACGTCACTTTGCCTGGGAGGGGCTGACCGTCAGGTGGCGGTTGGCAAGTGGTTAAACATGCTGGATAATTAACCACTTTAAGACCGGAAGATTTGACCCCCTTCCTGACCAGGCCCTAATTTGCTATTCGGCACTGCGTTATTTTAACGGACAATTACGCAGTCGTGCAACGCTGTATCCAAACAAAATTTACGTCCTTTTTTTTCCCACAAATAGAGTTTTCTTTTGGTGGTATTTGATTACCTGTTCGATTTTAAATTTTTGCGCTATAAACAAAAAAAGAGCCACAATTTTGAAAAAGAAAACAATATTTTTCGCATTCTGCTATATAACATTCCCAAAAAAAAAATTTTAAAATCTGATTTTTTTTTTTAACATTTTAGGCCAATTTGTTTTCTGATACATATTTTTTGGTTAAAAAAAAAAATCGCAATAAGTGTATTTTGATTGGTTTGCGCAAAAGTTATCGTGTTTACTAACTACGGGAAAGATTTGTCATTTTTATTGGTTTTTTTTACTAGTAATGGCGGCGATCTGCGATTTTTTTTTTTTTTTTTTTTTTTTTTTTATTTTGCGGGACTGCGACGTTGTGGCGGACAGATAGGACCCCAAACTGATTTTTTTACACTTTTGGGGGGACCAGTGACCTTAATACAGTAATCAGTGCTATAAATATGCATTGTTACTGCAATAATGACACTGGCAGGGAAGGGGTTAACCCTATGGTTGATAAATGTATGCCTCATGCTTACTGACGTGTGTGGGGGGAGGGGGTTCTGTGACACAGACAGAGATCGCAGGTTCAGCTATGCTGAATCCTGTGATCTCTCCCTGTCTGTCACTGAGAAGATCCGCCTGCTTTGTTTACATAAGCAGGCGGGTCTTCTCACACTTTTCCCTGACGATCGGGGGAAGGGAGGCGGCGATAGCCGCCTCTCCTCCTCCGGCCCGACTCCCGCTGTGTCTAAGTCTACGTCGCTGGACCCAGGGGAGCCGACCTGCCGCAGTAGAATTACTGTGAGCGGTCAGCAAGTGGTTAAAATATAAACATACAAATTATACATATAAAGGCCAAAGACTATCACATGAATAAAAGTTCCCAATGAGTGTTGTGACAGAAAGTGAGAATTGAGCTGGAAGACACTTTGTCACATATGGTTCCCAGTCGGAATATCATGCAGCCTACATCTGTCACCGTGTGCAACTGACCACCAGAGACACCGACACCTTAGATGTAAAAAATGCCTGCTTACCAGCAGTACTGGACCTCTTTTTTACAGGAGGCCAGTAACGCTTTTCAACTTATACGGCTAAAATATAAATATGTCTGGGAACTAAATGAATTTTGATAATTTACTGTCCACTCATAGGTATCATACCAGAGTACCACTAATCTAACTAACCTAGCAGACAACTAGGTCCACATTTTTCAGAGGTCACCTTTGCTTCTTCTGCAGCAGAACGAAGAGGTTCAGTCTATCTACAGGCTGTGTTTATACAGCTAAGAATGAATTACTGAATCCCAAGGTGTTATAATACCATTCATTGAATATATTAAAATTTAGTACAAAGAGGATATATACATACACACACATATATATATATATATATATATATATATATATACACACACACACACACATATGAATTTCTTTCAGAAGTAAGATGGAATTTTCAAAGTAAGGATAACATTATATTATACCCAGGAAGTTTTTGAAGCTAAGATAGGGGCCACATCCGGTAGGAACTTCAAAAAGGTAAATTGAGAATCTAAGACCGAGAGAGGGAGCTTTATGAAAAAGTATGGTGGATGTGATAAAGATGAATATGAAGCCCCCTTTTCTCTCTGAATTTTCAATTTTATTCCCAAAAATCCTATTAATTTGGGATCTGCCCAGAAGGTATAGTTTGGAATATTTACTTACCTCTGATTGTAAGTAAAACTACTGATTAACCAAGGGCTCTTTCACACGGGCGGTCCGATCAGATCCGCCTGTCAGTTTTTTAGGCGGATCTGATCGGATCCTCCATGCAGCTCTATGGGGCAGCGGGTGTCAGCGGAGGTCACCTCCGCTGCCATCCGCATCCGATCCTGTGCTGAAATCTGGACGGATGGAAACCCTATTTTTCCATCCGTTCAGTAATGGGGGCGGAGCGGATCTGATGAGAGCGGACAAGCGGTCCGCTCTCCTCCGATCCCCCATAGAGGGCAGAGGGGGCTGAGACACCTCCCTCTCCGCTCTGCAAGCGGAGACGGAGCTGTCATCCGCCCGGCTCAGCGGGGATCGCGGATCGATTCCCCGCTGAGCAACACGGATCCGCCTGCGGAGGCGGACCGTGTGAAAGAAGCCTAAATGTTTTCACAGCCAATGGGTTAACATGTCCACCAGATGGCACTCTAAGACTAAAAATCCATTTATTAGGTCTCCTGGGAATAACATTGGATTCATTTGATTCAATCTTATAGCATATAAAATATTTTTTATCCCTAGATTAATTATAATGGTATTTTGCTTAAGGGTATATAGTTATATTCTTGGGGTGTGTGGCATTATTTGTGATAGTAATCTTTTGGTGTATTGTCATCTTAATCATGTACAGTAACACTGGCTAAAGAAGTATTATTTTATCCAGTGATCTATATTAAGGTATTAATTATTACTTCTTCAAAATCTTTAGATACATCTTGCACCATCTCCATCTTACTTCAGAAAACATAGATTATGAAACACACTTCTTATTATAAGGATTACAATAAAACATAGACATGGTAATATTCTTCTTATCATGACTGAGTCCTTTTAGATAGTATGATGTCTTGTATATAATGTACACTTTAAAAAGTGATTTAACCTTTTATAGTCTTTTCCAAAAGTTTCCCAAAAGTAGAAACTGTTGTGTCTTATGAAAATATGGAAATATATAAAATCACTTTTTTTCCCGGATTAACTTTCTTTAGAACACAGTCCCAGAATATTTGCCCGTTAAATGTCTCTTGTGTGTAATCTTCTCATTTTGTTACCATTATTGTCTTCAAGGAAACCTTACACAAAACTTGGACTATAGAAGAAGTCTTCAGAAAAAACCTTGATTACCCTGAAGCTCAAACAAACTTTCCTTTCATAGCCAATTATCAGAGTCTTATGGTTTGCAAATTTGTATAAATGTGGAGATGGTGGGTTCATCAGAAGGTTATCTTGCCAACCCATTGAGAAAAATGTTATCTGCACAACTTTTATTTCATAATTTAAAATCAGAGCAACTCTGATAATTATAAGTGACTTCTTTATCATAAATGGAGATAAAGCATTTCCTCAGATTGGGTTGTGCTGTGCTCACTATGATATGAGAACTGAAGTTCTAGAACCCCAAACACCCGTGACACCAGGGTTACTGTGTATATTCAGGATGAGCCCCGCCTCTGCACACTGCATGATCTGAGCCAGAAGAAGCCCCACCCATGACCACCAATGGGGATCAGTATAGAGGCTGATGGAGGAGGGGCTTAAAGATGACATTTTTACATAGGGACCTCTGCAGCTCACATATGGACATGATCTGCAGTGATGGAGGTCTACTGATACCTTTATTATTTTAGGAAAGATATCTAGATACTGGAATGGAGAAATTCTGCTATGAGGGGCTGAAGTCATTTCCCATGATCCTAAGAGAGATCATTATTTGAGATAGGTCAGATAGTTTGCTCCAGCATAAATGATTACACCATATTGGTCAGTAGGGATGGGCGAACGGTTCGGCCCAAGAAGGAGTTCAGGCTGAACATTTGCCTGTTCGGCCATTTGCCAAACACCTGAATTTGCAGGGTGTTCCCCCGGGTGTTCGCCCCAACGAACACCCTGTAATGCACAGTGCATGCAAAGGTTTGCCCAACCAAGGTGCAGTGTAAGCTGGTTGTTAAGGAGCGGAGCCAGGAAGCCGGCAGAGGTGACCTTAACAACCGATGAGTCATCAGCTGTCAATGGCTTCCCCGTTGACAGCTGAAAAAAATATAAAAAAAACGGTACGGGGTCCCCCCAGTCCATACCAGGCACTGTGGGTCTGGTATGGATTTGAGGAGGAACCCCATGCCAAAAAAAAAAAAAAAAGGCCCCTAAAATCCATACTAGACCATTGTCTGAGCATGCAGCCGGGCATGTCAGGAAAAGAGAGGGGACGAGTGAGCGCCCCCCTTCCTTAATCATACAATGGGGTGCTGGGTGCTTTGGGGCAGAGGGGGATTTGCTCCCACTTCGAAGCACCTTGTCTCCATGTTGATGTGGACAAGGGCATCTTCTTGACAACCCTGGGCTGTGGTTGTTGGGGTCTTATCTTTAACAAGGGGGCTCCCAGATCCCCCCGCCTATGTGAATGGGTATCGGGTGAAAATGTCAAAAAGTAATAACCACAAGAAACAGTTTTTGATAAATCCTTTAATAACAAATAAAAAAAATAGTGCCCTTCGATGTAAATCCATAGTCAATCACGATACCCGATGGACCCCAAAAAAAAATGCTCTCGCCTCCCGTTGGCCCCGCCTCATTCTGTTTCTATTGTTCTTTTACTTTTTGACACTTTTTTGGTGAATGGGTAGGGGTACGATGTACCCGATACCCATCCACAAAGGGTGGAGGGGGGGGAAGGAACAGGGGGCACCCCTGTTAAAGTGGGCTTCCAGATTTTAATAAGCCCCTGCCCACCGACCCCGACAACAACAGCCCAAGGTTGTTGGGAAGAGGCCTTTGTCCCCATCAACGTGAGGACAAGGGGTAGGGGGGCAGGGCCCCACTCCCCCATGTTATTGACTGGGGGGACCCCATGCCATTTTTTTCTTTATTTTTTCAATAGCCAGGTGCCAATAATTGTAACTGCGAGTCATTTTAATTGGCATTTGGCTCGTTCTTTTTTTTCTTTAGAAATGTCATTTTTGCTGTAGCATGTTTTTTTTTTTTTTTGCGCTACTTTACAGGGACATTAAGGGGACCCCCCAGCACTATATTTTATGGAATTTTTAATTTTTATTGTTTTACTTTAAGCATAATTAGAATCACTGCTCCTGAAAAAACTATTGCTTTTTTTTTTTAATGATTTTTGATACATGTCCCCCAGGGCAGTACCCAGACCCCCATATTGCATATACTGTAAACCTTCAAAATTAGCACTTTTAATTTGTCCTGTTCAAATCCTATAGATTTCAATGAAATTTGCCATTTGGGTTAGAACATTTCCCCTGTTCGGAAGTTCTGCTGCGTACCAAACAGGAGGGTGTTCAGCCCATTCCTATTGGTCAGAATCTCCTGGTCATTGTCCAACCAGCACTAGGGCATATGAGCTGTAATATGATTGGTTACTAAGGGTGACACAGAAACTTTCCTGTGAGGACACATTTTAAGATTCAGTAATAATTTATATCAGTTTTGTTTGTAAAAAATGGAGTTCAGTAGATGATCTGCAATTGTTTACAGAACTGTTATCAAATCCCCAATTGTCTAATGAATGCTGCACTTCAAAGCCTGAACTGTTACTGAATGGAGTGGAATTGTGTTCTCTGTCCATGTGATAGGGTTATTTTTATTGTTCACCCCCTGTCATTTTCACCCCCCCCCCATGTCATCTTCCTACCATCCCACTCCCTGTCATCTTCATCCCCCCTGTCAACTTCCTACCATCACATCCTTGTCATTTTCATCCCTCCCTGTCTGCTTTCTACCATCCCACCCCCTGTCAACTTCATCCCCCCTGTCATCTTCATCCCCCCTGTACCCCACTGTCAGCTTCTTACCATCCCACCCCCTGTCATCTTCATCCCCCCTGTACCCCACTGTCAGCTTCCCACCATCTCACCCCTGTCATCTTCATCCCCCCTGTACCCCACTGTCAGCTTTCTACCATCCCACCCCCTGTCATCTTCATCCCCCCTGTACCCCACTGTCAGCTTCCCACCATCCCACCCCTTGTCATCTTCATCCCCCCTGTACCCCACTGTCAGCTTCCCACCATCCCACCCCCTGTCATCTTCATCAGCCTGTACCCCACTGTCAGCTTCCCACAATCCCACCCCTTGTCATCTTCATCCCCCCCCTGTACCCCACTGTCAGCTTCCTACCATCCCACCCCTTGTCATCTTCATCCCCCCTGTCACCTTCATCCCCCCTGTCACCTTCATCCCCCCTGTCATCTTCATCCCCCCTGTCACCTTCACCCCTTGTCATCTTGTACCCCTGTACCCCCACTGGCAGCTTCCTACCACCCAAGCCCCTTAAATTTACTGGTGCACATCATATATGATGAACGCAGGGACAATTTTTTTCTTCCAGTGACAACATGGACACAAGGACATTTCTCCTTCCAGTGAAACCACCAATGCAGGGAATTTTTTCTTTCAGTGACACCAAGGATGCAGGGACATATTCTTTTTTCCAGTGAAGCCACAGATGCAGGTGCATTTCTACCTAAGACCCTGCTCACCCATAGTGCAGTGACCGGGCTTTACAAATGTTTATGGTTTTTTTTTTGGGGGGTGCAAGCAGCTGGTCTTGCCTAGGGCGCAAAATAGCTTACACATATAATTTTCAGACAACCTATCACTCTTTTGGAAAATGTGGAAAGAATTTCCCATTACAATTTTTTGAGGCACTGTAGGGCAATGATGAGCACTGACGTGGCATGGATGTGGCACGAATGAGCACTGAGGTGGCATGGGTGAGCACAGATGAGGCATGGATGTGGCACGGATGAGGCATGGATGAGCACTGATGTGGCATGAATGAGCACTGATGTGGCACGGATGAGCACTGACATGGCATGGATGTGGCACGGATGAGCACTGAGGTAGCATGGGTGGGCACATATGAGCCATGGATGTGGCATGGATGAGGCATGATTGAGGAATGGAGGAGGCAGGTGGTGAACAGTGCTACAGGCTCCCTCCTCTCCTCGCTCGCTGTACCGATCGCAGTGTACAGAGTGCGAGGAGAGAACTGAACTGGACATGCGCCGATTTGCTGACAACTGATAACTCCGTCATTGAACGGAGCGATAACGTTGTAGAGAGCAGCTGTCATTGGCCCTTTTTCATGATCTGTGGTGCATAATGCCCCATGAGGCAGGGGTGCGTCAGGAAACGCAATTCTGGGAGGACGTAATTTTACGCCTTCCCAGAATAAGCCGACCGCGCTATCATTCGGCTATGTGTCGGCAAGTGGATAATTGCTGTGCATCCTCTTGCAGCAAGTGACTGACGCTGTCCTGAAATATCTCAGCTGACTCCTCCATGCCAATTGGTGGGGCAATGACAGGAGTATCTGTGGATGAGGAGGAAGAACATGGAGCTTTAGCAGCTACTGATGACTTCAAGCGTTTCTGCTTCTGGGAGACAGAGGAGGAGGAGGATGAAGACTTGGTTAGACACTCCACCACCTTCTCTTCATCTCTGGGTGTATAACAGGTTTGCTGCTGGAAAAGAAAGGCCCATGTACCCTACATCTAGATGCTGCACCCCTGATGTGGTCTGTGGATATGAATGCTGGAAGAAAGGCATGCCATGCCACTCCACAATTAATTAAATAGATTTTTATCATTGTAAATGTACACAATCATGGGGCTTGTCTTATTCTGACATCAAAAGGTTTAATAACAAATCAACAGAGAGCTGAGCTCAGCCTCGCCCTGTGCAGACGAGTTGTAACGAGTTCAATTGTATTTCTAGCTCCAGACTTTCACTTTCATTTCTGCTGTCAGCGATGGCGTCTGCTGATCTGAGAGCTGAGCTGGAATGTTCCATCTGTCTGAACATTTATACAGATCCTGTAACCCTGAGATGTGGACACAACTTCTGCCGGGTCTGTATTGATGGTGTGCTGGATACACAGGAGGGGTCTGGAGGATATTCCTGTCCTGAATGCAGAAAGAAGTTTGCGAATCGTCCTGCACTGCAAAAGAACATGAAACTACGTAACATAGCAGAGACTTTCCTGTCTGCTCAGCCAGATAAGGAGGAGTCCGGGGTCTTCTGTACTCACTGTGTGGACTCTCCTGTATCTGCTGTTAGATCCTGTCTACACTGTGAGGTTTCTTTGTGTGAGAAACACCTGAGAGTCCACAAAAAGTCCCCAGAACACATCTTATGTGACCCCACCTTGTCCATGGAGAGCAGGAAATGCTCCGTCCATAAGAAGATCCTGGAGTATTACTGCACTGAGGATGAGACCTGTGTCTGTAAGTTTTGTGTGACTGGAGAACATCGGGGACACCAGATGGATATGATGGATGAGGCTTCTGAGAAGAAGAAGGAGACACTGAGGAATGTTCTGCAGAAACTTCTGACAAAGAGAGAGGAGACGGAGGAAAGAGTCCAGAGTCTGCAGGAACACAGGAGGAAAGTAGAAGAAGAAGCAGCTGGTGACACCGAGAGAGTCACTGCCCTGTTTAGAGATCTCAGGAGACGTCTGGAAGACCTGGAGAAGAGAGTCCTGAGGGAGATCTCCGGGCGGGCAGAGCGGATCTCCATCTCCATCCAGGATCTGGAAATAAAGAAGGAGGAGCTGTCCAGGAAGATGGTGGACATTGAGGAGCTGTGTAACATGACGGATCCACTGACTGTCTTACAGGAATCAGACACAGGTGACTTGTGTGATACTGAGGATGGAGATAATGAGGACAGAGAGAGACATGAGGAACTCCTCCATGATGGAGGGGGTCTGGGTGTGGCGGGGATCTTACACACAGGTTTATCTGATATAATAAGAGAGGTAAATGTATACTTCTATATACAGGGAGCTGCAGACATATTACTGGATGGAAACACAGCTCATAGCATTCTACAGATATCAGATGACAGGAAAACTGTATCCAGGTCAGATATAGACCAGAATCACCCAGAAACACCAGAGAGATTTCAGGATTGGTCTCAGGTGATGAGCAGCCAGAGTTTCTCCTCAGGGAGACATTACTGGGATGTGGATGTCGGGGGGTCAGATGAATGGATAGTCGGGATGTGTTACCCCAGTTTATACAGGAGAGGGGTGCAGTCAGGGATTGGAAGGAATAAGAAGTCCTGGGGATTGTGCAGGTTGTGTAATCAGTATTTGGTGATACATGACAGTAAAGTGACCCCCTTACCCATCAATCTGTCCAGTAACAGAGTCAGGATAGATCTGGATTATGAGGCCGGGCGGATCTCCTTTTATGATCTGTGTGACCCGATCCGACACCTCCACACCTTCACCACCACCTTCACTGAGCCCCTCCATGCTGGGTTAGGTGTATGGGGAGGTTGTATAAAGATATGTGGGGGGAGGCGGAAGATGTGAGAACTCTGCCCACAGTCTGGTGACATCACAGGGATGGGTGGTGGGATTGGTTAATTGATCAGCCAATGGCTGATGGAAGTGGTGACTCCTGGGAGAAGTATGAGGATTGCCATTGCAGGCCTCCTTCTGAAAATGCTAGTTCCCTGGCTGTGTGTAATGTAAGAACATATAAAGTGATAGTAAAGAGAAAATAAAAAATGACAGATATGATGGCGTCTGTCACTGACATGAACACCGCAGTCTTTGTTTTTCGGAGTTCCCCTGTAACTTCCTTCTTTTACCTGTTGGTTCTGCTGTTATTTCCCAACTTCCTATAACAGACCAATCTGTCCAGCAGAAGTGGCAGTTAGAGGGTTGGGACAAACCATTTACCACTGACAGGGGTGCTTACAATGGTCAGCTTTTATTCATTAATGGAAAACCTTTTTTCCCCAAAAGGAGACACGAATGTTGGTGTAACGGCTAATAAAGTGTTATCTGGAGTTCTCCTTTAATTTGTTAGTCACCCCCCCCCCCCCCTCTCCAGACAATGCTGATGTCCAAGGGGGTCTCCACTGCCACTCCATAGATAGAGGAGCCACCCTAAGACAGGAAGTGTGTTACTGGAAGGATCAACAGGGGAAAATAAAGGGGAAAAACAGAAGACTAATGCAGCCACCGCATCTAAGGATTGGTAAGCTCCAATATATCTTATTTTTGTTTTTGGGTTTTATTCCACTTTGAGTCTCCAACCCGGAACAAGCATGCTGGGAATAAGAATCAGAGAAGTGTCAGAATTCCTTCTCTCTATACTTGTTCCGGGTCAGAGACTGAGACAGTATTGAAGGGAAAGCATCAGCATGACAGCCAGGGAACTAGCATTCTCACAAGGAGAGTTCATCAATGGCCGCCCCCATGATTCTCTCTTGACAGATTCCCTTCAACCCTTTCTCTGCCAGAACATTTTTTGCATTTTTTGCATTCATGTATAAAACATCATTTTAGTCTTGAAGATTAGATAAAACCCCCAAACATGATCTATTTTCTGAAAGTAGACACCCCAGAGAATAAAATAGTGTTAGTCCCAATTTTGTATGTCACACCATATTAGCACAACAGTTTATTAAGCACTAAATTCCAGTAAATAAAACCCTAAAATAATTTTAGGGCACACAGACACAATAAATGACCCACATTTTTGGTAAAAGATAAAAGATGAGGTTGTACCGAGTAAATAGATACCCAACATGGCAAACCTTAAAATTGTGTGCGCCCGTGAAATGGCGACAAACTTCGGTGCCTTATATTTTCCATAGGAGACACTTTATAATCCCCTACAGGTCATCAGTTTAGAGATAACCGTGAGAAATGGGCGGAGAGTTATTGATCTGAGTCCGGTGTGTGTGCTGATATGTAATGTGTGGTGCAATCAATGGCCTTGGGTGTAGGTGTCCCTGACATGTGTATTTACATTCATGCATGTATGGGGTGTGGGGTACCCAAAGATTTTGGGGAGCTAACTTTAGGTGCTTGGGTGTAACTTAATTTTTTCTACATTTCTCTTAGAGTAAACTTTTTTTTTTCATCCCATGAGGACAATGTGATGTTTTTTTGGGTGACAGGTTCTCTTTAATGAGACATCAGGGGTATAAAAGTCCCCTAATGTCCCACCTATCTTCCATTATAGCTTATGGAGCACAGATCGCACTCCGTTAGCTTCTTCCCTGCCGGCTGGTGAAAGTGACAGCGAGGATCAGAAGTGACATTTTTTTTTTTTTACTTGCAATAAATTTTTATTGAGATTTATACAATACAACAGAGATAGTCGTGCATAGACATTGTTCCAAGCAGTGAAATTCAACAACTTCAACAGGTACAATGAGCAGTAAACTGTAACAATCAAAAGTGTAACAAAGAAACATGGGTTCATCATATGGAGATTAGGACATATTGATAGCCAACCACCCACAAGGGCTAAATATGTGTCAAGGAAGAGCAGGGCTGGTTGACAAGCGCTGCCAGGTTAGCCACGGTTGCCACAAGGAGAGGGATTTTTGGTAGTTCCCTCTACTGGAGGCAAACATCAACTCATATGAGCTGTGCGTGTGCACCATGTCCAGGACATCTTGCAGTTTGGGGGGATGTAAACTTTTCCAGTGTCTTGTGATATTCAGCCTGGCTGCCAAGAGGATATGGGTAATGATGTGCCTAGATTCAGGAGGGTATGTCTCAATCATGAGGTTCAGTAAGGCCAGGGCCGGAGATGGCACCACGGTAAAGTTAGCGATTTCCCCTAGTTTGGCAAATACGGCCGACCAGTAGCTGCGTAGAAATGGGCAATCCCAAAGGATATGGTATATGTCACCTATGTGCCCGCATTGTCTCCAGCAAAGTGGAGGAGAGGATTTGTAGAATGTAGCTAGCTTGGAGGGCGTGAGATGCCAACGGAGGGTAATCTTAATCGTTTGTTCCCAAAGCGCTGAGCATTTGGTGTGTTTGTAGGCATGACGGAGTGCCGCCTGCCATTGGCCCGGAGTGTACGAGCTTTGGATGTCCGCCTCCCATTGGAGGAGAGGGCGAGATTTGGAGAGTGTGGACTTGTCCTGCAGGAGCGAGTATATCAGCGAAATGCCTCTTGAGGAGGTGGCAGGGGAGTTCAAGAAATTCCAGAGACGGGATGGAAGGCCATAGAGTGGAGAGGAAAGAGTAGAAAGAAGATGTTTAATCCTGAGATATGTAAAGAGTGTTGAGGGGGAGAGGCCGTAATCCAGCTGTAGGGAAGGAAAAGGTCTCAGGGCATCACCTTGAAGCAGATGTTGGAGCGTCAGGACGCCGTGTGACGTCCAGTCTGTGATGGAAATGTCAGGGATCAACAAGGTGATGGATTCCAACGGAATTGGTAGCGGAGTTACATTGGGTGAGGAATTTGTGAGGGGTATGAGTTTACACCAGGCAGCAAGTGAAGCCACCATAGGGGGAGAGAAGGATGACGGAATTGTGGGACCATGAGGGGCACTGAGTAACCAAGTTCGTAAGGACAGTTTGGGTATTAGGGTAGATTCAATCTGACCCCAACTAGTGGAGGGTGAGGAACGAAACCAGTCCTTCAGTTGAGTCGTCAGGGTAGCTAAGTAGTAGTCTCGGAAGTCAACATAGCCCGTTCCCCCCGCAAGGCAGTGTTTAGTCAGGAACGAATGGGCGCAACGCGGTTTCTTATGTTGCCACATATATGCTCTCAGGATGGATTGTAGGGATGTGAAATAGGAGTTGGGGATGGGCATAGGTAGCGTGCGGAACAAATATAGAAGTTGGGGAAGAATCATCATTTTCAATGCCGCAAGTCTGCCCGACCATGACAATTCATGGCGCTGTAGTGATTGTAGTTCAGATTGCATTTTAGAAAGGAAGGGGGCATAGTTTGTTTTGAAAAGGGATTTTACCGACGCAGTTAGGTGGATACCGAGATAAGGAATGGAGTGTTCCGCCCATGAGAATGGAAAACGTTGTTGGAGGATGGATTTAGTCGCCAAGTCAAGATGTAGATCAAGGATCGTAGATTTGGTCACGTTAACTTTATAGTACGATACGTCGCTAAACCATTGGAGGATACGATACGTTTCCGGGAGGGACTGGAGAGGGTCAGACAGCATCACTATTACGTCGTCCGCAAATAGGCTGATTTTGTGGTTAACTGATCCAAACTGAAACCCCGAGATAAGGGGATTAGAACGGATATGAGCCGCTAGTGGTTCCATGAGGAGGTTGAAAATTAAGGGGGATAGGGGGCACCCCTGACGAGTGCCATTCGTAATATCAAAGGGCCGGGATAGCATGTTGGAAGTGTAAACTCTCGCCGAGGGGGTGGAATACAGTGCAAGAACCGCCGACAGGATAGTACCTTGGAAACCAAATTTAGTCAGTACAGCTCTGAGATAGTCCCAATGGACCCTGTCGAACGCCTTCTCTGCATCCAAGGAGAGAAGCAGAGAAGGCGTTCGAGAGGTCTCAGCATGATAGATAATGTTGAGGAGGCGCCTGGTGGCATCTGATGCCTGGCGAAAAGGCGTAAAGCCCGTCTGGTCCAAGTGAACCAGGGAGGGAAGGACAGCTTGGATCCTGTTGGCAAGCAATTTAGCGTAAATCTTGGCATCTATATTTAAGAGGGATATTGGCCTAAAGTTTTGAGGGGAGGTAGGGGCCTTCCCAGGTTTTGGAAGGGTGATTACCAAAGCTTGAAGCATCTCCGGAGGGAATGTAGAGGAAGAGGCAGCTTGAAGAAAGACAGGTAACAGATGGGGTGAGAGGATGGACTGGAAGTGCTTAAAGTACTCGCCCGACAGACCATCAGGTCCAGGCGCTTTGTTAGATGGTAGGGCTGAAATAACCTTCATAATGTCTTGTGTCGTGAACGGGGCATTCAGGAGTGTTAATTGTTCCGTGGTGAGGGTGGGGAGTGAGACCGCCGCCAGGAATGCATCAACCTCCGCTTTGGAGGGCTGGTGCGTGTCCGGTTCTCGATTTATGTTATATAGGGCCTCGTAGTAGAGACTAAACGCGTTAGCAATGTCTTGTGGGTTGTATTCCTTTTTGGAAGAGATGGGGTTGTGTACATACTCTATTCTGGATTTAACTCTTTGTCCCTTAATTTTTTGAGCCATGCTCTTCCCTGCTTTATTGGAGGTGGAGTAGGAGACTGCCCTACATCTGCGATGGAAACGTTCAAAGTCCACCAACAATAGAGACCTCAACTCATGTCTCAGAGCAGTAAGTTTCAGTTTGTGGTTGTGATCAGGGTGCTTCTTGTTCGACTCATCCAGGGTAGCTATAGAGGAGAGAAGAGAGTCCACACGGGCGGATCTCCTCTTCTTCTCCCTAGAGCCCGCCTGGATGAGCAGACCTCTAACAAACGCTTTATGTGCGTTCCACACCACAGCTGGGTCGGATACAGAATGTTGGTTATGGGCAAAGAATTGTTCGAGTTGAGTGGAGATGTGATTGACCACATGGGGCTGCTGGAGGAGAAAATTGTTGGTACGCCAGATGAAGTGGGATTGTTGGGACGATTTGTCTGACAGGGTGAGTGTCAGTGGGGCGTGATCCGACCAAGCTATCGTGTGGATCTCAGAAGACAAAACATTTTGTAATAACCACTTGTCCAGTAGGAAGAGGTCGATCCTGGAATAAGTATTATGACTTGGGGAAAAGTACGTATAGTCACGCTCTTCGGAGTGCTGACAGCGCCACGCATCATGTAGGTCATAAGAATGGAGCAGCTGTTTCAGCCTGGAATCGTGGCGTTTGGAAGGGGCAGTAGAATCAAGAGTCACATCGGGGACTGTGTTGAAATCGCCACAGACAATTAAATGTCCTTTTTGGACTTTGGCAGTGGCTTTAAGAGCCTTGGAGAGAAAAGGAATCTGTCGTTGGTTAGGCGCGTAGATATTGAGGATAGTATACGCCACATTATTGATAGAGCAAACTAGGATGAGATAGCTGCCATGAACACCTGTCGTCAGGTGGTGTTGTTGGAAGGATACTGAGTCCCTGACTGCGATCATCACCCCCCTTTTCTTGGCCGAGTAGCAGGAGTGGAAGATGTGGGGGAAATTTTTGTGCCGGCAGTACAGTAAAGGTGAATGAGAGAAGTGAGTCTCTTGTACACAAAGAACGTCACTGTGATGAGTGGTGGCGGTCGCCCACAGTGATTTCCGTTTGGCTGGGTGATTTAATCCCCGGGCATTCAGAGACAGTATTGTGATTGGCATGGTGATGATAGGGGTGTGTATGCAAAAGTTGGAATTACTCACACTTGGATGAAGAGTCACAGATAGGTGGAGTGGGTGGCCGAGTCCTGTAGATCACGTAGAGCCTGGTTGGTCGGAGGGTCGTCGCCTAACACGGAGCTTGGACAATATGAGCGGGAACCAGCAGCTGCGGATTAACTCAAAAGAAAAGAGAAAAAAAAAAAGAAAAAAAAATGATAACAGTAACAACAAGAAGAGTCACACTGCTGTGCTTCGTACGGAGTACGGTTGTGGTAGTGCCCTAAGGCGGGTGGAGTAGTGCACTGGCAGGTGGCACAACTGTGTAACTACCAGTGATACGGGGGGAAGAGTTTTCAGAAGAGCTCCGAGTTGGTGACAAAGAAGAGAACTGGTGAACGTCGAGATCGATCGTGTGTGAGGGTCACGGGCGTTGGCGGTTGTTTCCATCAGGATGGTTCCTGGGCTGGCGTGGACCAGTTGCCGAGGTTTGCATAGGTTCCTCCTGCGGTGGAGTAGGGATGATACCCCAGGAATGGAGCAGTCGCATGCCGTTGTGCATGGAGGAGATGGTATGCGGGATCCCATTTTTGGTGACGAGGATGGTCGCCGGGTGATGCCATTTGTAGGGAATGTTATTGTTCATCAAAGCCTTAGTGATGGAGCTAAGCTGTCTCCGCATTTGGAGTGTATAATTGGAGAGATCTGCAAACAGCTGTATGTTTTCATACGGGGCCGGGAGTGTACGCTGGAGGCGGGAAGCAGCCAGCAGGTGGTCCTTAGTATGATAGAAATGAACCCGCATAAGAGTATCTCGTGGGACTGAGTCAGCGAGATGGGACGCCTTAGGTAGGCGGTGAATACGGTCAATCGTAAAGGTCCATAGCAGTGCAATCAGGAAGCATGGCGGCCATGAGGGAGCTGTCGTAGGCATGTAGTTCACTTTGGGGTACAGACTCAGGAATGCCACGCAATTTGACATTGTTGCGTCTTGATCTGTCCTCTAAATCAGCCAATTTAGCCTTAATCCAGTGCTGTTCATCTCTTGTGTCATCACATGTGTCAAAAATTTCATTGATGGTGTCAGTGCATTCAGCCATCCGTGTCTCCACAGAGTGGATCCTGCGATCCATCCCCTGAACATCAGAGGCAACTTTGCCAAATAAAGTAGTCAGGTTCTGAAACAGGGACGTTTGGAATGACATCAGCATATCTTTAAGCGTTGTATCCAGGACAGGCTGACCTGTGGTGGGGAAGTCAGCTATGGATGCCTGGAGAGCTGGGGCTGAGAAAGAGCAGGAGGCCTGGCTGGTAAAGGGGGGACAGGATGGTCCCATTTCTAGTCTCATGCGGGCCTTGGCGGGACTAGAGGAAGCAGGGGAATATTCTCCCGGCCTGGGTGGGGATGAAGGTGATGAGAACGGCGGCAGTACCTCATGTGCAGTCCCGGAATCCGCCGCTGACTGCGTGTGGAGGAAGGCTGCTGCGGCGCCGGCGCCATCTTGCTTCTCTGGATCCCGTGGCGGGGTCCGAGTGAAGAAGGCCGTCAGCTTCTGCGGCCGGTGGTTGTCCTTCCTCTTGCGGGACATCGTGTGGTAGGGCTCGGCAGGGGTCCGTGGAGCTAGGTAGGAGGCTGGTGGGGACACGAGCGGGCTGTAGTCGTTGGCGGTTCTCCTCTGTCACTCGGAGTAAAAGGCTTAAGCGGCCATCTCTGGTGCCGGCAAGCCACGCCCCCTTTCCCCAGAAGTGACATTTTATACATCACTTCCGGGTCATTAGCAGGAAGCGGAGATCAGAGAATGGACATTTGCAGATCTCCATTCCCTCTACTTGGTGGCCTCACCATGTCGGTCACAGGTCCACCGATGAGGCCAGGAAACATGGCGGGAGCACGCCCAGGGGGGAATGTGGAAGTGATTGGACGGCTGTGCAGCCACCTGATTGCTTCCATCTGACAGTTGTACTATGTATGGTGGTGGTGAAAGCATTAAATATAAGAAATGTAATTCAATAAGTGACACGATGATAAGTGCCAGCTGTGTCTGCATTCCAGGGACAGTCCCGGGATTTAGAGGTTTGTCCCTGGAAATGTTGCTGATTTGAATCATATTTGTGTATATGTTTTCTATTATGATTTGTATTACAGAGTCAGTTCACCTTCATGGTAATAATAATCGGTGAGGGTATTTTATTCCTCATTTTCCTGTTTCTATCAATGTCGGCAGTTTTCAGTCCTTGAAATACACGTCTCCTTCATACAGGAGAGAATTCTGGGAAATCTCTGGAAGATATATGAAGAATAATAAGGTCTTCTCACTTCCTGTTAAAGCTGAACTCCGGGCTGTATTCATGTATACAGAGCTGCCTTCATTTCTCTCTTCTATCTGCCCGGAGTTCAGCTTTAAATCAGAGAAGACCCCCAGACATTCTCCTCCTCATTGCTTTCCTGAGATTTTCTTACATTTGTTCTCTGAATGTTTTGTCCTAAAGTCTCCATTTATTTAGAGAAATGTTCTTTTATCATATAGTGATAGGAAGTGATGAGGCACGGCACTAGTGTGAATGGCCTGCCCCTGAGGGGCCAACAGAATATCAAGCTTAGTGTGACTCTGCCCCCTAAGCATACTGGCTGAAATATTTTATGGCATTTTTTTTGTTGTGTGTGGGTCATTGCATAGACTTTTGAATTGCTTTTCAAAGGACTGCTCACCTAAGGAAAGCATTGAGGAGGAAGAGATGAAGGTGACTGCACAGAGACCATAGTGCAGTATATCCTTATAATATTATTTATTAAAATCCATGCACTTTCAGTGAGACATTCAGTGAAAAAACGCATTGTAACCACTTCCAAAATAGCCGACGTGGCACTTCCAGTGGGCGTAATTGTGTCACTTCTGGTGTCTGACATCACTTCCAATCTGTTTTTTCATCAAAACTATTTATATCTCACTTCCACCCATATTTGCCCTACATCCTTCCATTTAATTGAACCACTTGCTGACTGTGCTATAGATGAATGATGGCTACAGCGTGGCCGGTAGTGATGAGCTTCGTGTTCGAGTCAAACCTAAGTTCGACACGAACAATTGGGCTTCTTCATGGGAACTTTGAGTCCTCACATCCATATTTAATTTAATAGGTTTTATTTCATATCCATAATCAATATCAATCATCCGCTGGCCAGGGATTCAAACCCACAATCATGATTAAGCACACATACTAGTGTGTGAAACGTGTCTACCTTGCCACATTTGTCACATTGGGATGTTCAGTTAATAAACCTGGATTTTGATCACACCTGGAGTGCAGCCATTTCTTCTACATTTGATTATCCACGGAGGCAAGCCGGGGCGTGCACTGGTGTGTCGTTAGGCTTCTGGAATCACCTAGAGCAGTGAGTTCTCTTTCTTTCCTCTCATTTGCAAGCCTGTTATTCTAGCACCTACACCAGCTGTTTACCCTAAAACCCCGTACACACATACCGATCGTCGGCCGAACGATCGGCCGTCTTTTGTCCAGGGCTGTCGGTGTCTGTTGAAAAGTGCAAAAGACTGCACAAGAATTTTGTCCGCCGACTACAGCCGACTGCAGAAGTGATGTCATGTAATGGTTAACTTTCCCTGTGTTTTTCCTTTTCTGAGCATGCCCAGTCTTGCAAATCTGCTGTCTGTCGGCCGAATTCTGTACTGACTGGCGAGCAATCGGCCGCTCTGGTGTCGGCATACAAAAATTTTAATGCTTGCATAACAGATTCTTTTCGGCCAAATGTGCGCTGTCGGAAGCATCATACTAACAAGCCGACAATCGGCCGATCGTTCGGCGGCCGAACATTTTCGGCCGACAATCGGTACGTGTGTACGGGCTTTTAGACCCTCTCTGCCTAACTAACTTCTCTCTGAGTTTGACAGCTCTTTTATAGGGCTCTGACATCACCAGCACCCCATAATCCATTGCTTAGGTGCAGTGCATAAATTACTGATGTCAGTAATTTATTCACTGTACCTGAGCAGTGGATTATGGGGCACTTGCGATGTCAGAGCCCTATAAAAGAGCTGTCAAACTCAGAGTTAGGCAGAGAGAGTCTTGGGTTAATCAGCTGGTTCGATGGCGTAGCTGGTTGAATAAAGGGCTTGTAAGTGAGAGGCTGCGGGTTTGAATCTGGCCAGCGTATGATTACTAATTATGGATTTTAATTAAAACCTATTAATTTTCCCCGCCCCTTCTGACATGACATCAGTTATTTATTCACTGCACCTGAGCAGTGGATTATGGGGCGCTGGTGACGTCGGAGCCCTATAAAAGAGCTGTCAAACTCAGATAGAAGTTAGTTAAGCAGAGAGAGTCTTAGGTTAATCAGCTGGCTCAGTGGTGTAGCTGGTATAATAACGGGCTTACAAGTTAGAGGCTATGGATTTGAATCTCTCCTGGCCAGCCGGTGATTAATAGTCACTTACATTTAAGCCTTTAAAATGAGGACTTGTGATTGTTCATGTTCGTATGTTTGCTAGACCATTTCCCCTGTTTGAGATGTTCTGGTGCAAACCGAACAGGGGGGTGTTCGGCTAATCACCAGTGGCTGGCTAGTTCTGGGATGCCATCATATGGTAAATGTAAATGCGCCTGCCGCACATCCACAGCTGGGCGCTGGCGGGTGCTCTGTGATTGCAGTGTCCAGGGGACATTGCTGATCACAGATTGAGGTAAAGAGCCAATCAGTGGCTCATTACCATGTGATCAACAGTGTCCAATCACAGCTGATCATGGATATAAATAGAAGCCGGTTATCAGCATTGCTTTCCTCAAGCTGACAGTATGAGGAGAGGAGAGGAGAAGAGAGCCAATACTGGCTTTTGTAAAAGGAACATCTACACTGATTATCAGTGCAGTCCAAACAGTGGCCACCAGTGCTACCAATAAGTGGCCACCAGTACTGCCTATCTGTGCTGTCTATCAGTGCCGCCTATTAGTACCCAAAAGTGCTTCCTCATTGGTGCCATCCTATCAGTGCCCATCAATGCCCACCAATGCATCTCATCAATGCCCATCAGTGCTGCCTCATCAGTGCCCATGAGTGGCTATCAATTCCCATCAGTGCCACCTCATCAGTGCCCATCAGTGCAGCCTCAACAGTGCTTCTTCATCACTTCCCAGCAGTGCCATCTCATCAGTGTGCATCAATGCCCAGCAGTGTCGCCTCATCAGTGCCCATCAATGCCCACCAGTGCTGCCTCGTCAGTACCTATCAATTCCCATTAGTGCCAATCAATGCCCATCAGTGCTGCCTCATCAGTGCGCATAAATGCCCATCAGTGTCCATTAATTCCCATCAGTGCTGCCTCATCGGTGTCCATCAGTGCTGCCTCATTATTGCCCATTGTGACGGTGGCGGGTATCAGACCCCTGGCCTTCTCATCCAACTCGTGACCAAAGACCAGGCAATCTCACACCCTGCCGTCACTTGCGTAATAATGCCACTCTCAGCTGCACACAGATTGTCCAGCTTGCAGGACCACAATCTAGATGCCAGCAGGCTGAGAGCGATTGTTACGGGCTAATTAAGCAATTAACCCTTTCTCTGCCACCACCGCTACGTTAGGATGAGCCCAGCGGACGCTTGTAATTTTAGAAATACCAATTATGACTTTAGAATAATCATCTGTAACACACACTGTCACCTCAGACAAGAATGTTCAGAGGGTTATTCTATACAGTAGTGCTCTTCCAAGAGGCAGGTTCTTTGGTTAGCTTGCGTTAAGAGCTTAGAGAAAAAATTAACACTTTTCAAAATAAGGTTTAATTATAAAAAAAGGTTCAAATTGGTGCAAATAAAAATATTTACAGAAAAATGGGTTACAAAGAAATAGAGACACAATTCAGCAATTTAGAAGAATAGATAAAGAATTAGAAATGGAAATACTTGCATTCAAAAGTCCTTGTATTATCAGAGGTTCAGAGCTGAGCCTTGTGATCGGTTCTTCCCTTGAGCGATTTTACGGCTCGATGTTAAAAATGAGAACTGAGAGCTCCATCAGTCTCTCTCTTTTTCTCTGACCCGCAGGGGGTGTCACCAGAGGTCCTTGACCAATAAACACAGGGGCCATGGGTGGCTCATAAACTGCTAAGGGACCTCCCGTTTAGACAGATTTTATAACAGAATTCATATCTTGAAATATATAATGGTTACATTCTTGAAACTGATATTTTATTGTACGGCATTGAATTTCACATCCATGGACACCAAACACAGGTTATCTCGTAATAACCTCTGACCCGTAAGGCATCTGACCACTAGCTGGTCTTCCCTTGAGCGAACGTGATCATGTTTGACCCTAATTTGATCGGTATTTTATTTGAGATTCAAATATATACTTTCTAGAGGCATATCTTGTATGGGTAAAAAGTTATGAATTTGTGTGTGAATGTATTACAGTTCTAATGACCATCTGGGCGGTGTGTTATTTACGACCCAGCCTGGTCAGTCTTAATGCTTGCTCGTTTATGCTTTACAACCTAGCCTGCCATCTGCCAGGCATGCTGATAAGGTTCTCTTTGAAGCTCTGAGCCCAAACTTCCTGCATTCCAGGAGGTAATTAACACTGAAAAAGGGGGCTGGGGAGTTGGGGGCTGGTGAAGGAGTGTTTTTTTCAAACTGCAGAGCTCGGAAACTAAAATTGCAGATGTGTAAGACAAAATGGTGTCCCAGCGCAGGATACCATCACACCTCCCCCCTTTTGTGGGTGCATAGGAGGGGACTGCAATTTCCCTCCTGATGCAACTGTCTCCTGCGGCTCGGCTGGTCATGGGTGCTGCCTTCCTTCTGCTCAAAGATGGCATATGCTACTTCCCTGGGGAGCAGCTTCTGGCTCAGATAGAGGATGAGCTTTTCCTCTCCTTTCGCATCCCTCTGGCCTAGGGCTGCATCTGGCCCAAAGGTAATAGCATAGGGTTGTGCCGGGACTGGGCGTTTAAATTCCAGGCCCCATGTCCCAGGTGCATGGGCCAGTACCTCAGTCAGGGCCGGACGGTCCTTCGGACACACTGGCGTCAAGGATGCCAGTTTAACCAGGGTACTATTGAGTTGGTCAGTCACAGGTTCAGCTGAGCCACTATAGTCGCACCCCAGCATCCTCCTGTGGCCAGCTGTACCCCGGAATGACGTAACCAAAGTTGTGGTTTGAGGAGTAGGCCAGGTCCTGGTAGCCTCAGTTCCAGATCTTTAGGTGCCTACTCCTTCCTGCTGTTCCAAGTACAAAACCGCTGACAGGTCCGTCTGACAGTTACTGGGCAGAACTGTCAAACTAGGCCATGCCAGATTGTTTGGGACTGCGGACAGGAGCCCTGAGTGTTCCACCCAGACAGGGCCAAACACTACCAGGCCCCTAAAGCAGGCCACTGCACAAGGTTCGACCTCTCCCCGTAGATCACACATGACCCTTAGGGAGGTGTCTGATGCGTTCTTAACCCCATTTAGCATTGCCGTAGATGCAGTTAAGCCACATGGGGTGGGGAAGGCTGGCTTGTCCTGAGCCTTCCAGGTTAGAGGGTTTGGTCCATGCCTCCTGCTCAGGTTCAAGGTGGTTGGACAGCGGGCACCAGCCAGCTGCTTTGACACCTCATGGTTCCTGGGCACGGGGTAGGCCACAATCGCGGGGCTGGCATTCAGCCTGCTAGAGGCTCCACAAAGCCTTCTCTCGGTCTCCTGTTCCCCATCGGCCTGCGCCTCCTGTGGGACAGGGGAGGTTGCAGGTATGGGGGAAGCAGACACCCAGGCACCCACCTCGTGGACATCAGGGTGTGCCCTCCCAGAGTCTCCAATATCTCTGACACTGCATGCTGTATGCACTGCCAGCAGCATAGATACCTGGAGGGAGAAGGGTGGTTTCAGCTGAAGGCCCAAACCCACTCGCTGAGTGTCAGCTACCGCTAATAGGACACCTGTCTTTCCCAGTTCAGGGGTACTACCTTTGCCCCTGCCATGTGCTGTGATAGGATGCTGTGTGAGAATCAGGTTAAGCCACAAACCCTTGTGCTTCACTCCAGGCCTGGTCCTCCTGATCTCACAGAGATCCTTACAAAACAGATCAAGTGACACCTTCAATACATGCCTTTGAGGTTGACTGGACACAATGAACAGCGGTTTAACCCCTTCAGTCTCCAGGCCTCCTGCCTGTTGGCCTGTCACCCCTATCTGCTCATTGTCCCAGTCAAGCTGTTGTGTACTCTTCTCAGCAGGGGGCCAATCAGCTCCACTCCTGAGTGGATTGAGAGCCTGGTCGATCTGCAGTGCTGACTGACAGGCAGAATTACAAGTCCCAGCCAGCCGTCCTGTGGCAAACAAAGACAGCTGCTGAGGCTTAACAGAGGTGGAATCCACTGGGTCAGAACAGGGAGGGGGCACAGAAACCTCCTCCTGCTGCTCTGCGACCAGGGCCTGCATCTCCGCTGCCTTCGCAGCACTGTGAGTGACCACCAACATTGGCAAAACATCATCAGCATTATCATCATTAGCATCATCATTTCCATCATCATTTCCATCATCATTTCCATCATCATTAGTATCATCAGTATCGTCATCAACATTATTAAAGCATACCCCTGGTAACTTCACAGGCAAGGGGGCCTCTTCTCCTTCAGAACATGGAGGACCTTGTACTTCAACGCTACCCTTCCCCTCCCCCTCCCTCTGTCCATCCATAGGTTGCCCAGACATTAACCCAATATCTGCACACAGTACCTTGTCAAGTCCAGAGAGTTCCGTTGAGGCATCCAGGGTGCACTTAGCAGGGGTGTAGTAAGAAACAAGGGTACCTAAGTCGGCACCCAACAAAACAGCTGTGGGGATTTCCTCATAGACTCCCACCTCCCTCATCCCACTCCCAGCACCCCAATCAATGAAAACACGGGCACGGGGTACTTGTGAGCGGGTCCCCCCAACTCCAGTGAAGGTAAAAAACTTTTCAGGGATGATGTCCCTTCTTCTTATCACTTCTGGTCTGACCATGGTGACTTCAGCTCCTGTGTCCCGGAAACCAGTTACAGTCCAGTTGCCCACAGTGACAGGCTGCAAGTTGGCGGCGGTCACCCAGGATCTCCTGCGGACAAACAGCACGGAGGAAGAGTTGCTGGCCGGCTGACCAGGTGATGCCATCTGCTTCTGCTCCGGGCACTGTGTCCTGAGATGTCCAGCTTTCCCACAGGTGTAGCATCTGCGGGTGTCAGTTATAGTGGAGGTGACACCAGAGACTGCAGGTGCTGGCCGCTGGGGAACTTGACTCATAGGTGCAGGAGGTGTTTCCATGTGCGATTTTCCCTCCTTTCGCGCCATACAGAGGAGCCTTGCGATGGTCAGATACCCGAGTGTGGATGTAGGTATCTGCTAGTTCTGCTGCTGCTTGGGCAGAGGCTTGCTTCCGTTCCAACACAAACTGTCTGACGTCTGTAGGACAGATGTGCAAGAGTTGATCCCCAATCATGAGATCTTCCAGGGACTCAAAAGAAATGGCGTTCAAGCCTTTAGTCCACTGCCAGAATGTGGTGCTTAAGTGACTTACCACATCCATATGAGTCCCCAGGTCCCTTTTGCAGGGACCTTAATTGCTTCCGGTACACTTCCGGGGTCAGCTGGTACTTTTGGATGATTGCAGCCTTTATGGCCTCATAATCACCATCCTGTGCTGTTGGCAATTCAACGTAAGCGTCCAGGGCCTTGCCTCGCAGCCCTGGCATCAGGTACCGGGCCCACTGTGCTTGGGGCAGCTGGTACTGACGGCAAGTCTTTTCAAACGACAGGAGGTACACATCAATGTCACTGTCCTTTTCCATACTTGGAAATTTGGCTGCCTGGCTCACAAGCAGAGAGGTGTCCCTGTGCTCTAGGGATGCGAGGCTCTGATTCTGTCGCTGTGGCTGGAGCTTAGCCATCTCCCGTTCGTGCCGATGATTAGTCTCCCTCTGTGCATCCTCTCTCTCAGCCTGGCTTTCCCTAGCCTCTCTCTCAGCCTGGCGTTCCCTAGCCTCTCTCTCAGCCTGGCGTTTCAGAAACTGCAGGTATGCCATAGGATCCACCGTCTTGATATGTTGTAGTGTTTCCTGCATTTGAGGAGAGTCTATGCTGGTTGCAAGCAAGCTGGGGCTGGTCTGCTCATGCTGTGGCATGGAGGTGACATCCAGTGGTACTCCACTGTCAGTCTCTGCTGGCCCATCCTGCGCGGCCTTTCCTGAATCACTGGGCTCTGAAGAAACGGAAGCCTCTTCCTCTGGTTCCACCAGATTTTGGCTTGCCTGGATATCATGCTCCTGTAGGGCATGAATCATTCCTTCACGAGTTTTGCCACTGACGTCAAGTCCTCTTGATGTGCACTCCATAATCAGATCATTTTTGCTCAGTTTCTTATATTCCGATAAACCAGGCATGTTTGCAAGCAGAAAAGATAGAACAGAAAGCAGAGATAGGAAAGAGCTGTAGAAAGTAGAGATTGCTGTATGTCTCTTTTTAAAAGACAAAAAATATGCACCAGTTTGTCTCTTGAGGACTGCTTTCCACAACCATTACAATCCTTCAGTGCAGAGCTAATTCCTAACAGTGCACTGAATGTCCTTAAATGCAAGACTATCCCATGTACGCTGCCAGCCAATATGTGATGGTGGCGGGTATCAGACCCCTGGCCTTCTCATCCAACTTGTGACCAAAGACCAGGCAATCTCACACCCTGCCGTCACTTGTGTAACAATGCCACTCTCAGCTGCACCCGACACACAGATTGTCCAGCTTGCGGGACCACAATCTAGATGCCAGCAGGCTGAGAGCGATTGTCACCAGGCTAATTAAGCAATTAACCCTTTCTCTGCCACCACCGCTACGTTAGGATGAGCCCAGCGGACGCTCGTAATTTTAGAAATACCAATTATGACTTTAGAATAATCATCTGTAACACACACTGTCACCTCAGACAGGAATGTTCAGAGGGTTATTCTATACAGTTGCGCTCTTTCAAGAGGCAGGTTCTTTGGTTAGCTTGCGTTAAGAGCTTAGAGAAAAAATTAACACTTTTCAAAATAAGGTTTAATTATAAAAAAGGTTAAAATTGGTGGAAATAGAAATATTTACAGAAAAATGGGTTACAAAGAAATAGAGACACAATTCAGCAATTTAGAAGAATAGATAAAGAATTAGAAATGGAAATACTTGCATTCAAAAGCCCTTGTATTATCAGAGGTTCAGAGCTGAGCCTTGTGATCGGTTCTTCCCTTGAGCGATTTTATGGCTCGATGTTAAAAATGAGAACTGAGAGCTCCATCAGTCTCTCTCTTTTTCTCTGACCCGCAGGGGGTGTCACCAGAGGTCCTTGACCAATAAACACAGGGGCCATGGGTGGCTCATAAACTGCTAAGGGACCTCCCGTTTAGACAGATTTTATAACAGAATTCATATCTTGAAATATATAATGGTTACATTCTTGAAACTGATATTTTATTTTACAAAATTGAATTTCACATCCATGGACACCAAACACAGGTTATCTCGTAATAACCTCTGACCCGTAAGACATCTGACCGCTAGCTTGTCTTCCCTTGAGCGAACGTGATCATGTTTGACCCTAATTCGATCTGTATTTTATTTGACATTCAAATATATACTTTCTAGAGACATATCTTGTATGGGTAAAAAGTTATGAATTTGTGTGTGAATGTATTACAGTTCTAATGACCATCTGGGTGGTGTGTTATTTACGACCCAGCCTGGTCAGTCTTAATGCTTGCTCGTTTATGCTTTACAACCTAGCCTGCCATCTGCCAGGCGTGCTGATAAGGTTCTCTTTGAAGCTCTGAGCCCAAACTTCCTGCATTCCAGGAGGTAATTAACACTGAAAAAGGGGGCTGGGGAGTTGGGGGCTGGTGAAGGAGTGTTTTTTCAAACTGCAGAGCTCGGAAACTAAAATTGCAGATGTGTAAGACAAAATGGTGTCCCAGCGCAGGATACCATCACACCTCCCCCTTTTGTGGGTGCATAGGAGGGGACTGCAATTTCCCTCCTGATGCAACTGTCTCCTGCGGCTCGGCTGGTCATGGGTGCTGCCTTCCTTCTGCTCAAGGATGGCATATGCTACTTCCCTGGGGAGCAGCTTCTGGCTCAGATGGAGGATGAGCTTTTCCTCTCCTTTCGTATCCCTCTGGCCTAGGGCTGCATCTGGCCCAAAGGTAATGGCATAGAGTTGTGCCGGGACTGGGCGTTTAAATTCCAGGACCCATGTCCCAGGTGCACGGGCCAGTACCTCCGTCAGGGCCGGACGGTCCTTCGGACACACTGGCGTCAAGGATGCCAGTTTAACCAGGGTACCATTGAGTTGGTCATTCACAGGTTCAGCTGAGCCACTAGAGTCACACCCCAGCATCCTCCTGTGGCCAGCTGTACCCAGGAATGACGTAACCAAGGTTGTGGTTTCAGGAGTAGGCCAGGTCCTGGTAGCCTCATTTCCTGATCTTTAGGTGCCTACTCCTCCCTGCTGTTCCAAGTACAAAACTGCTGACAGGTCCATCTGACAGTTACTGGGCAGAACTATCAAACTAGGCCGTGCCAGATTGTTTGGGACTGCAGACAGGAGCCCTGAGTGTTCCACCCAGACAGGGCCAAACACTACCAGGCCCCTAAAGCAGGCCACTGCACAAGGTTCGACCTCTCCCCATAGATCACACATGACCCTTAGGGAGGTGTCTGATGCGTTCTTAACCCCATTTAGCATTGCCGTAGATGCAGTTAAGCCACATGGGGTGGGGAAGGCTGGCTTGTCCTGAGCCTTCCAGGTTAGAGGGTTTGGTCCACGCCTCCTGCTCAGGTTCAAGGTGGTTGGACAGCGGGCACCAGCCAGCTGCTTTGACACCTCATGGTTCCTGGGCACGGGGTAGGCCACAATCGCGGGGCTGGCATTCAGCCTGCTAAAGGCTCCACACAGCCTTCTCTCGGTCTCCTGTTCCCCATCGGCCTGCGCCTCCTGTGGGACAGGGGAGGTCGCAGGTATGGGGGAAGCAGACACCCAGGCGCCCACCTCGTGGACGTCAGGGTGTGCCCTCCCAGTCTCCCCAATATCTCTGATGCTGTATGCACTGCCAGCAGCATAGATACCTGGAGGGAGAAGAGTGGTTTCAGCTGAAGGCCCAAACCCACTCCCTGAGTGTCAGCTCCCGCTAACAGGACACCTGTCTTTCCCAGTTCAGAGGTACTACCTTTGCCCCTGCCATGTGCTGTGATAGGATGCTGTGTGAGAATCAGGTTAAGCCACAAACCCTTGTGCTTCACTCCAGGCCTGGTCCTCCTGATCTCACAGAGATCCTTACAAAACAGATCAAGTGACACCTTCAATACATGCCTTTGAGGTTGACTAGACACAATGAACAGCGGTTTAACCCCTTCAGTCTCCAGGCCTCCTGCCTGTTGGCCTGTCACCCCTATCTGCTCATTGTCCCAGTCAAGCTGTTGTGTACTCTTCTCAGCAGGGGGCCAATCAGCTCCACTCCTGAGTGGTTTGAGAGCCTGGTCGATCTGCAGTGCTGGCTGACAGGCAGAATTACAAGTCCCAGCCAGCCGTCCTGTGGCAAACAAAGACAGATGCTGAGGCTTAACAGAGGTGGAGTCCACTGGGTCAGAACAGGGAGGGGGCACAGAAACCTCCTCCTGCTGCTCTGCGACCAGGTCCTGCATCTCCGCTGCCTTCGCAGCACTGTGAGTGACCACCAACTTTGGAAAAACATCATCAGCATTATCATCATTAGCATCATCATTTCCATCATCATTAGTATCATCAGTATCATCATCAACATTATTAAAGCATGGGGGGCGTGGTCTGGACGCGCTGAAAGATGGCAGCCTGAGAACGGAGCTCCCGCCGCCTCGAGTCCTCATCAGCCTAGCTCAGAGTCTACACTGCCGCTAGAAAGCCGGTAAGGATGGCAACGAATGCCCGATCCTCCTCGGCCACCCGTTCCCGATCCCCGCGGGATCCGGCGAGCAAGTTGAGCCCCAGCATCCCGGAGCTCTTCCGCACCCAGGCCGCAACCATGTCCCAGCCCGGGCTCTCCTCCACATCCCCCTCGCTCCCCTCATCCCCCGCCCGATCCGATGCGGCGGCCACGATAGGGGGAACGGAGTCGGCTTCCCCTCCTCCACCCGCCCCGAGGCAGCTCTGCATGGAGGATCTTCACCTCATCGCAGCGGACATTAAAAATACGTTGGGGGCAGCCATATTGGAGCTGAGGGGTGACATCCGCTCCCTGACAGGCCGGGTGCAGGAGGTTGAACACGCCACTGCTCAGCAGGATGTGGCCATAAGGGACTTGTACCTCAAATCTGACTCCCACCTCATGCAGATGAGGGACATGCAGCGCCACATGGAGGACTTGGACAATCGGGGTAGGCGCCATAATCTGCGGATCCGGGGCCTGCCGGAGTCGGTAGAGGGGGAACACATCACCCCCACTGTGACTGCGCTGTTCAACTCCCTGCTGGACAGACCCCCACTATCCCCCATCGATATGGAGCGCATTCATAGGGCCCTGCGGCCCCGGGGTCGGGAGGGTGACCCGCCACGTGATGTGGTGTGCTGCTTAGTGGATTATCGCCTCAAGGAGGACATTCTGCGGAAGGCCAGAAGCAGGCCACAATTGGAATGTGAGGGAGCACCCGTGCAACTTTATCAAGACTTATCTGGAATAACCTTGCAACGCAGGCGTGAACTCCCGCCCCTACTGGATGTCCTGAGAGCGCGAAACATTACATATAAGTGGAAGTTCCCTTTCTGCCTGGCTGCGTCCTTACAGGGCCGTACGGCTCTCCTTAGGGTGCCCGAAGACTTACCTCATTTTTGCTCCACTCTGGGGATTCCTTTCATGGCGCTTCCAAATTGGTACGCGGAATTCAGGAATGCAGCGGACCTTGAACCGCCTCAGGAGGGCGAACCGATGGATGCCCAGGAAGTGCGCTTTCGCAGACCCCGCTCACCCTCCTGGAACAGACCGGCGAATGGTGGAGCTGGTCCCGCTAACGCCCTCAGCCCTACCAAACCTCCCCAACGGAGCAGGGCTCGGAGAAATAACTGACTTGCCGCAACGACTGTGGGTTGACACCCTCGGGCGCAGCACTTAGTTCAACACTGCTCCTTGCTACACTGCCCCTTCTCTGCCGTCCTCTTCCTTGTCGAGCGCTGGATTGGCTATACCTTGTGCCGGTACCTCTCCCATATCGCTCAGGACTGTTGGCTAAGCCTAACGGAGCCTTGGGACGACACCATACCGTCTCCGCAACTGACAACGTGACTGGACCTGATCTACCGTTATCCACCTAGATTGCTGCTGGAACTGGTATTGTTTCCCTTCTACCTCTTTTTGCAATGTTTGCAGTACTTTACACCCCCCTGTGGCTCTTTGCGGACTTTGTAGTTGTAGCCTCCCGCCCTCTCCCTTGTCGTTACCCTGGGCCTGCAACTGTTGCTCCGGGACTCTTGCACCGGGCCTGAGGTGCAGACACGGAGCATAGGAGTCTTTGCTACCCTCGGGTCGTCCCGGGCCTTCACCAGCATGCAGTGATTCAGTTTAGGTACTTTGGAACGAGCGGAAGATCACGATGGGTCCTTCATGGGGTGGGTTGGTTGTACAGGGATGCACTGCCGTATTCATTGTGGTTATATCTTTATCTACCTATTTAACAGTTTTTGTTTCCCGGATATCATTACGTTAGTTTGTGCTGGTGAACTATACGATACCACACGTTTGTCTGGACTGCGCGCTGCTGCCCACGGTGCCTACTGGTGTGGCCGCGGTGGCGTGCGGGTCAGATGTTCGTGTCCTACACATGGACTGATTCACCGGGATGTGGTATTCACATGTGCCTCCCGGGGGGTCACACTCTGAATAGACCTTGTGTCTCTGCACCCTCCGTTGACACTTGTTATTGCCCCGTGCCCGTGCCCCGGGCAGTACATCCAGCAGCCTCTGTTTGCCTCCGCCTGATTCTGTGAGATGGGGCGCGGTGCACGGGTGGTTGCTCCGGGGGCTACAGTTGCTTTCAACACCTGCTCGGTATGAGTTCTACCTCTTGATTCATCTGAGCCAGTTCTGGGCACTTAGCTCAGCTTAGGTTATTGTTATCTGATCGTTTGATTGTTTATCTGCTATGTGGTCCATATTTACGGTCCTTACTGTGTTTATAAATTTTTTTTTTTTTTTTTTTTTTTTTTTTTTTTTTAAGGTTTCCATCGGGTTCCCCTCCTAGTCTCCCCCATATTATAGCCCCCTTTAGGATCCCTTGAAAGGCGCTCCGCTCTAGACCTCTTCCTACCCGCCCCTTCCTCCTTCAGTTGGTAGATTGCAGTAGCTGGTTTAACAGGGGTTGGGAATCGGGAGGGGGGACCTCTGGAGGGCCGATAACCACTCATTCCTCATTCATCCTCACTGTTCACCTGCTCGAGCCCACTTCCCTTACCTTAGTTGGCGGTGGCCCATAAGGTTACCACTTCCCTCGGGCGGGATGCCTCTCCCTGTCCCTTTCTCGACATACTAGGCTGGGAACCCCCTGGGGAGACGGCCTTGGCCGCAAGGTTGTCGACACTATTTTTACTGTTGTTATTGTTGCACTTGCTGTTTTTATGGTTGCCATGACCTCTGTGTTTTCTTTTTTTTTTTTTTTTTTTTTTTTTCTCTTTCCCTTACTGGTCTCCGCATGTTATAACACTCTCTGAACATGGGCTCCTGTTATTTTGGACTCGAGGACGGGCTCTTTTCGGTGAGTACTTGGTTTTCACTCCGTCTTCCGGTTTGTCCTACTCCAACCCCGCTCAGCGGTTGTTGCTATATATCAATTTGTTTAACAGTAGTGCTACTTTCCCCTACCGCTGAATTTCTTTGTTTCTGATCTCCCACTTGACCACCTCCCCCGGTCTCGGTTAGTTGAGTCTGGTGGTGGTCCCCTCCCGAACCTACACCGTCTCATCCCACCCCCCTCTTTTCCCCAGTGTATACTTGCCTCCCCCCTTTCCCTCCCAGTCGTGTCTGTCTGTCCACCCCATACGTCTTCCACTGTGATACTCCCCACCCTTCCCTTTTTTTTTTTTTTTTTTTTTTTTTTTTTTTTCCTCATTTTATACATCTCTGCCATGGATACTTCCCTGAAGGTTTACTCCCTTAACGTGAGGGGACTGAACATCCCTGAAAAGCGTTCAAAGCTTCTCCTTGCCCTTCGTCGGACGAAGGCTGATGTGATTCTTCTACAAGAGACTCATTTTCGCTCGAATAATATACAGAAACTTTTCACTAAACAGTATCCTACAGTTTATCATGCAACTTCTAAGGATTCTAAGTCTAAGGGGGTCTCCATACTCATGTCCAGGACCTGCCCCTTCGCGGTGTCTGAGTCCTTGGCGGATGAGAACGGACGCTTCCTTTTTCTTACCGGCTCCGTCCATGGCAGGGCCCTGACGCTGGCCAATATCTATGCGCCTAACAAACACATAGTCCCATTTTTCCGCTCTACCCTTCAACGGTTGACAGATTTTTACTCTGGCCAGATTATTCTGGGCGGGGACTTCAACGTTGCCTTGTCGCCTCTCTTGGACACTTCTCTGGGGTCCTCGTCCATTCCCTATGCGGCCTTGCGGTCTATTAAGACGTTGCTCACTACTCTGCTCCTCCACGATTCGTGGCGTACCCTCCACCCGGGCGTCAAGGATTTCACCTTTTTTTCCTCGCCGCACAACCGATATTCGCGTATCGACTGTATTTTCATCTCCCAGGCTTTGTTGCCGGCTCTTTCTTCAGCGACTATTGAACCTATGCTCCTGTCGGATCACCACCCCATCAGTGCTACCCTCTCTTTCATGGCTCCACCACGTCGCTATGGAGCGTGGCGCCTGGACGGCTCCCTCCTAAATGACCCTACTTTTGTTAAGGCCCTCTCTGACCGACTAAAGCTGTACTTTTTGGAGAATGCGGCCCCAGAGGTCAGTCCTGTCAATGTGTGGGCAGCACACAAGTGTGTGATCCGTGGTGAACTAATTGCCCTAGCCTCTAAACGGAAAAAGGAGCGTGTGGCTCACACGGAGACGCTCTTGTCCAAGATAGCTTCGCTGGAACGTTCTCACAAGCTGTCTTTAGCGTCTGATACCCTGGAGGAACTCACTAAGACCCGTCAGGAGTTGCTGGAGGACCTTGGTAGATCGGTTCGCAGGAACTTTGCTCTCTCTCAAGGCTTCTTCTACGAGCACTCCAACAAATCGGGTAAGCTCCTTGCCAGAGCTCTCAAAAAGAAAAGAGCGGCCAACACCATCCATTCCATTTCCGATTCCTCGGGCAAGGCGCACGCCTCTACCCCCGACATAGCGGCACAATTTGTCCGATATTACTCGGACTTGTACAATCTGCCACGGGCAAACACGCCTGAACTTGTACAATCTAGGGCGTGTGAGATTCGCCAGTTCTTATCCCAACACTCTCCCCCACCACTTTCGGAGGAAGTATTAGCTCCTCTCAACGCCCCTATATCTGCTACGGAAGTCTTGGCGGCCCTTAAGCAGTCCAAACCTGGGAAATCCCCCGGCCCGGACGGACTGACGGTTGGTTACTATAAGTCTTTCGCAGATCAACTGATTCCGCACATGGTGAGGGCTTTTAACGCTTTCTCTGATATACCTGCCTTGGGGCCGGACTTTTTGGAGGCACATGTCGCTGTCCTCCCCAAACCTGGGAAGGATGCGACGTTGGTACCGAATTACCGCCCCATATCTTTACTTAATGTGGACATCAAATTGTTTGCGAAAGTGTTGGCTACCCGCCTTCTTCCCTCCATCCCCGAGGTGGTGTCCCTTGATCAGGTTGGTTTTGTCCCCGGTCGAGAGGCCCGGGACAACACCACGAAGGCAATCCACTTGCACCATTGGTTGTCCACATCGCGTACGCCTGGCTTCTTTTTATCCCTCGATGCGGAGAAGGCGTTCGATAGGGTGGCTTGGGACTACATGTCTGCCACACTTGAAGCCCTTGGACTAAAGGACCGGTTCTTGCGATTTGTCTCTATCCTTTACTCCAACCCCTCTGCCAGGGTCAAGGTGAATGGGTCCCTGTCGGACGCCTTCTCCGTATCGAACGGTACCAGGCAGGGTTGCCCGCTGTCCCCCTTGATTTATATCCTCACTTTAGAACCCCTCCTGCGCCAGATCCAAGCTAGTCCAGATATCAAGGGGGTGACTTTGAAAGGCAAAACATACAAACTGGCGGCATACGCTGACGATATCCTACTCTTCCTCACCGATCCTCTGCTCTCAGTTCCAAATCTCTTATCCGTTCTTGCACGTTTCCAAGATCTCTCCAATTTGAAAATCAATTACTCTAAATCCCGGGCCCTCAACATTTCCCTCCCTCCCTCTCTCTTACAACTCTGCCAATCCAATTTTCCATTTGAATGGGACCCCCACTCTATCACGTATCTGGGTGTCCAATTACCTAGTTCTCTTTCCGACCTTTATTTCAAAAATCACTTGGCGATCTTGAACACGGTGGAAAGAGACTTGCACTCCTGGCTGCAGGGTCATTTTTCTTGGTTTGGCAGGGTCGCCATTGTCAAAATGAATGTCCTACCTCGCCTGCTCTATATCCTTCAAGCTCTACCCATACGTATACCGCCCGCCTTTTTTAAGTCTTTCCGGCTTATGTGCTCTAGATTTCTGTGGTCCTCTAAGAAACCCAGGCTTAGCTGGGATCTGCTTACACGTCCTAAACAGGAGGGCGGTTTAGGATTCCCGCATTTACTCAAGTACTACCAGGCATGCCATCTATCCAGAGTGGTGGATTGGCATGCCCACTCATTGTCTAAGGATTGGGTGTCTCTTGAGGGGGCCTTGGCTTCGTTCCCAGCACACCACTTGCCTTGGTCGACTCTTTCCAAGATTCCACGCCCCACGTTAGCTAATCCCCTTACTGGAGCTACTGTAAGGGTATTTCATGCCCTCCGTGAGCAGTTGGATCTCTCGCCGAAGCGCAGCCCTTTGACTCCCTTACACTCCTCCCCTGATTTCCCCCCTGGCCTTCCATTTGTGCCTACCGAGGGCCCTTCCTCGGATATACCCTTTCAGGCTCGTCACTTTCTTGATAGCTCTGGACTACTCTCCTACCAGGATCTCTGTCAGCGTTTTCCGAAGGTTTCTATTCCCTTCTATTGCTATCTCCAAATTCGCCATTTCCTGACTCACACGCAGCCACTGCCAGAATGGGGCCGCCCCCTGACCTCTCTGGAACGTATTTGTGACGCCCCTGGTCCGCACCGGCACATGGTTTCGATTTTGTATTCCATGCTGTTCCCCCCCTCACACGCCCCCACGGAAGCTCTTCGAGCACGGTGGGCGCGTGAGTTGGGTGTGGACCTCACGGAGGAGGACTGGTCTCGGGTGCTTTTTCACATGCACAAGGGTTCCTTAAACGTGTTGACCCAAGAAACCGGCTATAAACTTTACTCTAGGTGGTATAGGACCCCAGACCTTTTGCACAAGTTCTCCGCCTCGAATTCCCCACAGTGTTGGAGGTGTCTGCAACATAAGGGGACTCTGCTGCACATATGGTGGGATTGCCCAGTTCTGCAACCATTCTGGAAGGAGGTTCACGCCTTAATCTGTCGTATTACCACGTACACACCTGACTATTCACCGGCGCAATTCCTTTTGCACCACACCTCCCTCTCCTATGCCAGCTACAAAAAGTCCCTGACCTTGCATCTGATCAATGCAGCCCGGATGTGCATACCGTGCCATTGGCTGTCCACCACACCCCCGTCGGTTGCTGACTGGCTTCGCAGGGTTCAGCGGGTGGCAGAGATGGAGGACATCGTGGCCCAGGCCAAGGATACTCACCACCAGTATCGTACAACTTGGGCGCCCTGGACTCACTTTCAATCCTTGCCAGATTTCCAACGATTGAGCATCTGAGACTTATAGTCCACCTTGTGGCTCTTTGAATCCTGTACTAGGGGTTAACCCCTTATCCTGGGGTGCTTTCCTGGATGTTCAGTTCGCTCTGCCTTTTCTGACGCTTGTATTATGCCAGAGTGTATTGCCCCTTCCCACACGTTGTCCTTCCCTTCCTCCTTTCGTGTATCCCCTATTTACCCTACCTGTCTCCTCCCTCATCCTCCTCCCTTTCATCCCCCCCCTTCCTCATTCCCTCCCTTTTATGCCTTTCAACAAATTACTCAGGGTTCTTTATTTCGCACTCGGTGGTGGCTCGGCCTCCACCGACAACAGCTATGGCGCCCACGTTCAGAGATGTGTTTACCGGATCGCCACCTGTATGCGGTGGACCCCCCACTCCTTGACACAGTTAGTTCCCTTTACGGGGTGTCGGGTATGGGGGCGCCACTATGCTTTATCATAGGAAGCTCCCTTGTTTCGGTTCTCATCAGGTGGATGGGCGCTCTACCCAGCGAACCCTTCCAATAGCCCTATGTCCACTTGGTGCTCCCACTGGCCCTCTGCTTTTACACCGAGTTATCACATGACACCTTGTGGGATTGTCTGTGCTCTTTTGTTGCTCCATGCATGCATTGTACTGTTTATATGTGTATCACTTTTGTATTTGATCACTTTTTGTGGGCTTTGTAACCTGCCCGTTACTGCTTTGTTCTTTTGTGCTATGTATGCTTTATTCCTTAATAAAATGTTTTTGAAAAAAAAAACATTATTAAAGCATACCCCTGGTAACTTCACAGGCAAGGGGGCCTCTTCTCCTTCAGAAGATGGAGGACCTTGTACTTCAACGCTACCCTTCCCCTCCCCCTCCCTCTGTCCATCCATAGGTTGCCCAGACATTAACCCAATATCTGCACACAGTACCTTGTCAAGTCCAGAGAGTTCCGTGGAGGCATCCAGGGTGCACTTAGCAGGGGTGTAGTAAGAAACAAGGGTACCTAAGTCGGCACCCAACAAAACAGCTGTGGGGATTTCCTCAGAAACTCCCACCTCCCTCATCCCACTCCCAGCACCCCAATCAATAAAAACACGGGCACGGGGTACTTGTGAGCGGGTCCCCCCAACTCCAGTGAAGGTAAAAAACTTTCCAGGGATGATGTCCCTTCTTCTGATCACTTCTGGTCTGACCATGGTGACTTCAGCTCCTGTGTCCCGGGAACCAGTTACAGTCCGGTTGCCCACGGTGACAGGCTGCAAGTTGGCAGCGGTCATCCAGGATCTCCTGCGGACAAACAGCACGGAGGAAGAGTTGCTGGCCGGCTGACCAGGTGATGCCATCTGCTTCTGCTCCGGGCACTGTGTCCTGAGATGTCCAGCTTTCCCACAGGTGTAGCATCTGCTGGTGTCAGTTATAGTGGTGGTGACACCAGAGACTGCAGGTGCTGGCCGCTGGGGAACTTGACTCATAGGTGCAGGAGGTGTTTCCATGTGCGATTTTCCCTCCTTTCGCGGCATACAGAGGAGTCTTGCGATGGTCAGATACCCGAGTGTGGATGTAGGTATCTGCCAGTTCTGCTGCTGCTTGGGCAGAGGCTTGCTTCCGTTCCAACACAAACTGTCTGACGTCTGTAGGACAGATGTGCAAGAGTTGATCCCCAATCATGAGATCTTCCAGGGACTCAAAAGAAATGGCGTTCAAGCCTTTAGTCCACTGCCAGAATGTGGTGCGTAAGCGACTTACCACATCCATATATGAGTGCCCAGGTCCCTTTTGCAGGGACCTAAATTGCTTCAGGTACACTTCCGGGGTCAGCTGGTACTTTTGGATGATTGCAGCCCTTATGGCCTCATAATCACCATCCTGTGCTGTTGGCAATTCGACGTAAGCGTCCAGGGCCTTGCATCGCAGCCCTGGCATCAGGTACCGGGCCCACTGTGCTTGGGGCAGCTGGTACTGACGGCAAGTCTTTTCATCGTCACTGTCCTTTTCCATATATATATATATATATATATATATATATATATATATATATATATATTTAGCAGAGACCCTGGAGAGCAAAATGGCGATCGTTGCAGTCTTTTATGTCACACTGTATTTAAAGAAAAAAATACACTTTAATGAATTAAAAAAACTAAACAGTAAAGTTATCCCAATGTTTTTGTATAATGTAAAAGATGATGTCACCCCGAGAATCTGAATCTTTATTCTAAGCAAAAAAATCCAGATTCTCATTTTATCCAGAATCGTGCAGCTCTAATCCATTGTATACACTCACCGGCCACTTTATTAAGTACACCTGTTCAATTGCTTGGTAACACAAATTGCTAATCAGCCAATCACATCACAGCATTTAGGCATCTAGACTTGGGGAAGACGACTTGCTGAGGTTCAAACCGAGGATCAGAATGGGGAAGAAAGGGGATTGAAGTGACTGTGAACGTGGCAGGGTTGTTGGTGGTAGACGGGCTGGTCTGAGTATTTCTGGGATTTTCACACACAACCATCTCTCAGGATTACAGAGAATGGTGGGAAAAAGAGAAAATATCCAGTGAGTGGCAGTTGTGTGGAGGAAAATGCCTTGTTGAGGTCAGAGGAGAATGGGCAGACTGGTTCCAGATAATAGAAAGGCAACACTAACTCAAATAACCACTGGTTACACACAAGGTATGCAGAATACCATCTCTGAATGCACAACGCATCCAACCTTGAATCAGATGGGCTACAGCAGCAGAAGACCACACCGGGTGCCACTCCTTTCAGCTAAGAACAGGAAACTGAGGCTACAATTCACACAGGATTGTGAAGATTGGAAAAACGTTGCCTGGTCTGATGAGTCTGGAATTCAGCTGTAACATTCAGATTGCGGGGTCAGAATTTGATGCATGGATCCATCCTGCCTTATATCACTATTTCAGGCTGGTGGTGGTGGTGTAATGATGTGGGGGATGAGCATGGCTTAAATGCCACAGCCTACCTGAGTATTGTTGCTGACCATGTCCATCCCTTCATGACTACAGTGTCCCCATCTTCTGATGGCTCCTTCCAGCAGGATAATGCTCCATGTCACAAAGCTCCAATCATCTCACCACTGGTTTCTTCACCATGACAATGAGGTCACTGTCCTCCAATGGTCTCCACACTCACCACATCTCATCCAATAGATCACCTTTGGGATGTGGTGGAACGGGAGATTGGCATCATGGATGTGCAGCCGACAAATCTGCAGCAACTGCGTGATGCTATCATGTCACTATGGAGCAAAATCTCTGAGGAATGTTTCCAACACCTTGTTGTATCTATGCCATGAAGAATGAAGGCAAAAGGGGGTCCAACCTGCTACAAGCAAGGTGCACCTAATAATAAAGTGGCCGGTGAGTGTAGGGTAATCAACACATGGGTTAAATGGTCCAAGATGTTAAAAAAGGGACACTCCTATATGCTAATCACTATACTAAGCTGGGGAAAGGACGCTGATGATTCCACAGTTATGAATACAATCCTCACATACAACTCTAATCTCCAAAGTACTATAAACTCCTATATTATATCCACCTATAATTCCTTGCTATTCCCTCTAATAGGACATTTTCTATTACATTCCACCAAACTTCTCTCAGGTCTCTCATTATTCCTTATATAATGTCACCCCCTGGTGGTGAAAGCTAAAATTCCCTTATCTTACAACTAATAACCAAGTTCCCAACAACCATCACCCCCCCTAGTGGTGAAACTCAAAACACCATCAAACATCATTCTAAAATGAATATATTCAAAAATCTGCAATAAAACATTTTAGCCGCTTGAAGAACCAACCTTTTCTGGCTCTTTTCATTTACTAGTTTAAATCAATATTTTTTTGCTAGAAAAATTACTCATAAACCCAAACATTATATATATATATATATATATATATATATATATAATTTTTTTTTTCTTGGAGCAGAGACCCTAAAATGCTGATTGTTCGAATTTTTTATGTCGCACAGTATTTGCACAGCGGTTCTTCAAACACGGGTTTTTTTTTGGGAACAGATACATTTTAATGAATTAAAAAAAAAAAAAAAAATATATATATATATATATATATATATATATATATATATATATATATATATATACACATATTTATTTGTATATGTGTGTGTGTGTGTGCGTGTGTGTATGTATGTATGTATGTATGTATGTGTATGTATATATATATATATATATATATATATATATATATATATATATATATATATGTATGTATATGTATATATCACACACATGTTTATTTTTATATGTGTGTGTGTGTGTGTATATATATATATATATAACCACTTGCCTACAGTGCACTTTCACCCCCTTCCTGCCCAGACCGATTTTCAGCTTTCAGCGCTCTCACACTTTGACTGAGAATTACTCAGTCATGCAACACTGTACCCATACAAAAATTGTGTCCTTTTTTTCACACAAATAGAGCTTTCTTTTGATGGTATTTGATCAATACTGGGTTTTTTATTTTTTGTGCTATAAATAAAAAAAGACTGAAAATATCGTGAAAAAACGCATTTTTCTTTGTTTCTGTCATAAAATTTTGCAAATTAGTCATTTTTCTTCACAAATTTTGGCCAAAATTTATACTGCTACTTATCTTTGGTAAAAATAACCTAAGTAAGTGTATATTATTTGGTCTTTGTGAAAGTTATAGAGTCCACAAGCTATGGTGCGAATCATTGAAAACTGATCACACTTGACCACACCTGATGTACTGAAGGCCTATCTCATTTCTTGAGACACTAAAAAGTCAGGAAAGTACAAATACCCCCCAAATGACCCCTTTTTGGAAAGTAGACATTCCAAGGTATTTAATAAGGGGCATGGTGAGTTTTTTGAAGTTGTCATTTTTTTCCCACAACTCTTTGCAAAATGAAGATTTTTTTTTTTTTTTTTTTTTACAAATTGCCATATTAACAGGTTATTTGTCTCACACAGCACATGTATACTTGCGACTACACCCCAAAACACATTCTACTGCTCCTCCTGAGTATGGCGATACCACATGTGTGAGACTTTTTCACAGCCTGGCCACATACAGAGGCCTAACATTCAAGTAGCCCCGTCCGGCATTCTAGGAGCACAAATTACACATATAATTTCCTGACAACCTATCGCACTTTTGAAGGCCCTGGAGCACCAGGACAATGGAAACCCCCATAAAATGACCCCATTTTGGAAAGCAAACAGCCCAACGTATAATTTTTGAGGCATAATGAGTCTTTTGAATATGTCATTTTTTTCCACAAGTTTTTGGAAAATGTGGAAAGAAAATGAAAACACATTTTTTTTTACACAAAGCTGTCCATTTATGCAATATTTCTAACACATAGCATGTACATAGCAAAAATTGCACCCCAAAATACATTCTGCTATTTCTCCTGAGTATGGCGATACCACATGTGTAACACTTTTTCACAGCCTGGCCACACACATAGGCCTAACATCCAAGTAGCGCTTTACACAAAGTTGTCCATTTATCCACTTTAAGACTGGGCCTATTTTTGACACTTGGTGTTTACAAGCTAAAATCATTTTTTTTGCTAGAAAATTACTTGGAACCCCCAAACATTATATATTTTTTTTTAGCAGAGACCCTAGAGAATAAAATGGAGATCGTTGCAATATTTTTTATCACACCATATTTGCGCAGCAGTCTTCCAGATGCGATTTTTTTGAAAAAAAATTCACTTTTTTTAACTAAAAAATAAGAAAACAGTAAATTTAGCACAATTTTTTTCCATAATGTGAAAGATAATGTTACGCCGAGTAATTAGATACCCAACATGTCATGCTTCAAAATTGCGCATGCTCACAGAATGCCGCCAAACATTGGTACTTAAAAATCCCCATAGGCAACATTTTAAAAATTTCTGCAGGTTACTAGCTTAGAGTTACAGACGAGGTCTAGGGCTCAAATTATTGCTCTCGCTCTAACGATCGCGGCGATACCTCACATGTATGGTTTGAACACCGTTTACATATGTGGGCGGGACTTGCGTATGCGTTTGCTTCTGCGGGCGAGCTAACGGGGACAGGGCGCTTTAATTTTTTTTTTTTTCCTATTTATTTTATTTATTATTTTTTTATTTTTACACAGTTTAAAAAAAAAAAATGTTTTGATCATTTTTATTCCTATTACAAGGAATGTAAACATCCCTTGTAATAGAAATAGGCATGACAGGTCCTCTTTATTGTGAGATCTGGGGTCAAAAAGACCTCACACCTCACAACTACACTAAAAAAGAAAAGAAAAAAAAAATTGTTGAAAGAGGAAAAAAAAAAAGCAAAAAAAAAAAAGCGGCCCTTTAAACCGGTTGCTAGGCAACGTCTTTTGACGTAGCTCCGGTCCTCCAAGACCATAGAGTTGAGTGAGGGCCATCTTGCCCTCACTCGACTTCCTGTCTCTGAGGATCCGGGACCGGATAGTTTTCCCCGCTGCTGGCGGGTCCGGTAAGCTGGGAAAACGTCTGGGACGCGGCAGGAGGGGGGGGGGCACCTCTTCCCCTGCACCGTAAGGGTAATTCCGCGGCGAATCTGCCACTGGGACCACCCTTATCTGAAAGCCGACCGCCCGTCGTTTCAAAAAATACCGGGGTTATGGGGGCTATCTGCTGCCATAACCCCAGTATTTAGCTTTTAATGGCCGACGCATATAGTCGTTAGGCGGTCAGTAAGTGATTGCATGTATATGGCAAACAGGTGACGATGACTGATGGGGTGACAGGTGACGATGACTGATGGGGTGACAGGTGACAATGACTGATGGGGTGACAGGTGACAATGACTGATGGGGTGACAGGTGACGATGATTGATGAGGTGACAAGTGACGATGATTGATGGGGTGACAGATGACAATCACTGACGGGGTGACATGTGACGATGATTGATGGGGTGACAAGTGACGATCACTGATGGGGTGTCAAGTGACGATGATTGATAGGGTGACAGATGACGATGACTGATGGGGTGACAGGTGGCGATGACTGATGGGGTGACAGGTGACGGTGATTGATGGGGTGACGGGCGATGGTCACTGATGGGTGACAGGTGACGGGCGTTGGTGCACGGCGGTACTGATGGCAGTCTCTGGTGACCGGTGAACTTTAGGCTATGTTCACATGTGAGCGTAGCGATCGCGGGCAGAATCACTGCGATTCTGCCCGTGATCCAGAAATCATTGCAAATCGTGGGACGCCTGTGCGTTGCCCGTGATTTGCAATAGCACCCCAAACGCTGTGCGATGTTGCTGCGATTTCCGCCTGCCGAATCGCGGTAACATCACGCAAACAACGCATGACGCCCCAAAGAAGCTCTTGTACCTTTTTTGGGCGTCATGCGATGTTACAGCGATTTGGCAGGTGGAAATGGTGGCAACATTGCACAGCGTTTGGGGTGCTATTGCAAAAAACAGGCAACGCACAGGCGTCCCGCAATTTGCAATGATTTCCGGATTGCGGGCAGAATCGCTGTGATTCTGCCCGCGATCGCTGCGCTCACATGTGAACGTTATGGGTGTCAATTTCTGGGCACTGATGAGGTGACTGTTGGGTGACAGGTGACATTGGGGGGGCTGAGGACTGTGTGGGGACCTTTATTAGTGTGATTTTACTTTTGACCTGTGTACAGAGCAGTAACTCACTATTTCTAGCTCTGCTCTCCTCACACTGGAAACTGTATGAGGAGAGAAGAGCTAGTAACACTGAGTTACTGCTCTTTGTTTACATTTTGTGATCGGCTGTGAATGGATTCACAGCCGATCACTTAGTAAACTGTCAGTGACTGTTTACTACTGCCGGTGACAGCTGTGTTCCTACGGAACACAGTGCCACCGACATGACCGCGCTGCGTGCTCCCGATCGCGCATGCGCGGTCATCTCCCGGCCGCCTCCATTGTGATCGGCTGTGTCATTGGAACACAGCCGATCACGTGGGAAACAGCCACGCCCAGTGGCTGTTTCCCCCCTGCCGGTGACGGGGGGTGTCCCGGGGACACCCCGACACCGGCAGTGCACGGCGGCGCGCCCGCGATCGCGCGCCTGCCGTGCATTTCCTGGGTCACGTCATATGACGTCCGCCCAGGATAATAGCCGCACCGTCCTGCTGTCATATGACGGCGGGCGGGCGGTAAGTGGTTAAATATAAGAGATGATGTTACAAATAGACACCTAACATGTCACGCTTTAAAACTGCTCACACTCTTGGATAGGCGACAAACTACGGTATTTAAAAATCTCCATAGGTGACGATTTAAAAATGTTACTGGTTACCAGTTTAGAGTTACAGAGGAGGTCTAGCACTAGAATTATTGCTCTCACTCTAATGTTTGTGGCGATACCTCACATGTGTGTTGCGAACACCTTTTACGTATGCGTTCCCATCTTATGTATACATTTGCTTCTGTGTGTGTGCACAGGGGGGTGGGGGGGCGCTTTAATTTTTTTTTTTTTTTTTTTACACTGTCCCTTTATTTTTTTTAATCACTTTTATTCCTATTACAAGAAATGTAAACATCTATTGTAATATAAATAAGGATGACAGATCCTCTTTAAGGAGAGACCCCAAATCTCTTCTTTACCTATAAAAGTAAACTATAAAAAAAAATAATAATAAATAATTGTTTTTTTCACTTTAAAAAAAAAATGTGTTTACTTCCGCCTTAGATCGGACGTGATGTCAGGATGTGACTCCGGTCCTCCAAGGCCATAGAGGTGAGCAGAGATGATCCAGTCTCTCATAGAAAGTTTGGGCAGTTTTGGGACTTTAGATGAGACATCGGCGAGCACTGCTCAGCGTCTCCATCCCTGTATATAACAAAACTGAAGAGAAAAAGGGGATTAAAGAAGGTGTGTGTGTGTGTGTGTGTAAACCAACCAGCCCTTAGTTTGCTATACTTACCCACCAGTCTGCTGACAAACCAAATAAACCTGTCTAACATAATAGGTTAAAAACAGGGGTTTAGTTAACACACATTTGCAAACGCATGTATAAGCGGCAGGCCACTCCACGGCACCCTGTGTATCCTGCAGTCCTAACACTACCTAACACTACTCAAACTGAGTGTCTCAAACATGGAAGTACATGAATGCTAATGAATGGATGGGAAACAGGTGAGCTTGGAGATGGCCCAATCCTCCCCCAACCTGCTCCCCTCCATGACTGGTATTGTCCAGTCTCTCATTGCCTCTGTAAGCAGCCGACCGCACCATTGGATTGTTTTTTGGGTGCGCCAGGGAAAATGGTAAGGCAAGCGGCAGGACGGGGGGCACATAAAAAACCTTTTATATCATTCCACTTTTCCTTTTGAGTGGAGAAACTTCATTCTTTACAAGTTTCGTTTTCATTTTCCTACCCTTACGATATATGAATTGTGGTTGGGAGGGAATGAGAGGTCCCAAATCCCTTTCACCACCTCCAGTCCCGGCCTTTTCTGGAACTTTTTGTTCACAGATAAAAATCTGAATTTTTTTGCTAGAAAATTACTTAGAACCCCCAAACATTTTATATTTGTTTTTAAAGCAGAGGCCCTATAGAATATATTGGGTTTTACAATTTGGGGGGGGGGGGGAGAGGGGGATTCAAGCTGTTTTTTTTTTTTTTTTTTATTTAATGCCATTCCAAACATACAAAATTAATGCTGAAGATATAAAACAAATTTTGGAATTAATTTTGTATCTTCGACAAAAAAACTGCATAGGGGCCCCCCATTTTGGTTTTGAGGGGAAGCCCATGCCAAAATTTAAACAAAATATGGCATGGGGTCCCCCCCAAAATCCATACCAGCCCCTTATCTGACATGCAGGATGCAAGAAAAGAGGAGTGATCGACCCTCTCCTAAATTATACCAGGCCAACATGGGGGGATACTTTTGAGCAAGGGGGTTCCCCGCAAAGCACCATGTCCCCATGTTGATGGGGACAAGGGCCTCTTTCCCACAACCTGTAACCACTTACTCACTGGGCACCTAAACCCCCTTCCTAACCAGACCAATTTTCAGCTTTCAGTGCTCACACAATTTGAATGACAATTACTCAGTCATGCAACGCTGTACCCACATTAAATTTTTGTCCTTTTTTTCACACAAACTGAGCTTTCTTTTGGTGGTATTTAATCATCATTGGGTTTTTTTATTTTTTGCGTTATAAATGAAAAAAGACCAACATTTTTTTAAACAAATGCATTTTTCTTTGTTTCGGTTTTAAAATTTTGCAAATTTAGTCATTTTTATTCATAAATGTAGGCCAAAAGTTATACTGCTACATATCGATGGTAAAATAACCCAAATATCTATATATTATTTGGTCTTTGTGAAGGTTATAGAGTCTACAAGCTATGGTGCCAACCATTGAAAATTAATCACACCTGATGTACTGACGGGCTCATTTCTTGGGGTCTTAACAAGCCAGGAAAATACAAATACCCCCCAAATTACCCCTTTTTGGAAGGTAGACATTCCAAGGTATTTAGTAAGAGGCATGGTGAGTTTTTTTGAAGTTGTAATTTTTTCCCACAATTCTTTGCAAAATGAAGAGTGTTTTTTTTTCACAAAATTTTACAAAGTTATTTCTCACACACTGTACAGGCATACTTGCAACTACACCCCAAAATACATTCTGCTACTCCTCCTGAGTATGGCAATACCAAATGTGTGAGACTTTTCCACAGCCTGGCCACATACAGAGGCCCAAAATCCAAGTAGCACCTGCTGGCGTTCTAGGAGCAAAAATTACACATATAATTTCCAGACAACCCATCACACTTTTGAAGGCCCTGGAGCACCATGACAATGGAAACGCCCACAAAATGACCCCATTTTGGAAAGAAAACACCCCAACACATAATCTAGGAGGCATAATGCATCTTTTGAACATGTCATTTTTTTCCACAAGTTTTTGGAAAATGTGTAAAGAAAATGAAAACGCAATTTATTTTTACACAAAGTTGTCCATTTAAAAGATATTTCTAACACATAGCATGTACATGGCAAAAATGAAACCCCAAAATACATTCTGGAACTCCTCCTGAGTATGGCGATACCACATGTGTGAGACTTTTACACAGCCTGGCCACATACGGAGGCCCAACATGCAAGGAGCACCGTCATTTCCTGATTACCCATTACAATTTTGTGAGATACTGTAGGGCAATGATAAGCACTGTAGTGGCACTGATGTGGCACGGATGAGCATTAATGTGGCACAGATAAGTACTGATGTGGTATGGATGAGCACTGTGGTTGCATAGATGTGGCATGGATGAGCACTGATGTGGCATAGATGTGGCACGGATGAGCACTGAGGTTGCATAGATGTGGCATGGATGAGCACTGATGTGGCATGGATATGGTACGGATAAACACTGACGTGGCATGGATGAGCACTGACTTGGCATGGATGTGGCCCGGGTGAGCACTGATGTGGCATGGATGTGGCATGGATGAGGACTGATGTGGCACGAATATGGCATGGATGAGCACTGATGTGACATGGATGTGGCATGGATGAGCATGGATATAGTACTGATCAGCACTGATGTGGCACAGATGTGGCACAGATGAGCATTGATGTGGTATGAATGAGCACTGACGTGGCATGGGTGGGCACAGATGAAGCATGAATGTGGCACGGAGGAGCACTGATGTGGCATGGATGAGCACGGATGTGGCACAAGTGAGCATGGATGTGGCACGGATGAGCACTGATTTGGCACGGATGAGCACTGACGTGGCATGGATGTGGCACAGATGAGCACTGATGTGGTACAAGTGAGCATGGATGTGGCACGGATGAGCACTGATGTGGCATGGATGAGCACTGACGTGGCATGGATGTGGCACAGATGAGCACTGATGTGGCATAGATGAGGCATGATTGAGGAATGGATGGGCATGACTGAGGTATGATTGAAGCATGACTAAGGTATGATTGAGGAATGTAGGAGGCAGAGGATGAGTGGTGCTGCAGCCTCCCTCCTCTCCTCACACATTGTAGCGATCGCTGTGTACAGGGTCAAGGAGAGGAGAGACATGAACCGGACATGCGCTGGTTTGTTGACAACTGATCGCTCCATCATTGGACAGAGCCATCATGTGGTAAAGGTTCGCTGTCATTGGCCCTTTACCACAATTTGTGATGCGCCGTGATGAAAGATGCGTCGTGTTGCGGGGGGACACGCGGAAAGTGTGATTCTGGGAGGACGTGATTGTACCATCATTCAGCTATGGCCCGGCGGCAAGTGGGTAATTGTTGTGTATCCTCTTGCAGCCAATGACTGACACTGTGCTGAAATAGCTCAGCTGACTCCTCCATGCCAATTGGTGGGGCAATGACAGGAGCATCTGTAGATGAGGAGGAAGAACATGGAGCTTTAGCAGCTACTGATGACTTCAAACGTTTTTGCTTCTGGGAGACAGAGGAGGAGGAGGAGCAGTGGTGGCCTGTGCATAGGGGGCGCCATTGCGCCGCTCCCCCTAAAAAAAAGGAAAGAAAAAAAAGATTACAAAAAGAATAATAAAGTTAAAAAAAAATAAAATTCCCGGTCGCCGGTCTATGTGGTGGCTATGGGGGGGTGGGGTTTACGACCCAGCAGAGGCCCCGATTGGCTGCCTTCTGGGGCATAACCTGGGCGCAGGTCATAGCGCTAGGACACCCCCACTTTTGTGATATCCTGGCTGTGATTGGTCCAGTCTCCAGCCTGGACCAATCATCATCCAGGACATCCGATTGCTGACCCCGCTGACGTCGCAATGTAGGCGGTGCCAGTGCGTGCGTCAGTCACATACCGTCACCGCCCGATCTCCTTCCCACCGGACGGATCTGAAGAGGAAGACAGAAGAAGAGGACGAGAGGAGCAGCGCTGTGGACTGTTCCCGGAATCCCGCCGCCATCAGAAGAAGAGGACTCGAGGAGAGGAGCAGCGCCGTGGACGTCTCGCAGGCAGCCCAGGAGGAGAGCAAATAAGTGATTGAAGCCGACCTGTGACCTCACCTGTGCCATGCCTGTACCATCACCTGTGCCATGCCTATACCATCACCTGTGCCATGCCTGTACCATCACCTGTGCCATGCCTGTACCATCACCTGTGCCATGCCTGTACCATCACCTGTGCTATGCTGCCCTGTACCATCACGTGTGCCATGCCTATACCATCACCTGTGCCATGCCTGTACCATCACCTGTGCCATGCCTATACCATCACCTGTGCCATGCCTATACCATCACCTGTGCCATGCCTATACCATGCCTGTACCATCACCTGTGCCATGTCTATACCATCACCTGTGCCATGCCTGTACCATCACCTTTGCCATGCCTATACCATCACCTGTGCCATGCCTGTACCATGCCTATACCATCACCTGTGCCATGACTATACCATCACATGTGACATGCCTGTACCATCACCTGTGCCATGCCTGTACCATGACCTCAAAGTCACGCAATTTTTTTAAAGCGTTTTTTGCCGCAAAGCAATACCTATTACATTTTTCTTTTTGTGCCCCCCCCCCAAACATTTTGAGCACCAGCCGCCACTGAGGAGGAGGATGAGGAAGACTTGGTTAGACACTCCACCACCTTCTCTTCATCTCTGGGTGTATAACAGGCTTGCTGCTGGAAAAGAAAGGCCCATGTACCCTACATCTAGATGCTACACCCCTGATGTGGTCTGTGGATATGAATGCTGGAAGAAAGGCATGCCATGCCACTCCACAAATAATTAAATAGATTTTTATCATTGTAAATGTACACAATCATGGGGCTTGTCTTATTCTGACATCAAAAGGTTTATTAACAAATCAACAGAGAGCTGAGCTCAGCCTCGCCCTGTGCAGACGAGTTTTAACCGAGTCCAGAGACTTTCACTTTCATTTCTCTTCTGCTGTCAGCGATGGCCTTTGTTGATCTGAGAGCTGAGCTGGAATGTTCCGTCTGTCTGAACATTTATACAGATCCTGTAACCCTGAGATGTGGTCACAACTTCTGCCGGGTCTGTATTGATGGTGTGCTGGATACACAGAAGGGGTCTGGAGGATATTCCTGTCCTGAATGCATAGAGAAGTTTCCGGATCGTCCTGCACTGCACAGGAACATAACACTATGTAACATAGCAGAGACTTTCCTGTCTGCTCAGCCAGGTCAGGAGGAGTTTGGGGTCTTCTGTACTTACTGTGTGGACTCTCCTGTACCTGCTGTTAGATCCTGTCTACACTGTGAGGCCTATATGTGTGAGAAACACTTAAGAGTCCACAAAAAGTCCCCAGAACACATCTTATGTGACCCCACCTTGTCCATGGAGAGCAGGAAATGCTCCGTCCATAAGAAGATCCTGGAGTATTACTACACTGAGGATGAGACCTGTGTCTGTATATCTTGTTCTATGATTGGAGGACATAAAGGACATGAGATGGAGTCACTGGATGAGGCTTCTGAGAAGAAGAAGAAGACACTGAGGAATGTTCTGCAGAAACTTCTGACAAAGAGAGAGGCGATGGAGGAGAAAGTCCAGAGTCTGGAGGAGCACAGGAGGAAAGTAGAAGAAGAAGCAGCTGGTGACACCGAGAGAGTCACTGCCCTGTTTAGAGAGCTCAGGAGACGTCTGGAAGACCTGGAGAAGAGAGTCCTGAGGGAGATCTCCGAGCGGGCAGAGCGGATCTCCATCTCCATCCAAGAGCTGGAAATAAAGAAGGAGGAGCTGTCCAGGAAGATGGTGGACATTGAGGAGCTGTGTAACATGACGGATCCACTGACTGTCTTACAGGAATCAGACACAGGTGACTTGTGTGATACTGAGGATGGAGATAATGAGGACAGAGAGAGACATGAGGAACTCCTCCATGATGGAGGGGGTCTGGGTGTGGCGGGGGTCTTACACACAGGTTTATCTGATATAATAAGAGAGGTAAATGTATATTTCTATATGCAGGGAGCTGAAGACATATTACTGGATGGAAACACAGCTCATAATAATCTACACATATCAGATGACAGGAAAACTGTATCCAGGTCAGATATAGACCAGAATCACCCAGAAACACCAGAGAGATTTGAGGATATTCCTCAGGTGATGAGCAGTCAGAGTTTCTCCTCAGGGAGACATTACTGGGAAGTGGATGTTAGTGGGTCAGAGAACAGGATAGTTGGGATGTGTTACCCCAGTATAGACAGGAGAGGGGGGAGGGGGGAGTCAGTGATTGGATGGAATAAGAAGTCCTGGGGATTGGACAGGTATAATAATCAGTATTCGGTGAGACATGACAGGAAAGAGACCCCCTTACCCATCAATATCTCCAGTAACAGAGTCAGGATAGATCTGGATTATGAGGCCGGGCGGATCTCCTTTTATGATCTGTGTGACCCGATCCGACACATCCACACCTTCACCACCACCTTCACTGAGCCCCTCCATGCTGGGTTATATGTAGGGGGAGGTTGTATAAAGATATGTGGGGGGAGGCGGGAGATGTGAGAACTCCACCCACAGTCTGGTGACATCACAGGGACGGGTGGTGGGATTGGTTTATTGATCAGCCAATGATTGGAGGAAGTTATGACTCCTGGGAGAGTTATGAGGGCTGCCATTGCAGGCCTCCTTCTGAAAATGCTAGTTACCTGGCTGTGTGTAATGTAAGAACATATAAGGTGATAGTAAAGAGAAAATAAAAAATGGCAGATAAGATGGGGTCTGTCACTGACAGGAACACCACAGTCTTTGTTTTTCGGAGTCCCCCTGTAACTTCCTTCTTAAACCTGTTGGTTCTGCTGTTATTTCCCAACTTCCTATAACAGACAAATCTGTCCAGCAGAAGTGGCAGTTAGAGGGTTGGGACAACAGGGGTGCTTACAATGATCAGCTTTATTCATTTATGTAAAACCTTTATCCTAAAAGGAGACAGAAATGTTGGTGTAATGGCTTATAAAGTGTTATCTGGAGTTCTCCTTTAATTTGTTAGTCACTTATGTAAAGTCCATCTAAATCTACTAATCCATCTAACATCCCCCTCTCCAGACAATGCTGCTGTCCAAGGGGGTCTCCACTGCCCCTCCATAGATAGTGGAGCCACCCTAAGACAGGAAGTGTGTTTCTGGCAGGATCACCATGGGGAAAATAAAGGGGAAAAACAGAAGACTAATGCAGCCACCACATCTAAGGATTGGTAAATGGGCAGGCGGAGCCTGCAGTTGTGGGAGGGGAGGAGCCCGCCTATTTAAGGTCTGACCGCCCTCCTCGCGGGGCTGACGTCGCAGAGTACGTACGTCATCAGTCACGCCCACTCCCACGATCAGCCGTATCTTTGAAAACCCGGATCTCCCGGCTACATGTTCTGGACTCCCGGGTATCGTGAGTAGGAGGGGGGGGGGCAGGATCAGTCCTGGTCAAACGCAGGCGGTCTGAACTTGGAAGGACACGCAACCGCTGAGTGGGGGGGGGGCAGGGTACATGCCGTGTCATTCTCCACACCATCACATCGCTGCCCTGCCGTCCCACCTCCACCCCGGTGATCTCCACGTGGCCCTGTCTGCTTCCACTTCCAGTCCCTTCCCAGCTTTCCTTTCCTGTCACCGTCCCGAGTGCCAGACAGCTCGGGCGGTGCAGTGCACAGCCTGCTGAGTTTTTTTTTTTTCTTCTCCTCCCTCTTCACACTCTTCTCTCTCTTTGGCTAAACCCATCCTCAGGACATCCCAGGGAGGGAGGGGTGAGGAAGGCTCCGGGTTTACCCTCCTCCTCCTTCGGCCGGAGGCTGCTTGCAAAAAAAAAAAAAATCCTCAAGCTGTCACTAACAGAGAGGGACATGTTCAGGCAGCCCCACACACTCAGGCAGTGACAGGTCATCCCCCCTCACTCATGCTGCTTGCCTGTCTGGAGGGGGTCCTGTCTCTCGGCCTGGGGGGTGGGGGGTCCAAAAAAAAGATGCATTACTAAATTATCTGAGAGCAATAAACAGGAAGGGGGCTAACACTGCCACCCAGGCCAGTTGTGGTACTGCACATGGCCAATCTCTGAAACCAACTGTCAGGCCAGATGAGCTGACATACCAGGATTGTCACCCATGCCTGGTTCCGTGGGGGGTGGTTAGGTCTCAGCCAGCGGGAGGGGGGGAATTGGAAATCATTCATACATATATCAAACTAGAGGGGGGTTTGCAGGACACACGCACAAGCTCTCCACCTTCCCTTGGGCCACCTCTCCATCATGCACCCATGCAGTTCACTGGCATGATCCGCAGACCACCCCGCACCCCCCCCCTCTGCTGTTCCCTTCATTCCTTCATGTCTCCACGCCATGGGTTCTTCCCATTCATGAGACCCACTTTTCATACACATCTATGGTTAAGACTGGCATACGCTGCTTCCAAGGTCACACCGTCTCCGGGTTCATACCTCAGTCCTGGCTTTTCGTCCCGCTTAGTCATAGGTCCAGGGGGGCACTCACGCAGTTCAGCCACCCTTCCACGTAGGGTTGGTGCTCGTAGGGCTTATTACTTTGTTGAGTCAGTTTCTTATGTCATTTCACGTCCATAGCATCAATCACAGTTTTGCTTACCCGCAGGTAGTTGGCTTTAACATTACCAGACATTCAACCAAAGCCTAAGACCCCTCAAGAGTTATTAAGGTATGCTGTTCCATCTTGATGAGTACCTCCTCTTCGCTAACTGGCGCAGGGGGTGGGGGTTAAGAGCTTAGGCAGGTCACTTCATAGTTCTCGCGAGACCAACACCCATCCTCACATGGAGTTATTTTCGCCCATCGGCCCAAATCATAGCTAGCGTCTCGATGTTTCGGCCAGGGTAGTCAGGGCGTCACCTTCCCAGAGGCCTACACCCCGCCATCGCTCAGGGCACAGCTTAGGTGCAAATCATAGATAGCACCTCTACCAGCCGCTGGGTTTTAGCAGGGCCTCACGTCTCCCGTTTTCTCCAAGTTGTCTCCCGGGTTAAAGGGGAAAAAAAGCGCCAGTTAACGCTTTGTCGTATGAGTTTTTCATTCCTTTTTTCCTTCAATACCATCCCAGCATATCTCACGCGTCAGATCAAGGAGTCGACTTCTCCCTGCCCAGCACACCAGCCAGGTCACCCACTCTGGATTCTGTTCCCGCCGCAGGAGGTAGCCAAGTTCCTTCAAGTCCCGCTTCCATGAGGTCATGGACTATCCCAAAGATTGCCACCGAGTTAAGACGAAGGGGAATTCCATTTCCGGCCACAGCCAGGAAGGCAGAGTTGTACAGGATCTTGGTGTCAAACACAGTTGACCCGAAATCGAGGTCTGACACACAGGACAGTGTCAATGACGCTTTATCTGGAATCCAGGCCACTATGGCATCCATTCTGGCATCCGTCAGTAGCTTGAGTCAAAGGTTGGAGAAATTAGAATCCCCAGCACTGGTCTCTGCAGCTTCCCCAGTTTCCCCCCCCCCCCCTCTCAGGTCATCGCCCTGTCGGGATTATTTGGGGTGATTGAAATAATAATAGGTAAAAAAAAATGATTTTAAAAGCCATGTATATTCATATCTTATGATGCTGAACAGTACAGCATGGCTTCCATTTTGTTTTGAAGGTGAAGGAAAGTTCATATATGTCTTCTTGCAAAATGTCTTACAAAGGGTCTATGGTTTCAACAGAGATCTTTGTATTTCTTTTAAAATCATAAATAAGAGGCCTTTAGACATCTCTATCAGATAAGACATAATAGTAATCCCAGTCTGTCTGGAATTATTTAACAATGGACAATACCCCAGTATACTCTATCAGACATATGAACTATAAGTTTTTAAAGATACATTATTATGTGTGTGAAGATATTAGTCATAATTATGTCATTATATTATGTAAGGCATATACATATATATTTAGGAATGTTATATTACCTTTTGGGTTTATATTCTTACAGTAGTAATCTTACTTAGAATACATTACTTTTAAGTGTAAGGACATGTGTATCTCGTCACTAATTACCTCATTTCAGAGAAGTTTGTGTGTAGGTCTAGTGTAAGTTTTTATGACACTATAGATCTTCCAAACCTAGACTAGATGTCTGACAGTTATGTCAGAATCCAAATAATTAATGGATCTTCACTAGCCAACAGGTCAGAGGTCATCAGATAAGGATATAGTGGTAATTATGTTAAATACAAAATTTAATGAACGGTACGTTTTGGGATTATTCAGATATTCCCATATAGAAATATCATATTGTATTAAAAATAATTATTATTGAAATGGTTTACCAGATCCAATAATTGCCAGAGAATGATGGAGATACAGATGGACATTTATGTATATACTGGGAGTATGGACAAACTTTTATGTTGTGTTATATGATTACTCTTACATATAGAGAAATCATCCTTTAATTTTATTATACGAACATTGAATTATCAGGAGGGGTGTGTCTATGATCTCACCAGTTTAGGTATAGAATATCCCAACCAATGGGGATAATGTTTCATCCCTCTGAGTTTAACTTATGGTAATTTTAATAGCCCTTTGTTCTTACCATATAAAAGTACAACCCAGATGACAGACACACATCATCACACATATACTGACAACATACATTACACATACAACACACACACTACTACATTCCTCGATATACTCATCTAGACATACTCCATCTGACTCCATCATTCATCTGAAACTTTGAGGGACGCCAAACGAAACTCCTCCCTCACAGGCATCCATCTTAAGACTCTGGTAACGACCATTTGAAGCTAGCCGCCATCTTAAGTGTGGTAAATATGCCTTGCTATATTATTTGATTTTATTTAATATTGTTTATTTCCTTCCTTATATGTTTTATATTGCATATTTAAGGGTAATAAGATTACAATCCCAGCCGTATAAACCATAGTAGATTTTTCTCTAAATAGCTGATTTTTGTTTTTATACATTTTTGTTAATAGCAGATTTAGCGCATTATTTGCGATTCTAAGTCTTCCGTTTTGCATGGCTTATTCTCACTCCATCTGCAGTGGAATGACTTTCGGATATGTGATTCGCAGACAATTATGGTCTGTTTATATAGAACAGTTACCTATGGTTCATGCCATACCTGGGGAAATGATAATCTTACTTTCGTTTCACTTTCATTTTTACTTTCACTTTCATTATTGAGCTAAACATCACATTGCATTGATTGTTTGAAGTTAGTATTTCATGTAAGAGTTATGTTTTGTGATTACATGTCTTGTGAATAAATATTTTTATATATATTCCATACTGTAGACTGTACTCACTAAGATTGGTATATGCTTTTAAAAAGAAATTAATCAATTAAAAAGAATTCACTACATATTTATTTGTGGAATAGGTGAAGACTCTCCTTTCTCATAGATCTTTGCTTATTAACCATAAATAGACACTGCTATATCAGAGCAGTATAAATATTCTTACATAATGAAGTACGAGCGCAAGATATTATTATTAAATATTCTTACACACCTGTAAGCCTCCCAGGGCGTCATCCAGGTATTCCAACTCCTTCAGGCTCCGTGTCACACCAGCGCACATAGTCCCTCCCAACATCAGGAAAGATATTTTTCCTGAGTATGGCGATACCACACGTGTGAGACTTTTACACAGCCTAGCCACATAAAGAGGCCCAACATCCAAGTAGCACCTCCAGGCAGGGCCGGCGCTCCCGCTAGGTGAACTAAGCAGCCACCTATGATGCAGCCACGGCCACTAGTTCTCTATCTTGCTGTGTGGCAGTAGTAGTCCTTTTAGGGAGCAAGGTCCCATGCAGTCCTGAGGAGGAGGGGAAGGCACTGGGAGATTGTCAGAACCTCGATCCAACAGCTGTTGGATCAGTGGGTGGTTCCATGTGCTCCCCTCCCCCGGCCCCTCCCCTTCTCCCATGCTCTGCTGATCTCCTGCCATGTGCAAAGCCCAGATAATGGCCACCATGGCTGAGCAGCTCCCTGAGCTCCTCAGGATGGACGGCCGTAGCAAAGGACCTGCCAGAAAAGGAGTAGCGATCATCAGGGAGACAGTATGCCAGAGTCTTAAGGTACTGCATGATGGTCCTGCTCCCCGACACTGACAGCATCCCATGATGTCACTCCATGACCGAGGGCGCCCTCACAGCCCTGACAATATGTATGCCATCCAGCAGGTGATGCCACCTACTGTCCCCCTGTCATCATTATCCTCCTCATAGTTACATAGTAGGTGAGGTTGAATAAAGACAATAGTCCATCCGGTTCAACCCATGTAGGTGTGTGTGGCTGTAATCATCTCACATAGCCCTTAATGTTCTGATCCTTGAGATGTAAGTCTAAGAGTCTTTTGAAAGCCACCATACTACCCGCAGAAACCACCTCTTGTGGTAGAGAATTCCACAATCTTGTAGCCCTAACAGTAAAGAACCCCCCTCGTTGCCTGAGGTTAAAACGCTTCTCCTCTAATCGCATTGTATGTCTTCGAGTCCTCATGCAATCCCTTCGAATGAACAGCTTTTTTTTTAAGCTGGGATCCCCATTAAGATATTTATAAATTGCTGTCATGTCCCCCCTCAGACGTCTCTTCTCCAGGGAGAATAAATCGAGCGATTGCAGACGCTCTTCATAGTCAAGGTCCTCCAATCCCCTAATCAGTTTAGTTGCCCTTCTCTGGACTCTCTCCAGCTCCAACACATCCCTCCTGAGGACTGGCGACCAGAACTGGACAGAATACTCCAGATGCGGTCGGACCAGAGTTTTATAAAGTGGAAGGATTATAGTCTTATCTCTGGAATACATCCCTTTCTTTATGCATGCTAATAATCTGCTGGCTTTGGCAGCTGCCGCTTGACATTGCATGCTGTTGCCTAATCTATCATCAACCAAGACTCCCAGATCCTTCTCCATTTTTGATTCCCTCAAGGGTTCCCCTCCTAACGTGTATTGTGTTTTTATGTTTTTAGTCCCAAAGTGCAAAACCTTACACTTCTCCACGTTAAACCTCATTTGCCATGTCGTTGCCCACTCCGTTATTTTGTCCAGGTCATTCTGTAGGATATCTGCTTCATGCTGTGCAGTTATTGCCCTGGCCAATTTTGTGTCATCTGCAAAAACTGATAACAAACTACTGATCCCGTCCTCAATGTTGTTTATGAATAAACTGAACAAGGTTGGTCCCAGGACTGAGCCCTGGGGCACCCCGCTTACTACCTCAGACCAGTCTGAGTATGCGCTGTTTATTACCACCCTTTGGACATGGCCTTTTAGCCAGTTCCGTATCCAAGAGCAAACCCTGCTGTCGATACCTGCAGACCTTATTTTATAAATTAAGCGCTTGTGGGCAACTGTATCAAACGCCTTAGCGAAATCCAAGTACATCACATCCACTGGTCTGCCCCTATCTAGCTCACAGCTCACCTCCTCGTAGAATGCTAAGAGATTGGTTTGACAAGAACGCCCATTTGTAAACCCGTGCTGATTACCGCTGATGATGTTGTTGTCATTAGCAAACTCTACGATATAGTCCCTTATCATCCCCTCCAGTAGTTTACATACTACTGATGTCAAACTGGCAGGCGTATAATTTTCCCGGAAAATGCCTCTGGCCCTATTTGAATATCGGAATCACGTTAGCTTTCTTCCAATCCCCTCATCATACTTCCAATCCCCTACCATCCCCTCATCATACTCCTGTTCCTGGCATCCCACCACCCTACCTCTTGTCATCATACTTTTTATCTTCATCCCCCTGTATCCCACTGTCAGCTTCCTAATATCCCACCCCCTGTCATCTTCATGCCTCTTTGTCAGCTTTCTACCACCCCACCCCTGTCATCTTCATCCCCCCTGTACCCCACTGTCAGCTTCCTACCATCCCACCCCCTGTCCCCTTCATCCCCCCTGTCACCATCATCCCCCTGTCACCTTCATCCCCCCTTTCACCTTCATCCCCCCTTTCACCTTCATCCCCCCTTTCACCTTCATCCCCCCTGTCATCTTCCTACCATCCCACCCCCTATCATCTTCATCCCCACTATCAGCATCCCAACATTCTCACCCCCCAACATTCTCACCCCCTTTGTCACCTTTAACCCCCCTGTCATCTTCCTACATCCCACCCCTATCCTCTTCATCCCCACTGTCAGCTTCCTACCACCCCCCCCCCATCACCTTCACCCCCCTGTCATTTTCATCCCCCCCTGTCAGCTTTCTACCATCTCACCCCCTGTCATTTTCACCCCCCCCCCTGTCAGCTTCCTACCATCCCACTGTAACGGAACAGGGCACCCCAGACGGGTTACCTCCGTTGACAGGTGCTCCTAGTGCTTCCCGAGGGGCTCCAAGCACTCCACCAGACACCGTATCCACTTCAGACCCCACGAACCGCCGCAGCTTGGTTAGGGTCTTGCAGTCTCCTACCCCCCTTGACCTCCAACAAGGCTCCAGGTTCCTGTGGGTGAACTTCTCTTTCCCCAGAGAGTGCAGCAGAACAAGCTCTTACACAAGCTCTTACAAGAGCTTAGTGATTATCCAAGGGAGTATGGAGATAATAGCAATCCCTTGCAGCAGATTCCCCCAATAAGAGACAGAACTCTAGATTGAGGGTGAAGGAACTTTAGAACAACTTTATTGAACAAGACTTATATACAGAATTTGGAACATCCTGCCCCCAACAACCGCTTTCCTATTGGTCAATTATAAAGTACCTGTAGTCCTCCTTCAGGTCCTCCTTAGCCATGCAAATGAGGACTTGAAAATGAGTCAGCAGAGATTGGTCCGATAGCTTGACCAGAAGGACTGTTATGTGTAATGAGACAGAAGCCCCCAGGGAGCAATCAATGTACACAATAGTCAGACACAGAACAATGGGAGGTCATTAGCACTTAACAATGAGACAGGGCAATCCACATTCCCTCCCAATACACAACAAAAGGAATACCTGTCTGACATTGAAAGATATGTAATATACACAGCATTTAGGAATTACAGATTTCATGGCAAATGGGAATAAATCTTTATATTCCTATATGGAGATATTGCTGACAAATATGAAACAATCCAAACCATTACTTATCTGTCTTTAAATTCCAGTGATGGTGAATACTGTCACACCCACCCCTTTTTATTTTCATCCCTCCCTGTCCCTTTTTTTTTGGGGGGGGGGGAGGAGGGAGGGGTGCAAGCAGCTGCTCTTGCCTAGGGCGCAAAATAGTCTAGGTCCGGCCCTGTCTCCAGGCGTTCTAGGAGCAAAAATTACACATATCATTTTCAGACAACCTATCACACTTTCTAAGGCCCTGGAGCACCAGGACAATGGAAACGCCCACAAAATGACCCAATTTTGGAAAGAAAACACCCCAACACATAATCTAGGAGGCATTATGCGTCTTTTGAACATGTCATTTTGTTTCAAAGTTTTTGGAAATTGTGGAAAGAAAATGAAAACGCATTTTCTTTTTACACAAAGTTGTCAATTTATAAGATATTTCTAACACACAGCATATACATAGCAAAAATTACACCCCAAAATACATTCTGCTACTGCTCCTGAGTATGGCGATACCACATGTGTGAGACTTTTACACAGCCTGGCCACATACAGAGGCCCAACATGCAGGGAGCACCGTCATTTCCTGACTTCCCATTACAATTTTTTGAGGCACTGTAGAGCAATGATAAGCACTGTAGTGGCTCTGATGTGGCACGGATGAGCACTGATGTGGCACGGATGAGCACTGATGTGGCACGGGTGAGCACTGACATGGCATGGATGTGGCACAGATGAGCACTGAGGTGGAATGGATGTGGCCTGAATGAGCACTGATGTGGCATGGATGTGACATAGATGAGCACTGATGTGGCACGGATGAGCACTGAGGGGGAATGGACGTGGCATGGATGAGCAATGAGGTGGCATGGATGTGGCACATATGAGCACTGATGTGGCATGGATGAGCACTGACGTGGCATGGATGTGGCCCGGATGAGCACTGATGTGCCATGGATGTGGCCCGGATGAGCACTGATGTGGCCCGGATGAGCACTGATCTGGCACGGATAAGCACTGATGTGGCACGGATAAGCACTAATGTGGCATGGATGTGGCATGTATGAGCACTGACATGGCATGGATTTGGCATGGATGAGCACTGACATGGCATGGATGTGGCACGGGTGAGCACTGAGGTGGCATGGGTGGGCACAGATGAAGCATGGATATGCCATGGATGAGGCATGATTGAGGCATGGATGGGCATGACTGAGGTATGATTGAGTAATAGAGATGGCAGGGGGTAAGCAGTGCTGCAGCCTCCCTCCTCTCCTCGCACGCTGTACCAATCGCTGTGTACAGCGTGCGAGGAGAGGAAAGATCTGAACCAGACATGCGCAGGTTTGTTGACAACTGATCACATGGTAAAAGGCCGATACCGCGATCTGTGATGTGCCGTGATGAAAGATGCGTCGTCTTGCGGGGGCGCGCGGGAAGTGCAATTCTGGGAGGACGTCATTGTACCATCATTCGGCTATGGCCAGTAGGCAAGTGGGTAATTGCTGTGCATCCTCTTGCAGCAAGTGGCTGACACTGTGCTGAAATAGCTCAGCTGACTCCTCCATGCCAATTGGTGGGGCAATGACAGGAGTATCTGTGGATGAGGAGGAAAAACATTGAGCTTTAGCAGCTACTGATGACTTCAAGCGTTTCTGCTTCTGGGAGACAGAGGAGGGGGAGGATGAAGACTCGGTTAGACATTCCACCACCTTCTCTTCATCTCTGGGTGTATAACAGGCTTGCTGCTGGAAAAGAAAGGCCCATGTACCCTACATCTAGATGCTGCACCCCTGATGTGGTCTGTGGATATGAATGCTGGAAGAAAGGCATGCCATGCCACTCCACAATTAATTAAATACATTTTTATCATAGTAAATGTACACAATCATGGGGCTTGTCTTATTCTGACATCAAAAGGTTAAATAACAAATCAACAGAGAGCTGAGCTCAGCCTCACCCTGTGCAGACGAGTTGTAACGAGTTCAATTGTATTTCTAGCTCCAGACTTTCACTTTCATTTCTGCTGTCAGCGATGGCGTCTGCAGATCTGAGAGCTGAGCTGGAATGTTCCGTCTGTCTGAACATTTATACAGATCCTGTAACCCTGAGATGTGGACACAACTTCTGCCGGGTCTGTATTGATGGTGTGCTGGATACACAGGGGGGGTCTGGAGGATATTCCTGTCCTGAATGCATAGAGAAGTTTGCGGATCGTCCTGCACTGCAAAAGAACATGAAACTACGTAACATAGCAGAGACTTTCCTATCTACTCAGTCAGGTCAGGAGGAGTTTGGGGTCTTCTGTACTTACTGTGTGGACTCTCCTGTACATGCTGTTGGATCCTGTCTACACTGTGAGGCCTATCTGTGTGAGAAACACCTGAAAGTCCACAAAAAGTCCCCAGAACACATCTTATGTGACCCCACCTTGTCCATGGAGAGCAGGAAATGCTCCGTCCATAAGAAGATCCTGGAGTATTACTGCACTGAGGATGAGACCTGTGTCTGTAAGTTTTGTGTGACTGGAGAACATCGGGGACACCGGATGGATATGATGGATGAGGCTTCTGAGAAGAAGAAGGAGACACTGAGGAATGTTCTGCAGAAACTTCTGACAAAGAGAGGGGAGACGGAGGAAAGAGTCCAGAGTCTGCAGGAACACAGGAGGAAAGTAGAAGAAGAAGCAGCCGGTGACACCGAGAGAGTCACTGCCCTGTTTAGAGATCTCAGGAGACGTCTGGAAGACCTGGAGAAGAGAGTCCTGAGGGAGATCTCCGGGCGGGCAGAGCGGATCTCCATCTCCATCCGGGATCTGGAAATAAAGAAGGAGGAGCTGTCCAGGAAGATGGTGGACATTGAGGAGCTGTGTAACATGACGGATCCACTGACTGTCTTACAGGAATCAGACACAGGTGACTTGTGTGATACTGAGGATGGAGATAATGAGGACAGAGAGAGACATGAGGAACTCCTCCATGATGGAGGGGGTCTGGGTGTGGCGGGGGTCTTACACACAGGTTTATCTGATATAATAACAGTGATAAATGTATACCTCTATATACCGGGAGCTGCATACATATTACTGGATGGAAACACAGCCCATAATAAGCTAAAGATATCAGATGACAGGAAAACTGTATCCAGGTCAGATATAGACCAGAATCACCCAGAAACACCAGAGAGATTTCAGTGGCATCCTCAGGTGATGAGCAGTCAGAGTTTCTCCTCAGGGAGACATTACTGGGATGTGGATGTCGGGGGGTCAGAGAGCTGGATAGTCGGGATGTGTTACCCCAGTATAGACAGGAGAGGGGTGCAGTCAGAGATTGGATGTAATAAGAAGTCCTGGGGATTGCACAGGTTAGGCAATCAGTATTCGGTGACACATGACCGTGAATTGACCCCGTTACCCACCAATCTCTCCAGTAACAGAGTCAGGATATATCTGGATTATGAGGCCGGGCGGATCTCCTTTTATGATCTGTGTGACCCGATCCGACACCTCCACACCTTCACCACCACCTTCACTGAGCCCCTCCATGCTGGGTTATGTGTATGGAGAGGTTGTATAAAGATATGTGGGGGGAGGCAGGAGATGTGAGAACTCCACCCACAGTCTGGTGACATCACAGGGATGGGTGGTGGGATTGGTTTATTGATTAGCCAATGATTGAAGGAAGTGGTTTCTCCTGGGAGAAGTATGATGACTGCCATTTCAGGCCTCCTTCTGAAAATGCTAGTTCCCTGGCTATGTGTAATTTAGGAACATATAAAGTGATAGTAAAGAGAAAATAAAAAATGACAGATATAATGGCATCTGTCACTGACATGAACACCGCAGTCTTTGTTTTTCGGAGTCCCCCTGTAACTTCCTTCTTTTACCTGTTGGTTCTGCTGTTATTTCCCAACTTCCTATAACAGACCAATCTGTCCAGCAGAAGTGGCAGTTAGAGGATTGGGACAAAACATTTTCAACTGACAGGGATGCTTACAATGATCAGATTTTATTCATGGATGGAAAACCTTTATCCCAAAAGGAGACACAAATGTTGGTGTAACGGCTCCTTTAATTTGTTTGTCACCCCCCTCTCCAGACAATGCTGCTGTCCAAGGGGGTCTCCACTGCCCCTCCATAGATAGAGGAGCCACCCTAAGACAGGAAGTGTGTTACTGGCAGGATCAACAGGGGAAAATAAAGGGGTAAAAAAAAGAAGATTAATGCAGCCACCACATCTAAGGATTGGTAAGCTCCAATATATCTTATTTTTCGAGTGATTGGTCTGAAGGACCAAATACAGTGCTTGCTGTGATAAATAGTGTGTATAATAAAATCACTTAAACTGTGATAAATTATATAAATTAGAGCAAAATGTACGGAATCTATAAAACGTCAGTGTTCAGTCGATATAAAGTGCATCAGTGTTAGATTACAATTAATAAATAAATAAATCACAAGCAGTATTGAAGATTAAGAAATTCAAAATAAGCAGTGACTTGTGCTCAAATATACTGTATATGTGCAAATGTCCTTAGTGAAGGTGATTCTTCAAAGTTCAAACAAAAGTGCTCGTGCTCAGGCTTGATTGATATAATCTCAGCTTTTTCTGATCCCAAGTGGGTAATAGGTTGGGTCACTTACCAAATGTAGTGGGTCCTGAATGCCATATGGCACCAGCACCAAACAAACTTTGTAAGCCCCCTAGGCTCAGTGGATCCAGGGCTGGTGCTAGACTATTTTGCACCCTAGGCAAGACCAGCTACTTGCGCCCCCCCCAAAAAAAAAAAAAAAAAACGTTTTAAAACATTTTAAAAACAGGGTCACTGCACTATGTGTGAGCAGGGTTTTGGGTAGAGATGCATCTGTGGTGTCACTGGAAAAAAGATTGTCCCTGCATCCTTGGTGTCACTGAAATAAAAAATTCCCTGCATTGGTGGTTTCACTGGAAGGAGAAATGTCCGTGTTCTCACTGGAAGAAAAAAATGTTCCCTGCTTCCATCATATATGATGTGCACCAGTAAATTTAAGGGGCTTGGGTGGTAGGAAGCTGGTAGTGGGGTACAGGGGGGATGAAAATGACAGGGGGGAAGAAGCTGACAAGGGGGATGAAGATGACAGGGGGTGGGATGGGAGGAAGCTGACAGTGGGGTACAGGGGGGATGAAGATGACAGGGGGTGGGATGATGGGAAGCTGACAGGGACAGGGGGGATGAAGATGACAGGGGGTGGGATGGTGGGAAGCTGACAGGGACAGGGGGGGTGAAGATGACAGGGGGTGGGATGGGAGGAAGCTGACAGTGGGGTACAGGGGGGATGAAGATGACAGGGGTGGGATGGTGGGAAGCCGACAGGGGGGATGAAGATGACAGGGGGGATGAAGATGACAGGGGGATGAAGATGACAGTGGGGATGAAGATGACAGGGGGGGTGAAGATGACAGGGGGTGGGATGGTGGGAAGCTGATGGGGGATGAAGATGACAGGGGGTGGGGTGGTGGGAAGATGACAGGGGGATGAAGATGACAGGGGATGAAGATGACAGGGGGGATGAAGATGACAGGGGGGATGAAGATGACAGGGGGTGGGATGGTGGGAAGCTGATGGGGGATGAAGATGACAGGGGGTGGGGTGGTGGGAAGATGACAGGGGGATGAAGATTACAGGGGGTGGGATGGTAGGAAGCTGACAGGGGGGGATGAAGATGACAGGGGGTGGGATGGTAGGAAGCTGACAGGGGGGATGAAGATGACAGGGGGGGTGGGATGGTGGGAAGCTGACAGGGGGGTGAAGATGCCAGGGGGGATGAAGATGACAGGGGGTGGGATGGTGGGAAGCTGATGGGGGATGAAGATGACAGGGGGTGGGGTGGTGGGAAGATGACAGGGGGATTAAGATTACAGGGGGTGGGATGGTAGGAAGCTGACAGGGGGGGATGAAGATGACAGGGGGTGGGATGGTGGGAAGCTGACAGGGGGGTGAAGATGACAGGGAGGATGAAGATGACAGGGGGGATGAAGATGACAGGGGGATGAAGATGACAGGGGGTGGGATGGTAGGAAGAGGACAGGGGGATGAAGATGACAGGGGGTGGGATGGTAGGAAGAGGACAGGGGAATGAAGATGACAGGGGGGGTGAAGATGACAGGGGGGATGAAGATGACAGGGGGTGGGACGGTAAGAAGAGGACAGGGGGATCAAGATGAATGGGGTGGAATGGTAGGAAGAGGACAGGAGGATGAAGATGACAGGGAGGATGAAGATGACAGGGGGGATGAAGATGACGGGGTGGGATGAAGATGACAGGGGTGGGTTGGTAGGAAGAGGACAGGGGGATGAAGATGACAGGGGGTGGGATGGTAGGAAGAGGACAGGGGGGAATGAAGATGACAGGGGGTGGGGTGGTGGGAAGATGACAGGGGGGATGAAGATGACAGGGGGGATGAAGATGACAGGGAGGATGAAGATGACAGGGGGGGGGTGAAGATTACAGGGGGATGAAGATGACAGGGGGTGGGATGGTAGGAAGATGACAGGGGGTGGGTTGGTAGGAAGAGGACAGGGGGGGATGAAGATGACAGGGAGGATGAAGATGACAGGGGGTGGGATGGTGGGAAGATGACAGGGGGGATGAAGATTACAGGGGGGATGAAGATGACAGGGAGTGGGGTGGTAGGAAGATGACAGGGGGATGGAGATGACAGGGGATGGGGTGGTAGGAAGATGACAGGGGGGATGAAGATGACAGGGGGGATGAAGATGACAGGGCGATGAAGATGACAGGGGGGATGAAGATGACAGGGGGATGAAGATTACAGGGGGATGAAGATGACAAGGGGGATGAAGCTGACAGGGGGTGGGATGGGAGGAAGCTGACAGTGGGAATGAAGATGACAGGGGGTAGGATGGTAGGAAGATGACAGGAGGGATGAAGATGACAGGGGGGATGAAGATGACAGGGGGGATGAAGATGACAAGGGGATGAAGATTACAGGGGGATGAAGATGACAGGGGGGATGAAGATGACAGGGGGGATGAAGCTGACAGGGGGTGGGATGGGAGAAAGCTGACAGTGGGGATGAAGATGACAGGGGGTGGGATGGTAGGAAGATGACAGGGGGGATGAAGATGACAGGGGGTGGGATGGTAGGAAGATGACAGGGGGTGGGTTGGTAGGAAGAGGACAGGGGGGGATGAAGATGACAGGGAGGATGAAGATGACAGGGGGGATGAAGATGACGGGGTGGGATGAAGATGACAGGGGTGGGTTGGTAGGAAGAGGACAGGGGGATGAAGATGACAGGGAGGATGAAGATGACAGGGGGGATGAAGATGACGGGGTGGGATGAAGATGACAGGGGTGGGTTGGTAGGAAGAGGACAGGGGGATGAAGATGACAGGGGGTGGGATGGTAGGAAGAGGACAGGGGGGAATGAAGATGACAGGGGGTGGGGTGGTGGGAAGATGACAGGGAGGATGAAGATGACAGGGGGGATGAAGATTACAGGGGGATGAAGATGACAGGGGGGATGAAGATGACAGAGGGTGGGATGGTAGGAAGATGACAGGGGGTGGGTTGGTAGGAAGAGGACAGGGGGTGGGATGAAGATGACAGGGAGGATGAAGATGACAGGGGGTGGGATGGTGGGAAGATGACAGGGGGGGTGAAGATTACAGGGGGGATGAAGATGACAGGGAGTGGGGTGGTAGGAAGATGACAGGGGGATGAAGATGACAGGGGGTGGGATGGTAGGAAGATGACAGGAGGGATGAAGATGACAGGGGGGATGAAGATGACAGGGGGGGATGAAGATGACAGGGGGATGAAGATTACAGGGGGATGAAGATGACAGGGGGTGGGATGGGAGGAAGCTGACAGTGGGGATGAAGATGACAGGGGTGGGATGGTAGGAAGATGACAGGGGGGATGAAGATGACAGGGGGTGGGATGGTAGGAAGATGACAGGGGGTGGGTTGGTAGGAAGAGGACAGGGGGGATGAAGATGACAGGAGGGATGAAGATGACAGGGGATGGGGTGGTAGGAAGATGAAAGGGGGGGATGAAGATGACAGGGGGGATGAAGATGACAGGAGGGATGAAGATGACAGGGGGGATGAAGATGACAGGGGGGATGAAGATGACAGGGGGTGGGGTGGTAGGAAGATGACATACACCCCCCCAGCTTCACACACCCCTCCACCTCCATACCCCCCCGGCTACACACACCCCTCCATCTCAACCCCCCCGGCTACACACACCCCTCCATCTCCATACCCCCCCAGCTACACACACCCCTCCATCTCCATACCCCCCCAGCTACACACACCCCTCCATCTCCATACCCCCCCCAGCTACACACACCCCTCCATCTCCACCCCCCCACCAGCTACACACACCCCTCCATCTCCACCCCCCCAGCTACACACACCCCTCCATCTCCATCCCCCCAGCTACACACATCCCTCCATCTCCATCCCCCCCCCCCCCAGCTACACACACCCCTCCATCTCCATACCCCCCAGCTACACACACCCCTCCATCTCCATACCCCCCCCAGCTACACACACCCCTCCATCTTCATACCCCCCCCCCAGCTACACACACCCCTCCATCTCTTCCCCCCCCACCAGCTACACACACCCCTCCACCTCCATCCCCCTAGCTACACACACCCCTTCATCTCCATTCCCCCCAGCTACACACACCCCTCCATCTCCATTCCCCCCCCCCAGCTACACACACCCCTCCATCTCCATCCCCCCCCAGCTACACACACCCCTCCATCTCCATCCCCCCAGCTACACACACCCCTCCATCTCCATTCCCCCCCAGCTACACACACCCCTCCATCTCCATTCCCCCCCCAGCTACACACACCCCTCCATCTCCATACCCCCCCCAGCTACACACACCCCTCCATCTCCATACCCCCCTAGCACCATACACCCCCCCAGCAAGTTAGTAGTAGTTAAAATCATCACAGACCTCAGATCAGCGGCGCTGTTGCAGAGTGAAGAGCTTCTGCCCGCCTCTCTCCTCTCTGTACAGGAAACACACAGGAAGGGTGAGGGGCGGGTTCAGTGCTCGTCTCTCTCTGCTCTACACTGACACAGGCAGCTGGGGAGAGAGACCAGCTGCCGTGTGTGTAACTCGCGGGCGATGTGCAGGAACCAAGCCGCCCGCATGGCCGCAAGCATTCCGGGACTCAGCCCTGATTCGCCGGGGATGATCCCGGCGAATCAGGGACGCTTGGGAGCAGGAGGTATGGCTGCGCCCTAGGCGGCAGTGCGCCCCCAAGCGGCTGCCTTGTTCGCCTAGTGGTAGCGCCGGCCCTGAGTGGATCCCCTCTGAACGTTGTCCCCTGGGCTGGCAATGGTGATCAGTACATGTTATGTACTGATCACCACGGATCTTTATTCAGCTCTGCACTGAGGCTTTACATTCCTAGGGAGCCGTTGCCAGCCCAGGGGACAACGTTCAGAGGCTTAAAAAGTTTGTTTGGTGCTGGTGCCGTATGGCATTCAGGACCCATTACATTTGGTAACTGACCCAACCTATTACCCACTTGGGATCAGAAAAAGCTGAGATGATATCAATCAAGCCTGAGCACGAGCACTTTTGTTTGAACTTTGAAGAATCACCTTCACTAAGGACATTTGCACATATTTATTTGAGCACAAGTCACTGCTTATTTTGAATTTCTTAATCTTCAATACTGCTTGTGATTTATTTATTTATTAATTGTAATCTAACACTGATGCACTTTATATCCACTGAACACTGAAGTTTTATAGATTCCGTACATTTTGCTCTAATTTTTATAATTTATCACAGTTTAATTGATTTTATTATACACACTATTTATCACAACAAGCGCTGTATTTGGTCCTTCAGACCAATCACTCAAAACTACCTCATCATTTTTACAGCAGCTGCTACCTCACATATTTATTTATTTTATTTATTTATTTATTTATTTATATTTATTTTTAACTATATAAATAGATTGCACATTTTACCACATTTACCCTTTTCCAGTGGTGCGTGGAAATATATTACATATATATTTTTCTACATCAATATCTTATTTTTGTTTTTGGTTTTTATTCCTCTTTTTGTCTCCAACAAGCATGCTGGGAATAAGAATCAGAGAAGTGTCAGAATTTCTTCTCTCTATACTTGTTCCGGGTCAGAGACCGAGACAGTATTGAAGGGAAACCATCAGCATGACAGCCAGGGAACTAGCATTCTCACAAGGAGAGTTCATCAATGGCAGCCAGGGAACTAGCATTCATTGAGGGAACATAGAGTTCATCAATGGCCGCCCCCATGATTCTCTCATAACAGATTCTCTTCAACTCTTTCTCTGCCAGAACCTTTTTTGTATTTTTTTGCATTCATGTATAAAAAATAATTTAAGTCTTGAAGATTAGATAAAACCCCCAAACATGATCTATTTTCTGAAAGCAGACACCCCAGAGAATAAAATAGTGTTAGTCCCAATTTTGTATGTCACACCATATTAGCACAACAGTTTATTAAGCACTAAATTTCAGTAAATAAAACACTAAAAATAATTTTAGGGCACACAGACACAACATTTTTGGTAAAAGATAAAAGATGAGGTTGTACCGAATAAATAGATACCTAACATGGCAAACCTTAAAATTGTGTACGCCCGTGAAGTGGCGACAAACTTCAGTGCCTTATATTTTCCATAGGAGACACTTTATAATCCCCTACAGGTCATCAGTTTAGAGATAACCGTGAGAAATGGGCGGAGAGTTATTGATCTGAGTCCAGTGTGTGTGGTGATATGTAATGTGTGGTGCAATCAATGGCCTTGTATGTAGGTGTCCCTGACACGTGCATTTACATGTATGCATGTATGGGGGAAGGGGCACTCAAAGATTTTTTTTTTTCATCACATGGGGACAATGTGATGTTTTTTTGGGTGACAGGTTCTCTTTAATGAGACATCAGGGGTATAAAAGACCCCTAATGTCCCACTTATCTTGCATTATAACTTATGGAGCACAGATCGCACTCAGTTAGCTTCTTCCCTGGCGGCTGGTGAAAGTGACAGCGAGGATCAGAAGTGACATTTTATACATCACTTCCGGGTCATTAGCAGGAAGCGGAGATCAGAGAATGGACATTTGCTGATCTCCATTCCCTCTACTTGGTGGCCCCACCATGCCGGTCACAGGTCCACCGATGAGGCCAGGAAACATGGCGGGAGCACGCCCAGGGGGGAATGTGGAAGTGATTGGGCGGCTGTGCAGCCACCTAATTGCTTCCATCTGACAGTTGTACTATGTATGGTGGTGGTGAAAGGATTAAATATAAGGAATGTAATTCAATAACTGACACAATAAGTGGCAGCTGTGTCTGCATTCCAGGGACAGTCCCGGGATTTAGAGGTTTGTCCCTGGAAATGTTGCTGATTTGAATCATATTTGTGTATATGTTTTCTATTATGATTTGTATTACAGAGTCAGTTCACCTTCATGGTAATAATAATCGGTGATGGGTATTTTATTCCTCATTTTCCTGTTTCTATCAATGCCGGCCATCTGAGGTGAACCAAAGGACACGCTTTGCCTTCCTGGGTTAGTTTTAGACTTGGCCTTCGGGCCCTGCTGGAGTAATGAGAAAACATGAGCGTCCCTGGGTGGGCTCGAACCACCAACCTTTCGGTTAACAGCCGAACGCGCTAACCGATTGCGCCACAGAGACCACATGCTGAGTGCACCCGCAGCAGCCCAATGGAGACATGAAAGATAAATGCAAGGTGCCTAAAGGGCTTCCCCCCAAAAAAGGTCATCCTTCGAGCCGGAATTGAACCAGCGACCTAAGGATTGCTATTTTGGTCCTACAGTCCTCCGCTCTACCAACTGAGCTATCGAAGGCAACACTGGTGAAATCATAGCATGTGACTCCTTGCATGCAATGCCAGTGTTAGCAAAAAGTGTTTGGAGACAGTTGGCTGTAAGAGGCCATTCTCATATCGGCTACCAGCCTATCTGATTCTCACATCGGTTACCAGCCTATCTGATTCTCGCATCAGTTACCAACCTACCTCCACACACCTACAAAGAGACTAACATACTTGTGATATCCATTGTAACTATTACTTCTACCTATCATCATCTACTGTCACTCCTGTAACATCACTATCTGAGTGCTTATCATCATCTACTATCACTCCTCAAAGCCTATACCTTCAGTGTATCATTTCATTGCTACTTGCATAATTACTATCACTCCTGCAACATCATTATCTGAGTGTTTGTATATGTGCATACTGAATCAGGCTGAACCACTATGATGAGTCAAGAGAGTTGGATCAGGTGATTTAACAAGATCTCTACAAGACTACTGAGTGGAATTCTGCAGCTGCAAATCCATTATCCTTGAGCTAAAACCCAGAGCGTTACACTCTGAATGTTTTCTCCTAAAGTCTCCATTTATATAGAGAAATGTTCTTTGATCATATAGTGATAGGAAGTGATGAGGATTGTGGCCCCATTCACGCTTCTGCAACTTGTCATGCGACTTTAGACCCCAAAATTGTTTCCCTATGAGTACCTTTTTATATCTGTGAGACTTCAAGTCACAGCGACTTCAAAGTAGTTTTTCCGATTTTCGGAACGATTAGATATCAAATTCTGTGTGAAGAATAGCTGGATGTTAAGGACCGGGCCTGGAAGCCGGCCACCACGTTCTTAACAACTGATGACTCACCGAGTGAAAAAAAAAAAGAATGCCAGCAATAACAAAAAAAATGTAAAAAATAAAAAACGGCTTGGGCCCCCCTCCCCCCATGCTTACCAGGCCCTTCGGATCTGGTATAGGTTTTAAGAGGAATCACACACAAAAATGTCATAAACGTTGTGGGGTCCCCCCTAACATCCATACCAGACCCTTATCCGAGCACTCTGCCTGACAGATCAGGAAAGGAGTGAGATGACCAAGTGGCCCCTCCCCTCCTGCACCATACCAGGCTCTGCCCCCCCCCCCTGCCTCAAAGCACCTTGTCTCCATGTTGATGACAGTGGGGAAACACGCTGACAGCTGATAAATCATCAGTTAAGGACGCCGCAGCCGACTTCCCGGCCGGCTCCTTAACAATCAGCTATTCTTCACATTCTGATTGTTCTTAAACGCTGTAACTCATTAGAAAATAAAGAAACCAAACACATTTTTCTATTCTGCACAAGTCACACTCATCTAAAGTTGCATCAAAATCAATTTAAAGTCACATCAATGTCACATCAAGTAGCACAGTAAAGTCACAATGGAAATTGAACGATTTTGAAGTTGTATAAGGGTGAATGGGGCCTTAGTGTTATAGGGGAACAGCTGGACTAAGGAGGTGATAGAACTAGTATTGTCCATATCTAAAGGAGTCTCGGGGAAATCTTTATTTCACAGAAAAGAATGCAGAAATAGATCTGCAGATCAGGGTCTGGATTGTGCTTGGCAGAAGAGATGACATTCTACATCAGATTTCCCCAGAGACATCTATCATCTGTTGTAGTCATCCTGCTGTCTGCCGTCCACCAGAGGCCCTGATTAGGAATGTTCATGTTTCTATTGGTCATGTTCTATTTCTATCACTGGAGTCATGTGATCAGTTCTGTCAATCATTTTTCGGATTTTTTATGTCCCAATCATGTCTGGTAATTAGAAGTGATTGTAAGGAATCATATTGTATTGGAAGTGATTTCTTTATAATAAATGGAGATGAAGCATTTCCTCAGATTGGGCTGAGGTGTGCTCACTATGATATGAGAAGTTCTAGAACCCCAAAGACCCGTGACACCAGGCTTACTGTGTATATTCAGGATGAGCCCTGCCACTGCACACTGCGTGATCTGAGCCAGAAGAAGCCCTGCCCGCATCCACCAATGGAGATCAGTATAGAGGCTGATAGGGGGAGGGGCTAGAGGGTGACACTTCTACATAGGGACTTCTGCATATCACAGAGGGGACATGACCTGAAACGATGGAGGTCTTCTGATGCCTTCATTATTTCAGGAAAGCAAAAAAATCGAGATATTGGAATGGAGTCATTCTGCTATGATGGGGCTGAAGTAATTTCCCATGATCCTCGGAGAGAGTATTACAGGAGATAGGTCAGGTACTCCGCTCCAGCAGAAATAATTACACCATGTTGGTCAGAATCTCCCAGTCACTGACCAAACCAGCACTAGGAAATGAGAGCTGTAATATGATTGGTTACTAAGGGCTACAATCGATATCTATACAGGTAGAGTGCCCACTGGGTGGTACCATGAGCAATAACAATCTTAATCAGTGCCACGTCCCAAAATTGGGCATAATTTAGAGAAATCAAAAGGATGGGCTTCAAAGGAACATACACCAATCAGCTCCTTAAAAAAATCCATATTTTACTTTCAGACAATAATAAAAAAAACCCATACAAAATATCCATTAGAATGACTATATATACTATATATATATATAAACACCGTTAAAGCACTACTGAGCACTATATAATACAAACAAGGTGTAATTCTCATATTCCGCACACCAGGAGGCTTGTCAAGATGTAAGCTACGTGCTTCAAGTCTCTCCAGGTGCTCGGATTTTCCTACACCAGTGTGGTTAACTCTACATGTTTCGTGACATGGTCGCTTCTTCAGGAGCCAATAGTGTGTCTATTTAGAAAAAAATGTAAACTTAATAAATACAGACATATTAAATGCAAAATCATCACAAATACCTTATAATCGATACAATTTAAAGGAGAAGTATGGGAAGGGTTAAATAACTAGCACATATTACCATCATCCCAAATCAGCCGTTCTTTCCTTTTGTATTTCTAGCATGTGCACTTCATCTTTCCTGTAGCTCCCAGTAATGTTTAAAAGTTCAGAGGGGGTGTATAGAAACTCAGCAACCCACTCCCCCTGTCTCTGTCCCCTCCCCTGGGAGATGTGGCCGTGCTTACTGCACAGGCACACATACAAGCATCAAGCTAGAGCGAGCAGGTTGGCCACATGGCTCTGTTATAAAAAAAAACAGAGTTGCGCTTGCAATGATGATTAAACATGCTGGATAATTAACCACTTTAAGACCGGAAGATTTGACCCCCTTCCTGACCAGGCCCTAATTTGCGATTCGGCACTGCGTTATTTTAACGGACAATTGAGCAGTCTGCTATATAACATACCAAAAAAAAAAAAAATGTAAAAATCTAAATTTTTTAACATTTTAGGCCAATTTGTTTTCTGCTACATATTTTTGGTAAAAAAAAAATTGCAATAAGCGTATTTTGATTGGTTTGCGCAAAAGTTATTGTGTTTACTAACTACAGGGAAAGATTTATGTCATTTTTATTGTTTTTTTTTTTACTAGTAATCGCGGCGATCTGCAATTTTTTTTTTATTTTGCGGGACTGCGACGTTGTGGCGAACAGATAGGACCCCTAACTGACACTTTTGGGGGGACCAGTGACATTACTACAGTAATCAGAGCTATAAATATGCACTGTTACTGTAATAATGACAATGGCAGGGAAGGGGTTAACCCTATGGTTGATAAATGTATGCCTCATGCTTACTGACGTGTGTGGGGGGAGGGGGTTCTGTGACACAGACAGAGATCGCAGGTTCAGCTATGCTGAATCCTGTGATCTCTCCCTGTCTGTCACTGAGAAGATCCGCCTGCTTTGTTTACATAAGCAGGCGGGTCTTCTCACACTTTTCCCTGACGATCGGGGGAAGGGAGGCGGCGATAGCCGCCTCTCCTCCTCCGGCCCGACTCCCGCTGTGTCTAAGTCTACGTCGCTGGACCCAGGGGAGCCGACCTGCCGCAGTAGAATTACTGTGAGCGGTCAGCAAGTGGTTAAAATATAAACATACAAATTATACATATAAAGGCCAAAGACTATCACATGAATAAAAGTTCCCAATGAGTGTTGTGACAGAAAGTGAGAACTGAGCTGGAAGACACTTTGTCACATATGGTTCCCAGTCAGAATATCATGCAGCCTACATCTGTCACCGTGTGCAACTGACCACCAGAGACACCGACACCTTAGATGTAAAAAATGCCTGCTTACCAGCAGTACTGGACCTCTTTTTTACAGGAGGCCAGTAACGCTTTTCAACTTATACGGCTAAAATATAAATATGTCTGGGAACTAGATGAATTTTGATAATTTACTGTCCACTCATAGGTATCATACCAGAGTACCACTAATCTAACTAACCTAGCAGACAACTAGGTCCACATTTTTCAGAGGTCACCTTTGCTTCTTCTGCAGCAGAACGAAGAGGTTCAGTCTATCTACAGGCTGTGTTTATACAGCTAAGAATGAATTACTGAATCCCAAGGTGTTATAATACCATTAATTGAATATATTTAAATTTAGTACAAAGAGGATATATATATATACAGTACACACACACACACACATATATGAATTTCTTTCAGAAGTAAGATGGAATGTTTAAAGTAAGGATAACATTATACCCAGGAAGTTTTTGAAGCTAAGATAGGGGCCACATCCGGTAGGAACTTCAAAAAAGTAAATTGAAAATCTAAGACCGAGAGAGGGAGCTTTATGAAAAAGTACTAATGAAGATGATGATGGCTATGGTGGATGTGATAAAGATGAATATGAAGCCCCGTTTTCTTGCTGAATTTTCCATTTTATTCCCAAAAATCCTATTAATTTGGGATGTGCCTAGAGGGTATAGTTTGGAATATTTTCTTACCTCTGATTGTAAGTAAAACTACTGATTAACTAAATGTTTTCACAGCCAATGGGCTAACTTGTCCACCAGATGGCACTCTAAGACTAGAAATCCATTTATTAGGTCTCCTGGGAATAAAATTGGATTCATTTGATTCAATCTTATATCATATAAAATATTTTTTATCCTTAGATTAATTTAATGGTATTTTGCTTAAGGGTATATAGTTATATTCTTGGGGTGTGTGGCATTATTTGTGATAGTAATCATTTGGTGATTTGTCATCTTAATCATGTACAGTAACACTGGCTAAAGAAGTATTATTTTATCCAGTGATCCATATTAATGTATTAATTATTACTTCTTCAAAATCTTTAGATACATCTTGCACCATCTCCATCTTACTTCAGAAAACATAGATTATGAAACACACTTCTTATTATAAGGATTATAATAAAACATAGATATGGTAATAGTCTTCTTATCATGACTGAGTCCTTTTAGATAGTATGATGTCTTGTCTATAATGTACACTTTAAAAAGTGATTTAACCTTTTATAGTCTTTTCCAAAAGTTTCCCAAAAGTAGAAACTGTTGTGTCTTATGAAAATATGGAAATATATAAAATCACTTTTTTTCCCAGATTAACTTTCTTTAGAACACAGTCCCAGAATATTTGCCCGTTACATAGTTACATAGTTACATAGTAGGTGAGGTTGAATAAAGACAATAGTCCATCCAGTTCAACCTGTGTAGGTGTGTGTGGCTATAATCATCTCGCATACCCCTGAATGTTCTGATCCTTGAGATGTACGTCTAGTAGTCTTTTGAAAGCCACCATACTACCTGCAGACACCACCTCTTGTGGTAGAGAATTCCACAATCTTGTAGCCCTAACAGTAAAGAACCCCCCACGTTGCCTGAGGTTAAAACGCTTCTCCTCTAATCGCATTGTATGCCCCCGAGTCCTCATGCAATCCCTTCGACTGTACAGCTTTTTTTCTAAGCCTAGATCCCCATTGAGATATTTTTCTAAGCCTAGATCCCCATTGAGATATTTAAAAATTGCTATCATGTCCCCCCTCAGGCGTCTCTTCTCCAGGGAGAATAAATCAAGCGATTGCAGACGCTCTTCATAATTAAGGTCCTCCAATCCCCTAATTAGTTTAGTTGCCCTTCTCTGGACCCTCTCCAGCTCCAACACATCCCTTCTGAGTACAGGTGACCAGAACTGGACAGAATACTCCAGATGAGGTCGGACCAGAGTTTTATAAAGTGGAAGGATTATAGTCTTATCTCTGGAATACATCCCTTTCTTTATGCATGCTAATATCCTGCTAGCCTTGGCAGCTGCCGCTTGACATTGCATGCTGTTGCCTAGTCTATCATCAACCAAGACTCCCAGATCCTTCTCCATTTTTGATTCTCCCAAGGTTTCCCCACCTAACATGTATTGTGCTTTTATGTTTCTAGTCCCCAAGTGCAAAACCTTACATTTCTCCACGTTAAACCTCATTTGCCATGTCGTTGCCCACTCCGTTATTATGTCCAGGTCATTCTGTAGGATATCTGCTTCATGCTGTGCTGTTATTGCCCTGCCCAATTTTGTGTCATCTGCAAAAACTGATATTGAACTACTGATCCCGTCCTCAATGCTGTTTATGAATAAATTGAACAAGGTTGGTCCTAGGACTGAGCCTTGGGGGACCCCGCTTGCTACCTCAGACCAGTCTGAGTATGCGCTGTTTATTACCACCCTTTGGACCCGCCCTTTAAGCCAGTTCCGTATCCAAGAGCAAACCCTGCTGTCGATACCTGCAGACCTTATTTTATAAATTAAGCGCTTATGGGGAACTGTATCAAACGCCTTAGCAAAATCTAGGTACACCACATCCACTGGTCTGCCCCTATCTAGCTCACAACTCACCTCCTCGTAGAATGTTAAGAGATTGGTTTGACAAGAAGGCCCAGTTGTAAACCCGTGCTGGTTACTACTGATGATGCGGTTGTCCTTAGCAAACTCTACAATATAGTCCCTTATCATCCCCTCCAGAAGTTTACATACTACTGATGTCAGACTGACAGGCCTATAATTTCCCGGTATATGCCTCTGACCCTTTTTGAATATCGGAATCACGTTTGCTTTCCTCCACTCCCCTGGTACATCTCCTGTCCTAATACTGTCCGCAAAGATCAGGAACAGTGGTCTGGATATAACCTTACTGAGTTCCTTAAAGAGGTTGTAAACTCGTTAAAAAATTTTTTTTTTCTTTTACAACCTGCAAGAGAAAGACATAATGAGCTAGTATGCATCGCATACTAGCTCATTATGAAATACTTACCTTAGAACGAGCCCCCGCCGTGCCGCTCTCTTACCTGTATGACGAGCGACATGTTCAGTCGCCCGTCTTCCGGGATCGCGGCATCCGGCCATCGGATTGGCCGGAGCCGCGGTGACGTCACTCCTGTGCACGCGCGCAGGAGCCGACGGTCACGGCACGGGGCTCTGAAGGAACGGCACGATCAGCCGTTCCTTCAGAGCGCATGCGCCAGTGACGTCACTGGCTGCATTAAAGGTAAATATCTCCTAAACCGTACATGTTTAGGAGATATTTACAGTACCTATAGGTAAGCCTTATCATAGGCTTACCTATAGGTACAACTTCCTGAGGAGGGTTTACTTCCTCTTTAAGTACTCTCGGGTGTACGCCATCCGGGCCTGGTGATTTGTTTGTGTTAAGTTTATCCAGCCTTTCCCTGATTTCACCCTCTGTTAGCCATAGTGGCAAGTCCTGTGCACTACTACTAACCATACAGTCATGGTCAGTGTACCCCTCCATTTCCTGAGTAAAGACTGACGAGAAAAAAGCATTCAGTACGGTTGCTTTTTCAGTGTCCTCTGTAACCATCCTCCCATCACCGTTAATTATGTGTGCAATATGCTCTGCCCTAGTTTTTTTGCTGTTGATATACTTAAAGAATTTCTTTGGGTTTTTTTTACTATCCTCCGCTATTTGTCTCTCAAAGTCTATTTTAGCCATCTTGATTTCGTGTTTACACTTCCTATTTGCCTCCTTGTATTGGTCGAAAGCCAATACTGTGCCCTCTGATTTATATTTCCTGAAGGCCAATTTTTTTTCCCATATAAGTTTTTTAAAGCTACGGTTTAGCCATCCAGGTTTGGCCTTGTCTCTTCTAAATTTATTTCCCATAGGAATGCACTGCAAGATGCCTTTGCTTAATATGTTCCTAAAGCATTCCCATTTTTCCTCTGTGGTCAGGGATCCCAGGGTTTGGTCCCAGTTTACCCTTTCCATCAATGAGTACAATTTTGGAAAGTCTGCCCTTCTGAAGTTAAGGGTTCTTATATTCCCCACTTGCCTTGCTATATTGTTATTTATGCTAAATGTGATCATCCTGTGATCGCTAGAGCCCAGGTTGTCCTGGACTCCTACCTCCGAGATTAGGTCTGGGTCATTAGTGATCAATAGATCCAGGATTGCATTATCTCTAGTCGGAGAATCCACCAACTGTGACATGTAATTATCCTGTAAGGTTTCCGTGAATTGACGGGCCTTATGTGAGTGTGTAGTCCCCTCTTCCCAGTTAATGTCGGGATAATTGAAGTCCCCCAATATGATGACTGATCCTAGCTTTGCCACTTTACCCAAAAGTGCTAAAAATTCCTGCTCTACCTCCTCCCCTTGTTTAGGTGGCCTATAGCAAACCCCCACAATTACTTTTCCCTTTTCTCCTTCCCTATGGAGTTCTACCCACACGGATTCTAACTCCATACTCATCCCTTCCGTAATGTCACTCCTCTCAATCACCTTTACATTATTCTTGACGTAGAGACAAACTCCTCCCCCTCTTTTTCCTACCCTGTCCTTCCGGTACACCGAATACCCTTGGATATTGGCCAGCCAGTCATGTGAGGGGTCGAACCAAGTCTCCGTTATTCCCACAAGGTCTATGTCCTCCTCATGTACTAACATTTCTAACTCATCCATTTTATTAGCTAGGCTCCTGGCATTAGCATATACCCCTCTTAGTTGTACGGAAGTTAAACGTGATTGGTGGTTATGTTTATTCCTGTTTGGTCTGCGGTTCTCCCGCACAGACCTACCGATTGACGCTGTGGACCTACTGTCGCTGCTGACCCTACAACTGTCTTCAGTCCTTTGCTCCCTCCTGACTGATTCTACTTCTGAGCCCTCCCCCCGTCTCCTAGTTTAAAAGCTCCTCCAACTTGGTGGCCATCTTTCTCCCCAAAAGAGCTGTACCGCCCCCATTAAGGTGCAGCCCATCCATACTAAAGAGCTGGTAGCCGACTGAGAAGTCGGCCCAGTTCTCCAGGAACCCAAACCCCTCCTTCCTACACCAGTTCCTCAGTCACTTGTTAAGTTCCCTAATCTCCTTCTGCCTCTCCTGTGTGGCTCGAGGTACAGTCAGTATTTCAGAGAAAACCACCTTGGAGGTCCTTTTCCTCAATCTATTACCTAAGTCCCTGAAATCGTTCTTTAGGATCTTCCACCTACCTTTAACTTTGTCATTAGTGCCCACATGCACCATGACCGCTGGGTCATCCCCAGCCCCCCACATCAATCTGTCTGCCAGATCTGCGATGTGCCAAACTCGGGCGCCCGGTAAACAACATACTGTTCGGTTCACGAGATCTTTTTTACAGATTGCCCTCTCTGTCCTCTTGATAATTGAGTCCCCAACTACCACAACCTTTCTAACCTTTCCTGAGTTACAGCCCCCCTTCTTCCTGGAGCCGTCCCTCCCCTGGCAGCTGGGGGAGGGCGCATGCTCCAGCCCTTCCACCCCTGAGCTGATATCCCCCTCAACCTGCAACTCGGCAAACATGTTGGGGTCTATCAACTCAGGACTGGCCTCCCTGACTCTCCTCCCACTAACATTCCTAACAGTCACCCAGCTGCGTACCTCTGATGCCTGCGTCTCTTCTACTCCTCCCTCCTCTATGCTGGCCCCTGCCAGCGCCTGATGGGTAAAGTCCAAGCTCCTTTCCAGGTTGTAGATGCCACGCAGTCTTGTCACTGTGTTCTCTAGGTCCACGATGTGGGCTTCCAGAGCAACAAGTCGCTCACATCTTGCACAGCAGTATTCGTCCTCGATTGGTTCATCAAGGAACGCATACATGGCGCAAGAAGTGCACTGAGTGGCATCCGCAATCCTGTCGGACATTATTACCCACTACTCTATGGGGATATATTAACGACCTGCTCTTCCTTACCTACACTACCTCTAACTTCCCTGGTACTAAACCTGGGGTACCCACCAGTCGCTAATACCCTCACCAGTCACTAGATACTCACCAGTCGCAAGGATCCTCACCAGTCGCAAGGATCCTCACCAGTCGCAAGGATACTCACCAGTCGCAAGATACTCACCAGTCGCAAAGATACTCACCAGTCGCAAAGATACTCACCAGTCGCAAAGATACTCACCAGTCGCAAAGTTAAATGTCTCTTGTGTGTAATCTTCTCATTTTGTTACCATTATTGTCAATTCAAGGAAACCTTACACTAAACTTGGACTATAGAAGAAGTCTTCAGAAAAAACCTTGATTACCCTGAAGCTCAAACAAACTTTCCTTTCATAGCCAATTATCAGAGTCTTATGGTTTGCAAATTTGTATAAATGTGGAGATGGTGGGTTCATCAGAAGGTTATCTGGCCAACCCATTGAGAAAAATGTTATCTGCACAACTTTTATTTCATAATTTAAAATCAGAGCAACTCTGATAATTATAAGTGACTTCTTTATAATAAATGGAGATAAAGCATTTCCTCAGATTGGGTTGTGCTGTGCTCACTATGATATGAGAACTGAAGTTCTAGGACCCCAAAGACCCGTGACACCAGGGTTACTGTGTATATTCAGGATGAGCCCCGCCTCTGCACACTGCATGATCCGAGCCAGAAGAAGCCCCACCCACGACCACCAATGGGGATCAGTATAGAGGCTGATGGAGGAGGGGCTTAAAGATGACATTTTTACATAGGGACCTCTGTAGCTCACATATGGACATGATCTGCAGTGATGGAGGTCTACTGATACCTTTATTATTTTAGGAAAGATATCTAGATACTGGAATGGAGAAATTCTGCTATGAGGGGCTGAAGTCATTTCCCATGATCCTAAGAGAGATCATTATTTGAGATAGGTCAGATAGTTTGCTCCAGCATAAATGATTACACCATATTGGTCAGTAGGAATGGGCGAACGGTTCGGCCCAAGAAGGAGTTCAGGCTGAACATTTGCCTGTTCGGCCGTTTGCCAAACACCTGAATTTGCAGGGTGTTCCCCCGGGTGTTCGCCCCAACAAACACCCTGTAATGCACAGTGCATGCAAAGGTTTGCCCAACCAAGGTGCAGTGTAAGCTGGTTGTTAAGGATTGGAGCCAGGAAGCCGGCAGAGGTGACCCTAACAACCGATGAGTCATCAGCTGTCAATGGCTTCCCCGTTGACAGCTGAAAAAAATATAAAATAAACAAAAAAACGGTACGGGGTCCCCCCAGTCCATACCAGGCACCGTGGGTCTGGTATGGATTTGAGGAGGAACCCCATGCCAAAAAAAAAAAGGCCCCTAAAATCCATACTAGACCATTGTCTGAGCATGCAGCCGGGCATGTCAGGAAAAGAGAGGGGACGAGTGAGCGCCCCCCTTCCTGAACCATACAATGGGGTGCTGGGTGCTTTGGGGCAGAGGGGGATTTGCTCCCACTTCGAAGCACCTTGTCTCCATGTTGATGTGGACATGGGCATCTTCTTGACAACCCTGGGCTGTGGTTGTTGGGGTCTTATCTTTAACAAGGGGGCTCCCAGATCCCCCCGCCTATGTGAATGGGTATCGGGTGAAAATGTCAAAAAGTAATAACCACAAGAAACAGTTTTTGATAAATCCTTTAATAACAAATAAAAAAATAGTGCCCTTCCATGTAAATCCATAGTCAGTCACGATGCCCGATGGACCCAAAAAATAAAAAAAATAAAACGCTCTCGCCTCCCGTTGGCCCCGCCTCATTCTGTTTCTATGGTTCTTTTACTTTTTGACACTTTTTTGGTGAATGGGTAGGGGTACGATGTACCCGATGCCCATCCACAAAGGGTGGGGGGGGGGTAGGAACAGGGGGCACCCCTGTTAAAGTGGGCTTCCAGATTTTAATAAGGTTGTTGGGAAGAGGCCTTTGTCCCCATCAACGTGAGGACAAGGTGCTTTGGGGTAGGGGGGCAGGGCCCAACTCCCCCATGTTATTGACTGGGGGGACCCCATGCCATTTTTTTCTTTATTTTTTCAATAGCCGGGTGCCAATAATTGTAACTGCGAGTCATTTTAATTGGCATTTGGCTCGTTCTTTTTTTCTTTAGAAATTTCATTTTTGCTGTAGCATGTTTTTTTTTTTTTTTTGCGCTACTTTACAGGGACATTAAGGGGACCCCCCAGCACTATATTTTATGGAATTTTTAATATTTATTGTTTTACTTTAAGCATAATTAGAATCACTGCTCCTGAAAAAACTATTGTTTGTTTTTAAAATGATTTTTGATACATGTCCCCCAGGGCAGTACCCAGACCCCCATATTGCATATACTGTAAACCTTCAAAATTAGCACTTTTAATTTGTCCTGTTCAAATCCTATAGATTTCAATGAAATTTGCCATTTGGGTTAGAACATTTCCCCTGTTCGGAAGTTCTGCTGCGTACCAAACAGGAGGGTGTTCAGCCCATTCCTATTGGTCAGAATCTCCTGGTCATTGTGCAACCAGCACTAGGGCATATGAGCTGTAATATGATTGGTTACTAAGGGTGACACAGAAACTTTCCTGTGAGGACACATTTTAAGATTCAGTAATAATTTATATCAGTTTTGTTTGTAAAAAATGGAGTTCAGTAGATGATCTGCAATTGTTTACAGAACTGTTATCAAATCCCCAATTGTCTAATGAATGCTGCACTTCAAAGCCTGAAATGTGACTGAATGGAGTGGAATTGTGTTCTCTGTCCATGTGATAGGGTTATTTTTATTGTTCACCCCCTGTCATTTTCACCCCCCCCATGTCATCTTCCTACCATCCCACTCCCTGTCATCTTCATCCCCCCCTGTCAACTTCCTACAATCACATCTTTGTCATTTTCATCCCTCCCTGTCTGCTTTCTACCATCCCACCCCCTGTCATCTTCATCCCCCCTGTCATCTTCATCCCCCCTGTACCCCACTGTCAGCTTCCTACCATCCCACCCCCTGTCATCTTCATCCCCCCTGTACCCCACTGTCAGCTTCCCACCATCTCACCCCTGTCATCTTCATCCCCCCTGTACCCCACTGTCAGCTTTCTACCATCCCACCCCCTGTCATCTTCATCCCCCCTGTACCCCACTGTCAGCTTCCCACCATCTCACCCCCTGTCATCTTCATCCCCCCTGTACCCCACTGTCAGCTTTCTACCATCCCACCCCCTGTCATCTTCATCCCCCCTGTACCCCACTGTCAGCTTCCCACCATCCCACCCCCTGTCATCTTCATCCCCCCCTGTGCCCCACTGTCAGCTTCCCACCATCCCACCCCTTGTCATCTTCATCCCCCCTGTACCCCACTGTCAGCTTCCCACCCCTGTCATCTTCATCAGCCTGTACCCCACTGTCAGCTTCCCACAATCCCACCCCTTGTCATCTTCATCCCCCCCCTGTACCCCACTGTCAGCTTCCTACCATCCCACCCCTTGTCATCTTCATCCCCCCTGTCACCTTCATCCCCCCCTGTCACCTTCATCCCCCCCCTGTCACCTTCACCCCTTGTCATCTTGTACCCCTGTACCCCCACTGGCAGCTTCCTACCACCCAAGCCCCTTAAATTTACTGGTGCACATCATATATGATGAACGCAGGGACAATTTTTTTCTTCCAGCGACAACATGGACACAAGGACATTTCTCCTTCCAGTGAAACCACCAATGCAGGGAATTTTTTCTTTCAGTGACACCAAGGATGCAGGGACATATTCTTTTTTCCAGTGAAGCCACAAATGCAGGTGCATTTCTACCTAAGACCCTGCTCACCCATAGTGCAGTGACCGGGCTTTACAAATGTTTATGTTTTTTTTTTGGGGGGTGCAAGCAGCTGGTCTTGCCTAGGGCGCAAAATAGTCTAGCACCGGCCCTGCCTCCAGGCTTTCTAGGAGCAAAACGTACACATATAATTTTCAGACAACCTATCACTCTTTTGAAGGCCCTGGAGCACCAGGACAATGGAAACGCCCACAAAATGTCCCCATTTTGGAAAGCAATCACCCCAACACATAATCTAGGAGGCATAACGCTTCTTTTGAACATGTAATTTTTTTCCACAAGTTTTTGGAAAATGTGGAAAGAATTTCCCATTACAATTTTTTGAGGCACTGTAGGGCAATGATAAGCACTGACATGGCATGGATGTGGCACGAATGAGCACTGAGGTGGCATGGGTGAGCACAGATGAGGCATGGATGTGGCACGGATGAGGCATGGATGAGCACTGATGTGGCACGGATGAGCACTGACATGGCATGGATGTGGCACGGATGAGCACTGAGGTAGCATGGGTGGGCACATATGAGCCATGGATGTGGCATGGATGAGGCATGATTGAGGAATGGAGGAGGCAGGTGGTGAACAGTGCTACAGGCTCCCTCCTCTCCTCGCTCGCTGTACCGATCGCTGTGTACAGAGTGCGAGGAGAGAATTGAACTGGACATGCGCCGATTTGCTGACAACTGATAACTCCGTCATTGAACGGAGCGATAACGTTGTAGAGAGCAGCTGTCATTGGCCCTTTTTCATGATCTGTGGTGCATAATGCCCCATGAGGCATGATCCGCCGTGAAGCAGGGGCGCGTCGGGAAGCGCAATTCTGGGAGGACGTCATTTTACGCCTTCCCAGAATAAGCCGACCGCGCTATCATTCGGCTATGTGTCGGCAAGTGGATAATTGCTGTGCATCCTCTTGCAGCAAATGACTGACGCTGTCCTGAAATATCTCAGCTGACTCCTCCATGTCAATTGGTGGGGCAATGACAGGAGTATCTGTTGATGAGGAGGAAGAACATGGAGCTTTAGCAGCTACTGATGACTTCAATCATTTCTGCTTCTGGGAGACAGAGGAGGAGGAGGAGGAGGATGAAGACTTGGTTAGACACTCCACCACTCCTCTTCATATCTGGGTGTAAAAGAAAGGCCCATGTACCCTACATCTAGATGCTGCACCCCTGATGTGGTCTGTGGATATGAATGCTGGAAGAAAGGCATGCCATGCCACTCCACAATTAATTAAGTAGATTTTTATCATTGTAAATGTGCACAATCATGGGGCTTGTCTTATTCTGACATCAAAAGGTTAAATAACAAATCAACAGAGAGCTGAGCTCAGCCTCGCCCTGTGCAGATGAGTTGTTACGAGCTCAGTTGTATTTCTAGCTCCAGACTTTCACTTTCTCTTCTGTCAGCGATGGCGTCTGCAGATCTGAGAGCTGAGCTGGAATGTTCCGTCTGTCTGAACATTTATACAGATCCTGTAATCCTGAGATGTGGACACAACTTCTGCCGGGTCTGTATTGATGGTGTGCTGGATACACAGGGGGGGTCTGGAGGATATTGCTGTCCTGAATGCAGAGAGAAGTTTCCGGATCGTCCTGCACTGCACAGGAACATGAAACTACGTAACATAGCAGAGACTTTCCTGTCTGCTCAGCCAGATAAGGAGGAGCTTGGGGTCTTCTGTACTTACTGTGTGGACTCTCCTGTACCTGCTGTTAGATCCTGTCTGCTCTGTGAGGCCTATCTGTGTGAGAAACACCTGAGAGTCCACAAAAAGTCCCCAGAACACATCTTATGTGACCCCACCTTGTCCATGGAGAGCAGGAAATGCTCCGTCCATAAGAAGATCCTGGAGTATTACTGCACTGAGGATGAGACCTGTGTCTGTAAGTTTTGTGTGACTGGAGAACATCGGGGACACCAGATGGATATGATGGATGAGGCTTCTGAGAAGAAGAAGAAGACACTGAGGAATGTTCTGCAGAAACTTCTGACAAAGAGAGAAGAGATAGAGGAAAGAGTCCAAAATCTGCAGGAACACAGGAGGAAAGTAGAAGAAGAAGCAGCTGGTGACACCGAGAGAGTCACTGCCCTGTTTATAGATCTCAGGAGACGTCTGGAAGACCTGGAGAAGAGAGCCCTGAGGGAGATCTCCGGGCGGGCAGAGCGGATCTCCATCTCCATCCGGGATCTGGAAATAAAGAAGGAGGAGCTGTCCAGGAAGATGGTGGACATTGAGGAGCTGTGTAACATGACGGATGCACTGACTGTCTTACAGGAATCAGACACAGGTGACTTGTGTGATACTGAGGATGGAGATAATGAGGACAGAGAGAGACATGAGGAACTCCTCCATGATGGAGGGGGTCTGGGTGTGGCGGGGGTCTTACACACAGGTTTATCTGATATAATAAGAGAGGTAAATGTATACTTCTATATACAGGGAGCTGCAGACATATTACTGGATGGAAACACAGCTAATAATTATCTACAGATATCAGATGACAGGAAAACTGTATCCAGGTCAGATATAGACCAGAATCACCCCAAAATACCAGAGAGATTCCAGTGTTATCAGGTGATGAGCAGTCAGAGTTTCTCCTCAGGGAGACATTACTGGGATGTGGATGTCAGGGGATCGAGGAATTGGATAATTGGGATGTGTTACCCCAGTATAGACAGGAGAGGGGTGCAGTCAGAGATTGGAATGAATAAGAAGTCCTGGGGATTGGACAGGGAAGATGATGAGTATTCGGTGATACATGACAGTAAACTGACCTGCTTACCCACCAATCTCTCCAGTAACAGAGTTAGGATAGATCTGGATTATGAGGCCGGGCGGATCTCCTTTTATGATCTGTGTGACCCGATCCGACACCTCCACACCTTCACCACCACCTTCACTGAGCCCCTCCATGCTGTGTTATATGTAGATGAAGGTTGTATAAAGATATGTGGGGGGAGGCGGGAGATGTGAGAATTCTGCCCACAGTCTGGTGACATCACAGGGACGGGTGGTGGGATTGGTTCATTGATCAGCCAATGATTGGAGGAAGTGTTTTTTCCTGGGAGAAGTATGAGGGCTGCCATTGCAGGCCTCCTTCTGAAAATGCTAGTTCCCTGGCTGTGTAATGTAAGAACTTATAAAGTGATAGTAAAGGTAAAATAAAAAATGACATATGATGGCGTCTGTCACTGACATGAACATCGCAGTCTTTGTTTTTCGGAGTCCCCCTGTAACTTCCTTCTTTTACCTGTTGGTTCTGCTGTTATTTCCCAACTTCCTATAACAGACCAATCTGTCCAGCAGAAGTGGCAGTTAGAGGGTTGGGACAAACCATTTACTACTGACAAGGGTGCTTACAATGATCAGCTTTTTATTCATTGATGGAAAACCTTTATTCCAAAAGGAGACACAAATGTTGGTGTAACGGCTTATAAAGTGTTATCTGGAGTTCTCCTTTAATTTGTTAGTCACTTAAACATAGAAACATAGAAACATAGAATGTGTCGGCAGATAAGAACCATTTGGCCCATCTAGTCTGCCCAATATATCTGAATCCTATGAATAGTCCCTGGCCCTATCTTATATGAAGGATAGCCTTATGCCTATCCCATGCATGCTTAAACTCCTTCACTGTATTTGCAGCTACCACTTCTGCAGGAAGGTTATTCCATGCATCCACTACTCTCTCAGTAAAGTAATACTTCCTCATATTACTTTTAAACCTTTGCCCCTCTAATTTAAAACTGTGTCCTCTTGTGGTAGTTTTTCTTCTTTTAAATATGCTCTCCTCCTTTACCGAGTTGATTCCCTTTATGTATTTAAAAGTTTCTATCATATCCCCTCTGTCTCTTCTTTCTTCCAAGCTATACATGTTAAGGTCCTTTATCCTTTCCTGGTAAGTTTTTTCCTGCAATCCATGTACTAGTTTAGTAGCTCTTCTCTGAACTCTCTCTAGAGTATCTATATCCTTCTGGAAATATGGCCTCCAGTACTGCGCACAATACTCCAAGTGAGGTCTCACCAGTGTTCTGTACAGCGGCATAAGCACTTCTCTCTTTCTACTGCTTATACCTCTCCCTATACATCCAAGCATTCTGCTGGCATTTCGTGCTGCTCTATTACATTGTCTTTCCACCTTTAAGTCTTCTGACTTATGTAAAGTCCATCTAAATCTACTAATCCAACACCCCCCTCTCCAGACAATGCTGCTGTCCAAGGGGGTCTCCACTGCCCCTCCTCCATAGATAGAGGAGCCACCCTAAGACAGGAAGTGTGTTACTGGAAGGATCACCAGGGGAAAATAAAGGAGAAAAACAGAAAACTAATGCAGCCACCACATCTAAGGATTGGTAAGCTCCAATATATCTTATTTTTGTTTTTGAGTTTTATTCCACTTTGAGTCTCCAACCCGGAACAAGTATGTTGGGAATAAGAATCACAGAAGTGTCAGAATTCCTTACCTCTATACTTGTTCCGGGTCAGAGACTGAGACAGTATTGAAGGGAAAGCATAACAGCCAAGAAACTAGCATTCTCACAAGGAGAGTTCATCAATAGCTGCCCCATGATTCTCTCATGACAGATTCCCTTCAACCCTTTCTCTGCCAGAACCTTTTTTGCATTTTTTGCATTCATGTATAAAACATAATTTTAGTCTTGAAGATTAGATAAAACCCCCAAACATGATCTATTTTCTGAAAGCAGACACCCCAGAGAATAAAATAGTGTTAGTCCCAATTTTGTATCTCACACGATATTAGCACAACAGTTTATTAAGCACTAAATTTCAGTAAATAAAACACAAAAAATAATTTTAGGGCACACAGACACAATAAATGACCCACATTTTTGGTAAAAGATAAAAGATGAGTTTGTACCGAGTAAATAGATACCCAACATGGCAAACCTTAAAATTGTGTGCGCCCGTGAAATGGGGACAAACTTCGGTGCCTTATATTTTCCATAGGAGACACTTTATAATCCCCTACAGGTCATCAGTTTAGAGATAACTGTGAGAAATGGGCAGAGAGTTATTGATCTGAGTCCGGTGTGTGTGGTGATATGTAATGTGTGGTGCAATCAATGGCCTTGTGTGTAGGTGTCCCTGACACGTGCATTTACATTCATGCATGTATGGGGGGAGTGGCACCCAAAGATTTCGGGGGGCTGACTTTAGGTGCTTAGCTGTAACTTTCATTTTTTACATTTCTCTTTTACTAAACTTTTTTTTTCATCACATGGGGACAATGTGATGCCTTTTTGGGTGACAGATTCTCTTTAATGAGACATCAGGGGTATAAAAGGCCCCTAATGTCCCACCTATCTTCCATTATAGCTTATGGAGCACAGATCGCACTCCGTTAGCTTTTTCCCTGCTAGCTGGTGAAAGTGACAGCGAGGATCAGAAGTGACATTTTATACATTACTTCCGGGTCATTAGCAGGAAGCGGAGATCAGAGAACGGACATTTGCTGATCTCCATTCCCTCCTCTTGGTGGCCCCACCATGCCGGTCACAGGTCCATCAATGAGGCCAGGAAACATGGCGGGAGCACGCGATCTGTGAACAAAATATAGTGTCTCTGCCCATACTTGCTGGACTTGCTTTAGGCGATCCATATCCAACACATGCAAATGTGTAATAGTATCACTCTATGCACCTTACCAGATCGCTGCTCTTTAAATCACTTTCCACAAAAGTCATCCACTTCCAGCAGTCCTTCTTCACTCCAGCATCTCTCCAGGGTTCCCATGCAAACAATATCATGCAGAGACCATAGTGCAGTACATACTTATTATATAATTTTATTTATTACAATCCATGCACTTTCAGTGAGACATTCAATGAAAAAACGCATTGTAACCACTTCTAAAATAACCACCGTGGCACTTCCAGTGGGCGTAATTGTGTCACTTCTGGTGTCTGACATCACTTCCAACCTGTTTTGTCATTAAAACTATTTATATCTCACTTCCACCCATAGTTGCCCTACATCCCTCCATTTAATTGAACCACTTGCTGACTGTGCTATAGAAGAATGATGGCTACAGCGTGGCCGGTAGTGATGAGCTTCGTGTTTGAGTCAAACCTAAGTACGACTCGAACACTGCCTGTTCGCCCGTTCGCCGAATGGCGGACAAATGGACTTCTTCGTGGGAACTTAGAGTCCCCGCATCCATAATTAATTTAATAGGTTTTATTTAATATCCATAATCAATATCAATCATCCACTGGCCAGGGAATCAAACCCACAGCCTCTCATTTGCAAGCCGGTTATTCTAGCACCTACGCCACCGAGCCAGCTGTTTAACCCAAGACTCTCTCTGCCTAACTTCTATCTGAGTTTGACAGCTCTTTTATAGTGCTCTGATGTCAACAGCGCCCCATAATCCACTGCTCAGGTGCAGTGAATAAATTACTGATGTCACGTCAGAAGGGGCGGGGACAATTCATAGGTTTTAATTAAAATCCATAATTAATATTGACCGCCCGCTGGACCAGCTACGCCACTGAGCCAGCTGATTAACCTAAGACTCCCTTTGCCTAACTAACTTCTATCTGAGTTTGACAGCTCTTTTACAGGGCTGTGATGTCCCCAGTGCCCCATAATCCATTGTTTAGGTGCAGTGAATAAATTATTGACATCAGTAATTCACTGCATCTGAGCAGTGGATTATGGGGCACTGGTGATGTCAGAGCCCTATAAAAGAGCTGTCAAACTCAGATAGAAGTTAGTTAGGCAGAGAGAATGTTAAAGTGGAGTTCCACCCATTTTTGCAAGTTGAGCCCTATGTAATCCCCTTTAAATATACTAATGCCAATGTGAACAATTTTTTTTTAAGGAAATACCTTTAATCTTCTGTATTCATCTGCACTTCCGGGTCCTGATGCTTTCGGCGATTACGCCACTCGGCGATTCTCAAGGGCTCCTGGAACATGTATCCCAGCAGCCCTTGCAATTTGCCTAGTGACGAAATCTCGTGTGATTTCCAGTGCTCAGGAATGTATTGCGTTCAGTCCGTGCTCCGCCCCGCCTCTTCTCAGTGACTGAAAGCATTACATCCCGTAGAACTCACTGAGAGGAGGCAGGGCGGAGGCGGGGTGGGGCAGGGCAGTGTATCGGATGCATTATCCAACGATAGTCAGAGAGCAGAGGGGAGAGAATGTAATGTCAGATTCTCCCTCGCTCTCTGCACTATCGGTTTATGCTTCTGTGATTTTCATAGTGAGAAATGGAGGAATATTATCTGATTACAGAACAGTCACACAGCTCGGGGCACATTAAAGGGGCACTCTCACTGCACAGGGGGCACATTAAAAGGGGCACTCTCACCGCACAGGGGACACATTAAAGGGGCACTCTCACTGCACGGGGGCACATTAAAGGGAAACTCTCACCGCACGGGGGCACATTAAAGGGGCACTCTCACCACACCGGGGCACATTAAAGGGGCACTCTCACCGCACAGGGGGGACATTAAAGGGGCACTCTCACCGCACAGGGGGGACATTAAAGGGGCACTCTCACCGCACAGGGGGCACATTAAAGGGGCACTCTCACCACACGGGGACACGATGTAAGGGGGCACTCTCACCACACGGGGACACAATGTAAAGGGGCACTCTCACCGCACAGGGACACGATGTAAGGGGGCACTCTCACCGCACGGGGACACAATGTAAAGGGGCACTCTCATGGGGACACGATGTAATAAATAAATAATAAAGGGGAGCTCTGACTGGAATTTTAAAGGGGAACTCTGACTGAAATATTAAAGGGGAACTCTGACTGAAATATTAAAGGGGAACTCTGACTGGACACATAAAGGGGAACTCTGGCCGGAAAAAATAAAGGGGAACTCTGAGTGGGACACTGGATGTAAAGGGGCACTCTGATGGGGACACTGATGTAAAGGAGGACTCCTTTATATCCAGTGTGTCCCCGTCAGAGTCCTCCTTTACATCCATGTCCCCATCAGAGTCCTCCTTTACATCCAGTGTCTCAGTCAGAGTTCCCCTTTATTATTCCAGTCAGAGTTCCCCTTTATTATTCCAGTCAGAGTTCCCCTTTATTATTCCAGTCAGAGTTCCCCTTTATGTGTCCAGTCAGAGTTCCCCTTTATGTGTCCAGTCAGTCAGAGTTCCCCTTTAATATTCCAGTCAGAGCTCCCCTTTAATATTCCAGATGGAGAAAACAGGCGCCACACTAAGTGCAGTATTTCAGGATAACATGTTTAATAGACCAACGAAAAGGTACTCACAAACGGTTATGTAAAACCAGCATAACAGTATTATGAAGGGGAATGAGAATGGTGATCCCAGTGTCCGAATTCAGGATGGCACAAGCGGTCTCAGAGCGCTGGGTTGTAACGAGTGGAAGATCGGTACTTCCCATCTACTGGGGACACAGCACTAGCCGTTCTGACGTCACTTCCGGGATGCGTATTGGCGCCGGCGACGTGTTGTCGGAGCATGTGCTCCTTCCTCAGGCCGATAATGCGGCATTTTGGACAAGGGCTTAAAGCGGAGTTCCGGGCACAAAAACTATATTTTTTTTTGTGCCCCTCCGCTAGGTAGACCTCACCTGAAAAGGAATTGGATAGTTATTTTTTTTTTTGTTTACTTACCTTGTAATTGAAGATCGAAAATACTCACCTCAGAGTACTTCCTCCCTCGAAGCCGCGGCTCACCCCATCACTTCCTGTCTCGCTATGATTCCTGGGAGCTGAACGTCATAGCTCCCAGGAATCAATGCGACGGCACCGGCCCCGCTCGTCATTTCCGGGCGACGCCGCATTCCCCTGCTAAACAGCTTCTGGGCATGCCCAGAAGCTGTGGAGGAATGCGGCGCCGCACCGGAAATGACGAGCGGGGCCGGTGCCGTCGCATTGATTCCTTGGAGCTATGAAAATGAATAATGACATCTATACATATATTTATGTTTTTATAATAAATTATATTAAATTATATTATATTAAATTATATTATGATAATATATCCCTATGTGTAACAATATGGGGATATATATTTATATAATGTGTATTTTTAAACTTTTAAATGTTCTGATTTATGATATAATGTACTATTGTAATGTACTATCATCATATTTATTCATCCATTTATTTATGTTTATTTTTATTCTTATTTTTATTTATTTTACTTTCAATAGATTTTTATTGAAAAATTATAAAATACACATAACAAACCAATAACGGTTTAACAAGAAATAGCCGTATCAAGCATGTACAGAGAATCAACATAATGAAAAAAAAACATTAAGGTAATGAACACATATATGCATACCATAAGTGCTGTGTAATGTCCGTGCATCAAAGGGGCATGGCATATGAACACATTAAGCAATGTAAACAACTAAGTAACTTCTGTAAACAACTAAGTAACTTCTGTCATCCAGGAACCCGGGAGAAGTATGGGCTTTGTAACCATGACTGCCAGTCGGAATGAAACTTAGGACCCTTAGCCTTGGAGTAGGCATATGCCTTTTCCAGTGAGCATTGCATGTTTATCAGGCGGATAGCTTCCATGTGTGAGGGTGGTATAGGCTGTTTCCAGTAACGCGCTATTACCGTTTTGGCCGCCACCAGTATATGTACCACGACCGTCCTCAAGGCGGGTGGAAAAGAGTCCAAACACAACGAGAGGAGGGCCAAAGCTGGATCGGGCTTCCTGAGAACGCCAGTTGTAGTAGATAGAACCTCAAACATCCTTCTCCAGAACCTAGATAGGCTCTTGCAGGACCAGAAAATATGCAAAAGTGTTCCGATTTGGTCGCAATTGCGCCAACAGGCAGGGCTCTGAGAGTCGTAAATCTTTGACAGTCGGTACGGCGTTAGGTACCAGCGAGTGAGGATCTTCTGGGCTTGTTCCCAGTGGTTTACGCATTGGGTAGATTTATATGAGCCACGGATAGCAGTCTTCCATTGAGCCTCGGAGAAAGATGTTTGCAGCTCCCTCTCCCACGCCAACATGTGGGGGGACTTGGAGAACCCCGCTTTCTGACCAAGGAGGTTATAGAATAACGAAATACCTTTTACCGGGGTGGATGGGGATGTGAGGAAATTCCACACCTGTATGGGGAGGTTGATTACCGGAGGAGGGTGTTTGCGAAGGAAACTAGCTATGCTGTTGTAGGAATAATGTGTCTGTAGTGGTAAGCCAAACTCCGAACGCAGGGATTCGAATGATTTGAGAGAGTTGGATTGCATGAGCTGGTCTACTGAGACGATACCTGCCGCCTGGAGGATGGAGAGATTGGTGTGGGGAAGTAACCTACATAACGTGGCGATCGGGATCCGGACTGGTATGGTTTTAGACGCAGTAGGGAGCTGTGTGAGAAGGGTACGCCAAGCTCTCAGCGTGGCTTGAGTGGGCAGAGGTAAACAATGAAGTTCTAGCGGTTTCCATATATCAGCTAGTAGCAGGTCCGATAGGGCACCAGCTTTGGAGAGGGTAGATTCAACAGAGACCCATGGAGTGTTATGTTGGTCCGAGAACCAATGGCGCAGAGATGACAGGCGGGACGCTATATAGTAGTCATTAATGTCAGGGAGGCCCAATCCCCCTATTGATTTGTGTTTAACCATGTGGGATCGCGCGCATCTAGCCCTTTTTTTCTGCCAAACGAACGTGTGTAACAGTTTATTGAAGGGGAGAATGGCCTTCTTTGAGAGAGGGACTGGCAAGGTGCGGAAGACGTACAGGATCTTGGGCAGGCAAACCATCTTGAACGCGGCTATACGCCCCATCCAAGACAGTTCGACGATTTTAAGCTTAGCGACATCCGAGGCTATAGATTTCAAAAGGGGGGTGACATTTGCCGTAACCATGTTGGAGGTGGGGAAGATCAAATCTATACCCAGATAATGCAGGGGCTGAGTGGACCATGTATACGGTAGGCTAGCCTGTAGGTGGGATCGTGCCGTCGGGTGGACCCCCATGTCGAGTATGACTGATTTGTTGAAATTGACCTTATAATAAGAAATCTTGCTGAATGTCTGAAGGATATTGTGGGTGACCGGCAAGGATATAATGGGGTTTGTGAGGCTTAAGATGACATCATCAGCGAAAAGTGTGCCGCTGCCGCAGTTGTGCCGCTAGCGGTTCTATCAAAAGGTTGAAAATTAGAGGGGAGAGCGGACATCCCTGACGGGTTCCAGTCGAAATGGGGAAAGATTTAGAGAGCATGCCGGCAGACAACACTCTAGCGGAGGGGTTCGTATATAGAGTGAGGATGGCAGACAAGATAGGGCCCGCAAAGCCAAATTTTCGTAGGACGGCCTGCATGTATCCCCAGTGTACTCGGTCGAACGCCTTCTCTGCGTCAATAGAGAGTAGCAGAGAAGGCGTTCGAGTGCGTTCCGCATGATGCATCAGATTGACAACGCGTCTGGTGGCATCTGGGGCCTGGCGGCCCTGGACAAATCCCATCTGGTCTGCCCCCACTAAAGTAGGGAGTACCGTGGCTAGGCGATTTGCTACTATTTTAGCATAGATTTTCAAATCGGTATTGAGCAAGGATATGGGCCTAAAGCTTGCCGGGGTGTTGGGTGGTTTCCCTGGCTTGGGGAGAGTAGTGATGTTGGCCTGTAGCATTTCGGATGGTAAAGAACCTGTGTCGATAGCCTGCGTAAAAAGAGATAACATATGAGGGGACAGGATGTCTTGCATAGCCAAATAGTATTCATTAGTTAGGCCGTCAGGCCCAGGGGACTTGTTCGATGGCATAGACTTAATAGTTTTAAATAGTTCTGAAGAGGAGATGGGATTATTAAGGAGTGCAAGTGCATCCTCTGATATGGAGGGGAGTTGAAGGTGTTGGAGAAAGGCTTGGATGTCAGCGTCGGTAGGTTGCGGCGTGGAACTGTCAGTGTTCAAATTGTATAGGGCCCCATAGTAGTCCGCGAAAGCATCCGCGATGCTTTGGGGGTGAGTAAGTTTTGCGTTGGTGTGTGGGTGAATAATAGAATCTATTTTGGTGCGGACACGTCGGGCCTTGAGTCGGGAAGCCAGGAATTTTCCGGCTTTGTTGTGAGATGAGTAATAGGTCATGCGGAGTTTTGCTAACAGTTTGTCATGCTGTTCGGTTAGCAGCCTGCGAAGGTCTGCTCGAAGAGCTGTCAGTTTAGAAGCGTGCGTCTGGTCTGGAGATGTTTTGTTCAATTCGTCAATAGAGTGTATTTCCTCAGTAAGCCGTTGGAGGGCGGCATTGCGCTTTCTTTTTAGTCTGGAACCTGCCTGGATCAGTAACCCTCGGATGAATGCTTTATGCGTGTTCCATAATGTGGAAGGGGCAATATCAGGGGTGTCGTTAACATGGAAGAAATCCTGTAGGTTCTTCCGTAAGTGTTTCAGGGAGTAAGGGTCAGAGAGAAGGGAATTGTTGCACCTCCAAATGAAGGAGGTTGTGGAAGGGGGACTGGTAGACAGAGTCATATGGACTGCGGCATGGTCCGACCATGTGATGGTGCTTATGGAGGTGTCAGCAAGAAGAGGCAGAGTGGCAGAGTCTACAAGGAACATGTCGATCCTGGAGTACGTGTTGTGGCTCGCAGAGAAGAAAGAGTAGTCTCTCTCCTCTGCGTGCTGATATCTCCAAACATCGTGTAACCCCTCAGAATGAAATAGTGTTGCTAAGGATGGAAGTTTGGACTTGGGTTTGGCTGACGAATCTAATGCGGGATCTACAACCATATTGAAGTCACCACATACTATCAATTTACCTACTGTCAATTTTGAAACTTTAGAACACAATTTTCTCAAGAAAGAAATCTGGCGGACATTGGGAGCATACACATTAACAATCGTATAAGGACATTTGTCAATAATACAGTTAATAATCAGGAAACGACCTTCCCTGTCCTCCACCACCTTGGAGAAGGTGAAGGACAGGGAGTTTCGGAAAGCTAGCATCACCCCTCTCTTCTTGGCTGTGTAGGAAGCCTGGAACACATGGGGGTAATCGGGGTGCGTGCAGCGGGGAGTATGACCAATCTGGAAGTGAGTCTCCTGAATTGCCAAGATGTCGGCCTTAGCTGAGCCAGCTTCCTTCCACATTGAGTGGCGTTTTGCGGGGTGATTCAGCCCCTTGACATTCATGGAAAGGAACTTAACTGCCATGAGTGGTCAGGAGAACATGCGAGGGGAAAGTGGATGAGCCGGAGGCGTAGGGGGAAAGGGAGCCTGGGAGGGAGTGCAGAGAGCTTGGTTCGGTTGTTGAAAAGAAGAGTGAAACAGGGGCTAGAAAAACAGTACCTGGTGTGTCCATCATGCTTGGCGAAAAGAGCGGCCAGTACCTGACTGTATGGCAAGGAGTCCTGGAAGTCCCGAAGCTGTGGCCCGTGGAGTAGCTAAAGGCATTCAACTGGATACATTCGTTGATACTGGAGCTGCGGAGGAAGGAGTACACTGCACATGGACAAAGAAGAGGCAAAGTCACTGGTACGGCTAGGTTGGTGGTAAGGAACTCAGTAACAAGAACAAACAAAAAAACAGACAAAAGATAAAAAGGATATGGCCCCTCGGGGCCAACTGTGTAGCTGGGGCTACAAAAACTGAGGAGGGGAGGAAGGAGCACGATGTAGAGTGCTTCCTAGAGACAGGGAGGGCCGTGCATGACCGGCTTGATCTGGTAGAGAGTGTCACTTGTGGCGGCTGCGAGACCTCGAAGATCTGGATGCAACCTGCCATTCCGGTTGTACGCGGGGTGGCAGTGGAGGTAGAGCCTTGGAAGTCGATGTGCCCGGGTCTTCGGGAACAATTCCCCATTGGCGTAGTAATCGCATACCCTGATCAATTGTGGTAATTTGTGAGGAAGAACCCTGATGGGTTATGCACAATTTAGCTGGATATTTCCACTTGTACAATATCTTGTGGTTGCGAAGCGCTTTTGTTATTGTATTGAGTTTGCGGCGTTGTTAGAGGGTGTATTGGGAGTAGTCGGGTAACACTTGGATCGTTGCTGCACGTTCCGGCAAATGGTCTTTACGTCTGAATGCGTCCAGAATCCTTTCCTTCGCTTGGAAAAAATGGATGCGAAGCAGGACATCCCTGGGAACATCTTGTGGAAGGAAAGAGGGCTTGGGAATCCTATGGATCCTGTCAATAGTTAAGTCCGCATTGGTCAGTGCTGGGACAGCCTGCTGGAAAAGGTCGCATACAAAGTTAGGAAGTTGGTTGGGCATTACCGTTTCTGGGATTCCGCGTAATTTTAAGTTGTTACGCCTGGATCTGTCCTCCAGGTCTGCAAGCTTGGCTTGTATGCGACTAATGTCGTTTTGTTGGGCAGTATGTGAATCTACCAGTGTGTTGTAGGAGACGGTGAACTCGTCCATTTTGCACTCCACTGTGTTAACCCTTTCGCCCAAGCCGTGCAGCTCCTTTTGGCAGTAGGCAATGGATGAGGAAACCGTGGTTTGCATAGATTTATGCATCATAGATAGCATGTCCTTCAATGCACTGTCAGAGATGGGTTGACCTGTTGTTGGGATGGATGCAAAGGGATCTGGTTCAGGGGTAAACGACCAAGTAGGAATTGTGGCATTGTCCTGGTCACTCACCTCCATGTCAGCAGGGCGAGATGAGCGGTGTCCCTCCTCCCACCTAGGCTTCGATTTTGCTGGGCTGTGTGTGGATGGGGTGGAAGGAGAGGAGTCCGCAGAGCGTGTCAGCCGCGTTTGCCTGCCTGTGTCCTCTGTGTCCAGGCGTGCCGATGACGTCATAGCTGCGACGGTGGAAGCGGACACAAGAGGGCCGGCGATCTTCGGGTGGATTGAGGCTCCGGCGCCATTTTGCGTGTGACCCGAGGCCGCCGGGTAAAAGAAATCGGACAGTTTGCGAACTGCCGGAGGGTCCGTTTTTCACCTGGCCATGGCGGGATGCTGCAGTAGATGTTCCCCAAGCGGTCTGTGTGATTAAGGGGTGGTAACACTCGCTGTGATGGGCCGTAGATATGTTACAAGCCGAGTCTGCAGCGGAGCTCCTCTGTCAAGCGGCCATTCAGTCCGGCGGTCGCCACGCCCCCCTATTTTTATTTATTTTTATTCACTATATTCATTATTTTGTTTAATATTATTATTATTATTCTTATTTTTATTTTCCATTTTTATATTTATTTTTATTAATTCCAATTTTTCCTTTTAAATTTATTTGTATTTTTATTTTCTGCACAGTCATGTTTGAAAATTAATTTGAATAGATTTTTTGCTAAGTGTAATTAGATCCATGTCGATTACTGTATTTTTGACTACTGCTTGGGTTTTCCACATAAAGCACATTGTCCCAGTTCAGTGTCACAGCGGGTTCCTCCCGAGTAAGAATAACGGCATTCTTTAGGACCCAGTTGGCCCTGCCTCCCTGTCTACTTAAGCCCTTGTCCAAAATGGCGCATTATCGGCCTGAGGAAGGAGCGCATGCTCCGACAACGCGTCGCCGGCGCCAATACGCATCCCGGAAGTGACGTCAGAACGGCTAGTGCTGTGTCCCCAGTAGATGGGAAGTACCGATCTTCCACTCGTTACAACCCAGCGCTCTGAGACCGCTTGTGCCATCCTGAATTCGGACACTGGGATCACCATTCTCATTCCCCTTCATAATACTGTTATGCTGGTTTTACATAACCGTTTGTGAGTACCTTTTCATTGGTCTATTAAACATGTTATCCTGATATACTGCACTTAGTGTGGCGCCTGTTTTCTCCTTCTAGCTCGTCACAAGTCCCTTCTACTTGTTTGCAGAGCAGCCTGCGGAGTGTGGTGTATGGAGACGTATGTACATGGACTCTATATATGGACTTTTTTATACAGATACCATTAGGCTACTGTGCTCATTAGAGTAGCATATGTTTGTATTGGAGCTTGCGGAAGTTTTTGGACACCTATTTACCCTGTTGTGCGCCAGGTTCACCCCTTTAATATTCCAGTCAGAGCTCCTCTTTATGTGTCCAGTCAGAGTTCCCCTTTATTATTTATATATTACATCCGTGTCCCCATGAGAGTTCTCCTTTACATCAGTGTCCCCGTGCGGTGACAGTGCCCCTTTATTGTCCCCCGATAAGAGCTGTGTTCTGTAATCAGATAATATTCCGCCATTTCTCACTATGATTCTCACATAAGAATAATACGTTTCGTCCCCGTGCATGCATTATTCCACAGGACACCGATCTGGAAATAACGTGAGATTTCGTCTAGGCGATTCGCAAGGGCTGTTGGGATACGTGACGCCACTATCCCAGGAGCGCTTGCAAATCGCCGAGTGACGTAATCGCCTATAGGCAGTAGGACCCGGAAGTGCTGATGAATAAAGAAGAAAAACTGAATTTCCTTACAAAAAAAAAATAGTTTGCATTGTGTGTGTCTATGTGTGACTCTTCTCTCTCTCTCCTGCACTTGTGTCTTCCTGGAGGTGGGGAAGGGATATAGAGGGCGGCAACTTCCTCCTCAGCCAACGTCTCTATAGCAACCTGTACTATGCCTAAAGCATAGTACTGCCCATGTGCGGGATTGCCTGCTGCATTCTGGGTAGCCAGAATGAACAGCAATCAGAAAGAAGGACACTGCGGCTTCAGGTGCCCTTACTAAAGATGGCCACGCACAGGCAGCAATTTTAAAAGTAAGATTTTCATTAAACAAATACACTGTTCAACTCATAAATATGCAAATAGCGGTTTTGTCAAGCGAGATGTATTAATATTAATGGGCTCGTTTTGTTTAAAAAATGATTCTGAGGGTGGAACTCCGCTTTAAATTAATCAGCTGGTTCAATGGTGTAGCTGGTAGAATAAAGGGCTTGTAAGTGAGAGGCTGTGGGTTCGAATCTGGCCAGCGGGTGATTATTATTATTAATTATGGATTTTAATTAAAACGTATTCATTTTCCCCGCCCCTTCTGACTTGACATCAGTAATTTATTCACTGTACCTGAGCAGTGGATTATGGGGCGCTGGTGACGTCAGAGCCCCATAAAAGAGCTGTCAAACTCAGATAGAAGTTAGTTAAGCAGAGATAGTCTTTGGTTAATCAGCTGGCTCGGTGGCGTAGCTGGTAGAATACCGGGCTTACCAGTTAGAGGCTATGGATATGAATCTCCCCTGGCCAGCGGGTGATTAATAGTCACTTACATTTAAGCCTTTAAAATGAGGACTTGTGATTGTTCATGTTCGTATGTTCACTAGAACATTTCCCCTGTTTGAGATGTTCTGGTGCGAACCGAACAGGGGGGTGTTTGGCTCATCACCAGTGGCCGGCTAGTTCTGGGATGCCGTCATATGGTGACGTGCTGTAAATGCACCTGCCGCACGTTCACAGCTGGGCGCTGGCGGAGTGCTCTGTGATTGCAGTGTCCAGGGGACATTGCTGATTACAGATTGAGGTAAAGAGACAATCAGTGGCTCATTACCATGTGATCAACAGTGTCCAATCACAGTTGATCACGGATGTAAACAGAAGCCGGTTATCATCATTCCTTTCCTCACGCTGACAGTATGAGGAGAGGAGAAGAGAGCCGATACTGGCTTTTGTAAAAGGAACATCTACACTGATTATCAGTGCAGTCTCACCAGTGCCCACCAGTGCCCACCAGTGCTACCAATAAGTGGCCACCAGTACTGCCAATCATTGGCTATCTGTGCTGTCTATCAGTGCCGCCTATTATTACCCAACAGTGCTTCCTCATCAGTGCCATCCTATCAGTGCCCATCAATGCCCACCAGTGCATCTCATCAGTGCCCTTCAATGCCCATCAGTGCTGCCTCATCAGTGCCCATCAATGCCTATCAGTGCTGCCTGATCAGTGCCTATCAATGCTCATCAGTGTCCATCAATGCCGCCTCATTAGTGTCCATCAGTGCCGCCTCATCAGTGCCCATTAATGCCCATCAGTGCAGCCTCAACAGTGCTTCCTCATCGGTGCCCACCAGTGCCATCTCATCAGTGCCCATCAATGCCCATCAGTGTTGCTTCATCAGTGCCCATCAATGCCCATCAGTGCTGCTTCCTCAGTGCCCATCAATGCCCATCAATTCCCATCAGTGCTGCCTCATCAGTGCCCATCAATGCTGCCTCATTAGTGTCCATCAGTGCCCATCAATGCCATCTCATTAGTGCCCAAAAAATGCCCATCAGTGTACATTAATGCCCACCAGTGCTACCTCATCAGCACACATCAGTAAAGGAGAAAAATTACTTGTTTGCAAAATTTTGTAACAAACTATGAAAATGTTTTTTTTTTTTTTCAAAATGTTTGCTCTTTATTCATTTATTTAGCAAAAATAAATAAAAACCCCCCAGTGGTAATTAAATACCACCAAATGAAAGCTCTATTTGTGTGCAAACAATGATAAAAATGTCATATGGGTACAGTGTTACATGACCGCGTAATTGTCATTCAAAATGTTAGAGTGCTGAAAGCTGATAATTGGCCTGAGAGGTGAAAGTGTCCGGTATTGAAGGGGTTAAGGGAAAACATCCATTTCCTCTAAGAAGCTTGGATAATGTCAGTGGGCGGGATCAATTGTAGAGCTGCACCATTAGTTGATAGAAAATCGCAATCTCGATTCTAGCCCCCCCCCCCCCCCCCGATCTTCAAACGGCATGTCCTCGATTATTACAGAGCTGTTGCTGTCAGAAAAGAAAAAAGAGCCTCCAGCAAATGTTTCTCATCATTGTTAAGGCTGGGAGATAACTATAAACACGTGTTACAATATATCATTTCCTTCTTTTACATCAAAGGAATGAACTTCCTTCTGTAAGTGAGGGCAGTGTAACCTCTTAAAGACTAAACCTATTTCTGACATTTATTGCTTACAAGTTAAATCAGTATTTTTTGCTAGAAAATTACTCAGAACCCCCAAACATTATATATATATATATATATATATATATATATATATATATATATATATATATATATATATATATATATTTAGTAGAGACCCTAGAGAATAAAATGGTGATTGTTGCAACCTTTTATGTCACACTGTATTTGCGCAGAAGTCTTTCAAACGCAGTTTTTTGAAAAAAATAAAAATACACTTTAATGAATTAAAAAAAAATAAACAGTGAAGTGAGCCCAATGTTTTTGTATAATGTAAAAGATGATGTCACCCCGAGAATCGGGATCTTTATTCTAAGCAAAAAAATCCAGATTCTCATTTTATCCAGAATCGTGCAGCTCTAATCAATTGTATAAACTCACTGGCCACATTATTAAGTACAACTGTTCAATTGCTTGGTAACACAAATTGCTAATCAGCCAACCACATGGCAGCAACTCAATGCATTTAGGCATCTAGATGTGGGGAAGGCGACTTGCTGAGGTTCAAACCGAGCATCAGAATGGGGAAGAAAGGGGATTGAAGTGACTGTGAACGTGGCATGGTTGTTGGTGGTAGACGGGCTGGTCTGAGTATTTCTGGGATTTTCACACACGACCATCTCTCGGGATTACAGAGAATGGCGAGAAAAAGAGAAAATATCCAGTAAGTGGCGGTTGTGTGGAGGAAAATGCTTTGTTGAGGTCAGAGGAGAATGGGCAGACTGGTTCCAGATGATAGAAAGGAAACAATAACTCAAATAACCACTCATTACACCCAAGGTATGCAGAACACCATCTCTGAATGCACAACACATCCAACCTTGACCCAGATGGGCTACAGCCGCAGAAGACCACAGCGGGTGCCACTCCTGTCAGCTAAGAACAGGAAACTGAGGCTACAATTCACACAGAATCACCAAAATTGGACAATAGAAGATTGGAAAAACGTTGCCTGGTCTGGTGAGTCTGGAATTCAGCTGCGACATTCAGCTGGTAGGGTCAGAATTTGGTGCATGGATCCATCCTGCCTTGTATCACCGGTTCAGGCTGGTGGTGGTGTAATGGTGTGGGGGAGGAGGGGGGATAATGGTTCAGGCTGGTGGTGTAATGGTGTGGGGGAGGAGGGGGGATAATAGTTCAGGCTGGTGGTGTAATGGTGTGGGGGAGGAGGGGGGGGGTTAATGGTGTGAGGGATGAGCATGACTTAAATGCCACAGTCTACCTGAGTATTGTTGCTGACCATGTCCATCCCTTTATGACTACAGTGTCCCCATCTTCTGATGGCTCACCACTGGTTTCTTCACAATGACAATGAGGTCACTGTCCTCCAATGGCCTCCACACTCACCACATCTCATCCAATAGACCACCTTTGGGATGTGGTGGAACGGGGGATTGGCATCATGGATGTACAGCCGACAAATCTGCAGCAACTGCGCGATGTTATCATGTCACTATGGAGCAAAATCTCTGAGGAATGTTTCCAGCACCTTGTTGTATCTATGCCACCAAGAATGAAGGCAAAAGGGGGTCCAACCCGCTACAAGCAAGGTGTACTTAATAAAGTGGCCAGTGAGTGTAGGGTAATCCACACATGGGCAAAATCAGGGGTCTTATGGCCCTCCAGTTGTTCAGGAACTACAATTCCCATCATGCCTAGTCCTGTCTGTGAATGTCAAGGTTTTACAATGCCTCATGGGATGTGTAGTTCCGCAACAGCTGGAGGGCCGTAGTTTAAGGATCCCTGGGTTAAATGGTCCAAGAGTTGAAAAAAAAAGGACACTCCCATATTCTAATCACTACACCAAGCTGGGGAAAGGACGCTGATGATTCCACAGTTATGAATACAATCCTCACATACAAATCTAATCTCCAAAGTACTATAAACTCGTATATTATATCCACCTATAATTCCTTACTATTCCCTCTAATAGGACATTTTCTATTACATTCCACCTTAAACTTCTCTCAGGTCCCTCATTATTCCTTATATAATGTCACCCCCTGGTGGTGGAAGCTGAAATTCCCTTATCTTACAACTAATAACCAAGTTCCCAACAACCATCACCCCCTACCCCCCCCCCCCAGTGGTGAAACTCAAAATACCATCAAACACCATTCTAAAATGAATATATTCAAAAGTCTGCAATAAAACAATTTAGCCACTTGAAGACCCGACCTTTTCTGGCACTTTTTGTTTACTAGTTTAAATCAATATTTCTCAGTCGCTCATTGGCAGACGCAGTCCTCTTTGATTAATATCAGTAGGGTTATACTGCCCCCTACAGGAGTAGGACACTAGGCAGGAAAAACGTTCTGGCCACACCCTAGGGGCAGTTCCAGAGGGTATATCCTCTCTCTCCCTGCTACAGGATGTTAGTTTTTTTCTGCCTAGTCAGGAGTAAGGACCTAAGTTCCTTGCTGGGATCTCTGGTCCTGGCAAGCTTTTTTAGATAAATCTTTTTTAGTTAGCTTTTTCTCTCCAGTTTTTGTTCCTGTGAGATCTTCAAGCAATTATGCTGTAGCTGGGCGACGGGCTGTATGTTGAGATCCAGTGGTCACCCCAGCCGGCCTACGAGCGCGTGCAGGCCCTAGCTCCGCGCTGGGTCGGCCGCGACATAGTCCCACTGGACGGGGACTGGCCCTGCGAGTTAAACATCTCGCCAGGACGCCTACGACCAGTCGGAAACTGAGTCGCGGCGTCCGTATTGGTCGACAGCTCCCCCACCTCGGTGGAGAGGGGTTCTGTTAGGAGTGGGTGCCCGCCTGTTCTGGTATGGTGAGTAGAATGTTCCCCCTCTCCCCTTGTCAGGTTTTGGGAATGGATACGGGCCCCTCTGTGGATGGTCGGACCCTCATGACCCTGGGTTCCCCTCTATCCTATGGCACACTTCACAGATCTCCCTCTTGCTAGTGTGAGTTGGTGAATAAGGTAGACCACTCCAGGAGGCTTGGTTTGGGAGCTGACTATCTACATGAGTCACTGTAAAGAGCCTGCGCTGTAAAAGGAAGGAAGCCATGACTGAGGTCAGTCAGGGATGGAGACAGGGCGCCGCTGGCGTTACTGTTTGAAACAGTCATGCAGAGGGGTGATACAATCAAGCACCTACCAATTGTATAGCGATGCAGCTGCATGGACCACCATCCTTCCGCAGGCCGCACGGAATCCGCAGGCCGCCGCCATCCTCCCGCAGGCCGCACGGAATCCGCAGGCCGCCGCCAGCCTCCCGCAGGCCGCACGGAATCCGCAAGCCGCTGCCATCCTCCCGCAGGCCGCACGGAATCCGCAGGCCGCCGCCATCCTCCCGCAGGCCTCGCAGGGCCACCATTTTGGCGTAGCCTGGTGTCTCCTGCATGGGGGTGGCCATTTTGGATACACCCAGCTACCTCGAGGAGTAGCAGTGGGAGTGTCGGAAGGCGTGGAAAGGGGCGGAGCCGCCTCCTTTACCCAGGAAAATCGATCCACAAGACTTCCTGTTCTGTAAGGACAGCGCTGAGAGCAGTTCGGTAGAAGCTTCTGTGCATCAGGTGGTGAGCCCTTGGGGTCTCTCTCTCTCTCTTGTGGGGGTCCGAAGCAGGTAACACTGAGGGGCGCTGTTGCGCTGGGGGATTACACACAAAAGAAAAAAAAAAGAGTTTTTTTCTTTTGCAATCTTTGTTTGCTGGCAAGTGTTCCTGGATTAGTCATGGACCCTGCCACACATGTATCCCCACCTGATCTCCTCGAGGTGGCCGCAGGACCCTCCAGTTCCCCACTTACTATTGATGCATTGTCAGCGGTTTTGGAGTCTTTTGTATCCCGGGTGGAGGTGGCAAAGAAGCGACCCCCGTCTACCCCTATTTCATCTGACACTTCAGATACAGATTCTGAGCCTGTCGCAGCAGCTGCAGGCCCCTCTTCTGGGGCTAGTGTCTCATATCCCATCTACTCGGATAACGAGGAAGACATTTCTCCCTCCGCTATAGCGCAGGATGAAGCATTGGTAGACGCACTGATTGTGTCTGTGCGGGAAACTTTAAGACTTGAACTTGTACCTACGGAAGCAGTTGATACTGAAATTGCCTTTGGTACTAGCAAGCCTACCAAGATGGCAAAGGTGCTTCCTTTGCCCAAATGTTTTCAAGATATAATTAAGGAGGAGTGGGTCCATCCAAAATGAGCCCCTGGTATTTCCAAACGGATTGTTAGACGCTATATATATTTGAAGAATCTCTCCTTAATAAATGGACGGTACCACTGTCGGTGGATTCACCGATTTCCAGATTAAATAAAGCTACGGTTATCCCGGTGGAGGATGCTCCGTCTTTTCGGGATCCGGTGGACCGTAAAGCGGAATCTATATCCCGCTCTATATTTTCCCTGATAGGGTCAGCCTTAAGGCCAGTGTTTACCATTGCTCTGGTTGCACAAACATTGACAGAGTGGACCAAGTTATTACGCCGAGATCTAGAGGGGAGAAGTCTCCCCCGGCAGTATCGGACTTGCTGGAGCAGATGATACAAGCGCTACAGCTTGTCTGTGACGCCGCCCTGGACACCGCTCCATTTTTGGGGCGTGTATCGATCTCGGCGGTGGTCCTTCGGCGCATGTTATGGTTAAAGTGCTGGTCGGCGGATTAAGCTTCCAAAAGAGCTTTGGCTGATCTCCCCTTTTTCAAAGGGATCGCCTGTTTGGTGCTACCTTGGATGAAATTATCAAGGGTCTCATTGGAGGCTAGAGCACCTTTCTACCACAGGCTATGAAAGATAAGGGACCTCGTCGCAGACGGGGACCTTCTTTTTCTGTTCATAAAAAATTGTTTTGTTCCTCTAAGGCGAGTGATAAGGCGAAGTCTTCCAAAAACCCCCCAGGGGGTTTCAAAGGGGCCTGCGGCCGCATCACCTTGAATGCGCCCGATCTCGTCTGATCTCGGAAACTAAACAGGGTTGGGCCTGTTTAGTACCTGTATGAGAGACCGCCTGGGAATACCAGGTGCTGTAGGCTTAACGCTGGTCAGGTAACAAAGATACGGTCCTTCCAGACATGAAAATAAGACCACACAGCCTGAAGGTGCGCCCCCACCCATATCTGGGGTGGGGGGACGTCTTCACCGGTTTCCGGACCCGTGGCTTTCCAGAAATCCAGACAAATGAGTTTGCGAGATCATACGGGCGGGATACAAGATCGAGTTTTCGATCACTTCCACCGGTGCGATTCTTCCCTTCCTACATACAACTATCCCCGGATTGCTTAAAGGCTCTGCTGGGGGCAGTGACGGACTTGATATAACAAGGAGTGGTCCGGTTCCTTGGGGGAAAACGTTTCAGGGATTCTACTCGAACCTGTTCACAGTACCCAGGAAAGAGGGCAAGCTGCGTCCAGTTCTGGACTTGAGGGCGCTCAATTATTTTGTCCAGGTGCAAAAATTCAAAAGGGAGTCCATTCGCACAGTGGTGGCCTCCCTGCATCAGATGGATTTTTTGGCGTCCGTAGACATCAAAGATGCCTATCTTCACATTCCCATTTATGCAGGACATCAGCGTTTCTTTGCTTTGCTGTGGGAGAGAACCATTATCAGTTGTGGCGTTACCCCTGGGTCTCGCCTCTGCTCCCCGGGTCTTCACAAGAGTGTTTTGACCCCGAATTTGGCGCTGTTGCGACAGCGGGGCATGTCAGTTCTAGGCTACTTGGACGACCTTCTTCTCTGTGCGGAGTCTCCGCGGGCTCTGTTGCTAAACTTTGAGATCACCATGGTCTCTTTGGAAGAGTTCGGGTGGTTTGGTGAACCTGCAGAAGTCATCCCTGGTCCCCACCAGGAGACTGGACTATCTGGACCTAACTTTAGATACATCTTTGGTAAAGGTGTTTCTCCCTGCGGAGAAACTTCAGAGGATTCAGTCGACTACTCAGTTGTGATTGTCTGTTAGGAGTGGCCTTCCCTTCAGACTTGCATGAGGGTACTGGGACTGATGGTGGCCTCCTTCGAGGCAGTACCGTTTGCCCAGTTTCATACCCGAATTCTCCAAAAGGAGATTCTTCTCAAAGAGAACCGGAATCCCGATTCCCTGGACAATCGGATCCGGCTGAGCGAACGAACCAGGGAATCTCGGGTTTTGTGGCTTTGATCACCAATGCTTAGTCAGGGGAAGTCATTTCTTCCAATCTATTGGATGATTGTCACCACGGATGCCAGTCTATCCGGGTGGGGTGAAGTTCTCGGCAAACAATCTGCTCAGGGGCTCTGGTCCCTGGAAGAATCCAGGTTACCGATAAATGTATTGGAACTGAGAGCGATCAGACTTTGTCTGATTCACTGGACCGAGCAGCTCCGGGGCAGCCCGGTGCGGATCCAGTCGGACAATGCCACGGCCGTGGCTTATGTCAATCACCAGGGGGCACTAAGAGTGTCCTGGCGGCCGTAGAAGTGGTCGGCATCCTTCGTTGGGCGGAACGATTTGTTCCAGCCCTCTCCGCGGTATTCATTCCGGGGGTGGAGAATTGGCAGGCAGATTTTCTCAGCCGTCATATTCTGGATCAGGGGGAATGGTCTCTTCATCCAGAGGTATTTCACCAACTGTGCCTTCGTTGGGGCACCCCGGATGTGGATCTGTTGGCTTCTCGGTTCAACAGGAAGGTGCGGAGGTTTGTAGCTCGCTCCCGCGATCCTCTAGCAGACGCTGCAGACGCGCTGGTCTCCCCGTGGGGGCAGTATCAGCTACTGTATGCCTTCCCTCCTCTCAAATTGCTGCCGAAACTTGTTCGCAGGATAGAGGTGGAGGGAATTCCAGTCATCCTTATGGCTCCGGACTGGCCTCATCGGGCCTGGTACGCCGACTTGGTCAGGCTGGTCGCGGACGCCCCTTGGCGACTTCCTCTCAGGAAGGATCTGCTGTCTCAGGGACTGATCTTCCATGCTGTTTTATGATCGATGGCTTAACGGCCTGGCTGTTGAGACCCAGGTGCTGAAGGACAAGGGGTTGTCGGCTTCAGTTATTCCTACTCTGATTAAAGCGAGGAAAGCGATTTTCAGAAAGGTCTATCAGCGCACATGGAAGTCTTACATTGCGTGGTGTGAATCCCTTGGGTTTCCTCCACGTTCTTACTCGGTGACCCGAATATTGGCTTTTCTGCAACAGGGGGTTGAACAGAAACTGGCCTTGAGCACCATCAAGGGTCAGGTTTCAGCGTTAGCAATCCTCTTTCAGAAACCTCTGGCTACTCATTCCTTGGTGCGGAATTTTATCCAGGGGGTGCGACACCTGGCTCCCTGGGATCTTAATTTGGTATTGTCGGTTCTTCAGAAACCTCCCTTTGAAAATATTAGGGAGATTCCCTTGCTTACCTTATCCCAGAAGGTAGCCTTTTTGGTGGCTATCACTTCTGCACGCAGGGTGTCAGAACCGGCCGCATTGTCCTGTCGTTCCCCATATCTGGTGGTTCATAGGGATAAGGTGGTTCTTCGTCCGAATCCATCCTTCCTTCCTAAGGTGGTTTCAGATTTCCATCTAAATGAAGATATTGTGTTACCTTCCCTGTGTCCTAAGCCCAGCCATCCTCGGGAGTTTGCGTTACACTCCTTGGATGTGGTTCGGGCGATCAGGGTATACTTGACTACTACTAAGACGGATTCACTTTTTGTGATCACGGATGGCCCTAGAAAGGGGTTGCCTGCATCTGCCGCGACCATCTCCAGATGGATCAGACAAACGGTGGTACAGGCTTATTCTATTAAGGGTCGGGTTCCTCCATTCCCTGTTAAATCGCACTCCACTCGGGCGCTTAGTGCTTCCTGGGCCTTCCGTCATCAGGCGTCAGTGGTTCAGGTTTGCAAGGCAACTACCTGGTCGTCGGTTCATACCTTTACAAAATTGTAAAAGGTTGATGTGCTGGCATCAGTGGATGCCTCTTTTGGCCGCAAGGTTCCTGCAGGCCGCTGTTTGAGGAGACCGTTGGTCTACCTCGAGGGTTTGTTGGGTTCTTCACTTGGGTCTCATCTTTTTGCTCGATGAGTCCTTGATGCTTCTGGTTGGCTCCGGTTGGGCCTTCTAGATTGAATTTTGATTTCTGTTATCCCACCCCTCATTTGTGGCACTGCTTTGGGACATCCCTACTGATATTAATCAAAGAGGACTGCGTCTGTCAATGAGCGACAGAAAAAATTGGATTTTTGTAAGAACTTACCGTAAAATCCTTTTCTCTTAAGCTCATTGACAGACGCAGTACCCGCCCCTCTATTTTGAGTTAGGTTGGGTTAAATTCTCTGACACTGCTTTGTGACATAACTAACATCCTGTAGCAGGGAGAGAGAGGATATACCCTCTGGGACTGCCCCTAGGGTGTGGCCAGAACGTTTTTCCTGCCTAGTGTCCTACTCCTGTAGGGGGCAGTATAACCCTACTGATATTAATCAAAGAGGACTGCGTCTGTCAATAAGCTTAAGAGAAAAGGATTTTACGGTAAGTTCTTACAAAAATCCAATTTTTTTGCTAGAAAAGAACACAGAAACCCCAAACATTATATATATATATATATATATATATATATATAAATTTTTTTTTTTGGTTTTTGTTTTTTTTTGGAGCAGAGCCCCTAAAATGGTGATTGTTGGATTTTTTTAAAGTCACACAGTATTTGCACAGCGGCTTTTCAAACGCAAGTTTTTTTGGGAACGGATACCTTTTAATGAATAAAAAAAAAATGTATATTTTTTTTGTTAAATATGAAAGATGATGTTACATCGAGTAAATCGATACCTAACATGTCACGCTTTAAAACTTCTCACACTCTTGGATAGGCGACAAACTATATTTAAAAATCTCCATTGGTGGTGATTTAAAAATTACCAGGTTACCTGGTTAGAGTTACAGAGGAGGTCTAACACTAGAATTATTGATCTCGCTCTAAAGTTTGTGGCGATACCTCACATGTGTGGTGTGAACAACTTTTACTTATGCGTGCCCAAATTACGTATACATTTGCTTCTGCGCGTGTGCACAGGAGAGTGGGGGCGCTTTAATTTATTTATTTTTTATTTTTTTATTTTTTTTACACTGTCCCGTTCTTTATTTTTTTTAATCACTTTTATTCCTATTAGAAGAAATGTAAACATCTATCGTAATATAAATAAGGATGGCAGATCCTCTTTTTGGAGAGATCCCAAATTTCTTCTTTACCTTTAAAAGCAAAATATTAAAAAAAAAAAATCACTTTTTTTATTTTTTAAAAATGTGTTTACTTCCGCCTTATATCGGAAGTGATGTCATGATGTGGCTCCGGTCCTCCAAGGCCATAGAGGTGAGCAGAGATGATCCAGTCTCTCATTGCCTCTGTGAGCAGCCGGCCACACCATTGGATTGTTTCTTGGGTGCGCCGGTGAAAATGGTAAGGCAAGAGGCAGGACGGGGGGCACATAAAAAACCTTTTATATCATTCCACTTTTCCTTTTGGGTGGAGACACTTCATTCTTTACAAGTTTAGTTTTCATTTTCCTAGCCTTACGATATATGAATTGTGGTTGGGAGGGAATGAGAGGTTCCAAATCCCTTTCACCTCCTCCAGTCCCGGCATTTTCTGGAACTTTTTGTTCACATATAAAAATCAGAATTTTGTTCTAGAAAATTACTTAGAACCCCCAAACATTTTATATTTGTTTTAAAGCAGAGGCTCTAGAGAATAAATTGGTGGGTTTTGCAATTTTGGGAGGGGGGTCACGTTGTTGTTGTTTTTTTTTATATAATATTTAATGCCATTCCTAACAAAGAAAATGAATGCTGAAGATATGAAACACATTTTAGAATTCATTTCGTATCTTCAACATTTGTTTTGTATGTCTACTAATCACAATAGATTGTTGATAAGGACCGGTCGGCCGGGGGGTCCTTAACAACCATGACTCATCTCCTGACAGCAGAATGTAAACAAAACAATTGCTAACATTAGAAAAAAAACTGCATAGGGGCCCCCCCCCATTTTGGTTTTGAGGGGAAGCCATGCCAAAATTTAAACAAAATATGGCATGGGATCCCCCCAAAATACATACCAGCCCCTTATCTGAGCATGCAGGCCAGGAAAGGGGGGGGGGGTGAGTGATCGCCCCTCTCCTAAATTATACCAGGCCAACATGGGGGAATACTTTTGAGCAAGGGGGTTCTCCCCAAAGCACCATGTCCCCATTCTGATGGGGACAAGGGCCTCTTTTTCACAACCCTGGACCAGTGGTTTTAAGGGTCTGCAGGGGGGGACTTATCAGAATCTGGAAGCCCCCTTTAACAAGTGGGGCAATGTGCAGTAGGTCTCAGCTGCAGGAACATTTGTGCCAATTGGTTCATCTTGCCTTATTTTACCTCCCTCTCAGCTCCCATTGCTCTCCTTCCCAACCTCTCAGTTCATTAACCACTTACCCACTGGGCACCTAAACCCCCTTCCTAACCAGACCAATTTTCAGCTTTGAGTGCTCTCACAATTTGAATGACAATTACTCAGTCATGCAACGCTGTACCCATATGACATTTTTGTCCTTTTTTCACACAAACGGAGCTATCTTTTGGGGGTATTTAATCATCATTGGGTTTTTTTATTTTTTGCATTATAAATGAAAAAAGACCAAAATTTTTTTAAACAAATGCATTTTTCTTTGTTTCGGTTTTAAAATTTTGCAAATTTAGTAATTTTTATTCGTAAATGTAGGCCAAAAATTATACTGCTACATATAGATGGTAAAAATAACCCAAATAATTATATGTTATTTGGTCTTTGTGAAGGTTATAGAGTCTACAAGCTACGGTGCCAACCATTGAAAATTAATCACACCTGATGTACTGATGGCTCATTTCTTTGGGTCTTAACAAGCCAGGAAAGTACAAATACCCCACAAATTACCACTTTTTGGAAAGTAGACATTCCAAGGTATTTAGTAAGAGGCATGGTGAGTTTTTTGAAGTTGTAATTTTTTCCCACAATTCTTTGCAAAATGAAGAGTGTTTTTTTTCCCCACAAAATTGGCATTTTACCAAGTTATTTCTCACACACTGTATAGGCATACTTGGAACTACACCCCAAAGTACATTCTGCTACTCCTCCTGAGTATGGTGATACCACATGTGTGAGACTTTTACACAGCCTGGCCACATACAGAGACCCAACATCCAAGTGGCATCTGCTGGCAGTCTAGGAGAAAAAATTACATATTATAATTTCCAGACAACCCATCACACTTTTGAAGGCCCTGAAACACCAGGACAATGGAAACGCCCACAAAATGACCCCATTTTGGAAAAAAAAAACCCACACATAATCTAGGAGGCGTAATGCATCTTTTGAACATGTCATTTTTTTCCACAAGTTTTTGGAAAATGTGGAAAGAAAATGAAAACTCAAATTATTTTTACACAAAGTTGTCCATTTATAAGATATTTCTAACACATAGCATGTACATAGCAAAAATGACACCCCAAAATGCATTCTGCAACTCCTCCTGAGTATGGTGATACCACATGTGTGAGACTTTTACACAGCCTGGCCACATACGGAGGCCCAACATGCATAGAGCACCGCCATTTCCTGATTACCCATTACAATTTTGTGAGACACTGTATGGCAATGATAAGCACTGTAGTGGCACTGATGTGGCACGGATGAGCACTAATGTGGCACAGATGAGCACTGATGTGGTATGGATGTGGCACGGATGAGCACTGTGGTTGCATAGATGTGGCATGGATGAGCACTGATGAGGCATAGATGTGGCACGGATGAGCACTGAGGTTGCATAGATGTGGCATGGATGAGCACTGATGTGGCATGGATGTGGCACGGATGAGCACTGATGTGGCATGGATGAGCACTGACTTGGCATGGATGTGTCCCGGAGGAGCACTGATGTGGCATGGATGTGGCATGGATGAGAACTGATGTGGCACGAATGTGGCACGGATGAGCACTGATGTGGCATGGATGAGCACTGATGTGACCTCGATGTGGCATGGATGTAGTACGGATCAGCACTGATGTGGCACAGATGAGCATTGATGTGGTACGAATGAGCACTGACGTGGCATGGGTGGGCACAGATGAAGCATGAATGTGGCACGGAGGAGCACTGATGTGGCATGGATGTGGCATGGATGTGGCATGGATGAGCACGGATGTGGCACAAGTGAGCATGGATGTGGCATGGATGAGCACTGATGTGGCACAGATGAGCACTGACGTGGCACAGATGAGCACTGACATGGCACAGATGAGCATGGATGTGGCACGGATGAGCACTGACGTGGCATGGATGTGGCACAGATGAGCACTGATGTGGTACAGATGAGCACTGAGGTGGCATAGATAAGGCATGATTGAGGATGGGATAGGCATGATTGAGGCATGGATGGGCATGACTGAGGTATGATTGAAGCATGACTAAGGTATGATTGAGGAATGTAGGAGGCAGAGGATGAGCGGTGCTGCAGCCTCCCTCCTCTCCTCACACATTGTAGCGATCGCTGTGTACAGGATCAAGGAGAGGATAGACCTGAACCGGACATGTGCTGGTTTTTTGACAACTGACTGATCACTCCGTCATTGAACAGAGCCATCATGTGGTAAAGGGTCGCTGTCATTGGCCCTTTACCACGATTTGTGATGCGCCGTGATGAAAGATGTGTCGTGTTGCGGGGTTCCACCTCAGCCCCTCCTCCTCTCAGTCAGCTGTTCGTAAGTCTTAAAATTTCATCGGACCTGGAAAATTTCTTGTGTGCATGCGCACGGGGCTCACACCAGCTGTTGCAGAAGCTGGTGGTAACGGAGCATCACCGTAAGTGACGGGGGGTGACGAGGGTCCGGAATTTTCACAGGTCCAACGAAATTTTAGAACAGGGGGTCTGGTCTCTCGGCCTGGGGGGGGGGCAGGGGGGGTCCAAAAAAAAGATGCATTACTAAATCATCTGAGAGCAATAAACAGGAAAGGGGGTAACACTGCCACCCAGGCCAGTTGTGGTACTGCACATGGCCAGCCTCTGAAGCCAGCTGTCAGGCCAGATGAGCTGACATACCAGGATTGTCACCCATGCCTGGTTCCGTGGGGGGTGGTTAGGTCTCAGCCAGCGGTAGGGGGGGAATTGGAAATCATTCATACATATATCAAACTAGAGTGGGGGAGGGGGGGTTTGCAGGACACACGCACAAGCTCTCCACCTTCCCTTGGGCTGCCTCTCCATCATGCACCCATGCAGTTCACTCGCATGATCCGCACACCACCCCGCACCCCCCCCCCCTCCACTGTTCCCTTCATTCCTTCCTGTCTCCATGCCATGGGTTCTTCCTATTCATGAGACCCACTTTTTCTACACATCTATGGTTACGACTGGCATACGCTGCTTCCAAGGTCAAACAGTCTCAGGGTTCATACCTCAGTCCTGGCTTTTCGTCCCACTTAGTCATAGGTCCAAGGGGGCACTCCTGCAGTTCAGCCACCCTTCCACGTAGGGTTGGTGCTCGTAGGGCTTATTACTTTGTTGAGTCAGTTTCTCATGTCATTTCACGTCCATAGCATCAATCACAGTTTTGCTTACCCACAGGTAGTTTGCTTGAACATTACCAGACATTCAACCAAAGCCTAAGACCCCTCAAGAGTTATTAAGGTATGCTATTCCATCTTGATGAGTACCTCCTCTTTGTTAACTGGCGCAGGGGGGTCAAGAGCTTAGGCAGGTCACTTCATAGTTATCGCGAGACCAACACCCATCCTCACACGGAGTTATTTTCGCCCATTGGCCCAAATCATAGCTAGCATCTCGTTGTTTCGGCCAGTGTAGTAGGGGCGTCACCTTCCCAGAGGCCTACACCCCGCCATCGCTCAGGGCACAGCCTAGGTCCAAATCATAGATAGCGCCTCTACCAGCCGCTGGGTTTTAGCAGGGCCTCACGTCTCCTGTTTTCTCCAAGTTGTCTCCTGGGTTAAAGGGAAAAACAAAGTGCCAGTTAACGCTTTGTTGTATGAGTTTTTCATTCCTTTTTTCCTTCAATACCATCCCAGAATGTCTCACGTGTCAGATTAAGGAGACGACTTCTCCCTCCCCAGCGCACCAGCCAGGCCACCCACTCCGGTTTCTGTTCCCGCCGCAGGAGGTAGCCAAGTTCCGTCGGGTCCCGGCTCCATGAGGTCATGGACTATCTCAAAGATTGCCGCCGATTTAAGATGAAGGGGAATTCCATTTACGGCCACAGCCAGGAAGGCGGAGTTGTACAGGATCTTGGTGTCAAACACAGTTGACCCGCAATCGAGGTCTGACACACAGGACAGTGTCAATGATGCTTTATCTGGAATCCAGGCCACTATGGCGTCCATTCTGGCATCCGTCAGTAGCTTGAGTCAAAGGTTGGAGAAATTAGAATCCCCAGCACTGGTCTCTGCAGCTTCCCCAGTTCCCCCCCTCTCAGGTCATCACCCTGTCAGCCTCCCAGGGCGTCATCCAGGTATTCCAACTCCTTCAGGCTCCGTGTCACCTCAGTGCACATAGTCCCTCCCAACATCAGGAAAGATATTTTTCCTGAGAATGGCGATACCACATGTGTGAGACTTTTACACAGCCTAGCCACATAAAGAGGCCCAACATCCGAGTAGCACCTCCAGGTAGGGCTGGCGCTCCCGCTAGGTGAACTAAGCAGCCACCTATGACGCAGCCACGGCCACTAGTTCTCTATCATGCTGTGTGGCAGTAGTAGTCCTTTTAGGGAACAAGGTCCCATGCAGTCCTGTGGAGGAGGAGGAGGAGGGGGAGGCACTGGGAGATTGTCAGAACCTCGATCCAACAGCTGTTGGATCAGTGGGTGGTTCCATGTGTTCCCCTCCCCTCGGCTCCGCCCCTTCTCTCATGCTCTGCTGATCTCCTGCCATGTGCAGAGCCCAGATAAAGGCCACCATGGCTGAGCAGCTCCCTGAGCTCTCCAGGATGGATGGCCGTAGCGAAGGACCTGCCAGAAAAGGAATAGCGATCATCAGGGAGACAGTCTGCCGGAGTCTTAAGGTACTGCATGATGGTCCTGCTCCCCGACACTGACAGCATCCCATGATGTCACTCCATGACCGAGGGCGCCCTCACAGCCCTGACAATATGTATGCCATCCAGCATGTGATGCCACCTACTGTCTCCCTGTCATCATTATCCTCCTCATCATACTCCTGTTCCTGGCATCCCACCACCCTACCTCCTGTCATCATACTTTTTATCTTCATCCCCCCTGTACCCCACTGTCAGCTTTCTACCACCCCACCCCCTGTCATCTTCATCCCCCCTGTACCCCACTGTCAGCTTCCTACCATCCCACCCCCTGTTCCCTTCATCCCCCCCTGTAACCATCATCCCCCTATCACCTTCATCCCCCTGTCATCTTCCTACCATCCCACCCCCTATCATCTTCATCCCCACTGTCAGCATCCCACCATCCCACCTCCCCATCATCCTCACCCCCCTGTCACTTTTAACCCCCCTGTCATATTCCTACCATCCCACTCCCTATCATCTTCATCCCCACTGTCAGCTTCCTACCATCCCCCCATCACCTTCACCTCTCTGTCATTTTCATCCCCCCCTGTCAGCTTTCTAACATCTCACCCCCTGTCATTCCCCCCGTCAGCTTCCTACCATCCCACCCCTTGTCATTTTCATCCCTCCCTGTCCCTTTTTTGGGGGGGGGGGGGGAGGGGTGCAAACAGCTGGTCTTGCCTAGGGCGCACTATAGTCTAGGTCCGGCCCTGCCTCCAGGCATTCTAGGAGCAAAACTAACACATATACTGTAATTTTAAGACAACCTATCACACTTTCGAAGGCCCTGGAGCACCAGGACAATGGAAACGCATTTACAAAATGACCCCATTTTGGAAAGAAAACACCACAACACATAATCTAGGAGGCATAATGGGTCTTTTGAACATGTCATTTTGTTTCAAAGTTTTTGGAAAATGTGGAAAAAAAATGAAAACGCATTTTCTTTTTACATAAAGTTGTCAATTTATAAGATATTTCTAACACATAGCATATACATAGCAAAAATTACACCCCAAAATACATTCTGCTACTCCTCCTGAGTATGGCGATACCACATGTGAGACTTGTACACAGCCTGGCCACATACAGAGGCCCAACATGCAGGGAGCACCGTAATTTCCTGACTTCCCATTACAATTTTTTTAGGCACTGTAGGGCAATGATAAGCACTGTAGTGGCTCTGATGTGGCACGGATGAGCACTGATGTGGCACGGATGAGCACTGACATGGCATGGATGTGGCACAGATGAGCACTGAGGTGGAATGGATGTGGCATGGATGAGCACTGAGGTGGCGTGGATTAGAACTGAGGTGGCATGGATGAGCACTGAGGTGGCATGGATGTGGCCTGAATGAGCACTGATGTGGCATGGATGTGACATAGATGAGCACTGCTGTGGCACGGGTGAGCAGTGATGTGGTACTGATGAGCACTGACATGGCATGGATGTGGCACGGCTGAGCACTGAGGTGGAATGGATGTGGCATGGGTGAGCACTGTGGTGGCATGGATGTGGCACAGATGAGCACTGATGTGGCATGGATGAGCACTGACATGGCATGGATGTGGCCCGGATGAGCACTGATGTGCCATGGATGTGGTACGGATGAGCACTGATGTGGCCCGGATGAGCACTGATGTGGCATGGATGAGCACTGATCTGGCACAGATAAGCACTGATGTGGCATGTATGAGCACTGACGTGGCATGGATGTGGCATGTATGAGCACTGACGTGGCATGGATTTGGCATGTATGAGCACTGACGTGGCATGGATTTGGCATGGATGAGCACTGAGGTGGCATGGATGTGGCATGGATGAGCACTGAGGTGGCATGGGTGGGCACAGATGAAGCATGGATGTGGCATGGATGAGGCATGATTGAGGCATGGATGGGCATGACTGAGGTATGATTGAGGAATAGAGGTGGCAGGGGGTGAGCAGTGCTGCAGCCTCCCATCTCTCCTCACATGCTGTATCAATCGCTGTGTACAGCGTGCGAGGTAGAGTTGCCACCTCATCCCTTTAAACCAGGACACACATTAATTACACAGGTTCTGTGACTGATTAAGGTGGTAGTTAAACTTACTTAGTGCCTTATATGCATTATATCAGCCTCAGAACCTGTGTAATTCATATGTGTCCTGTTTTAAAGGGATGAGGTGGCAACCCTAGTGCGAGGAGAGGAGAGAACTGAACCGGACATGCGTCAGTTTGTTGACAACTGATCGCTCCATCATTGGACGGAGCGATCACATGGTAAAAGGCCGATGCCGTTGGTCCTTTACCGTGATCTGTGATGCGCCGTGATGAAAGATGCGTCGTCTTGTGGGGGCGCACAGCAAGTACAATTCTGGGAGGACGTCATTGTACCATCATTCGGCTATGGCCCGGTCGGCAAGTGGGTAATTGCTGTGCATCCTCTTGCAGCCAATGACTGACACTGTGCTGAAATAGCTCAGCTGACTCCTCCATGCCAATTGGTGGGGCAATGAAAGGAGTATCTGTGGATGAGGAGGAAGAATATGGAGCTTTAGCAGCTACTGATGACTTCAAGCGTTTCTGTTCCTGGGAGACAGAGGAGGAGGATGAAGACTTGGTTAGACACTCCAACCCCTTCTCTTCATCTCTGGGTGTATAACAGGCTTGCTGCTGGAAAAGAAAGGCCCATGTACCCTACATCTAGATGCTGCACCCCTGATGTGGTCTGTGGATACGAATGCTGGAAGTAAAGCATGCCATGCCACTCCACAATTAATTAAATACATTTTTATCATTGTAAATGTACACAATCATGGGGCTTGTCTTATTCTGACATTAACCACTTTACCACCGCAGGATTTTGCTGTCTTCCGTCCAGGCCACTTTTTGCGATTCGGCGCTGTTCGACTTCAACTGACAATTGCCATGTCCTGCGACGCCGTACCCAAACGAAATTTACGTCCTTTTTTTCCCACAAACAGAGCTTTCTTTTGGTGGTATTTGATCACCTGTGCGATTTTTACTTTTTGCGCTATAAACAAAAAAGAGCGTTTATTTTGAAAAAATAACAATATTTTTAACATTTTTTTATATGAAATTCCCCCCAAAAAAAATGTAAAAATCAATTTTTTTTTTAAATTTTTGGCCAATTTGTTTTCTGCTACCCATGTTTGGTAAAAAAAATCGCAATAAGCGTATTTTGATTGGTTTGCGCAAAAGTTATTGCGTTTACTAACAAAGGGAAAGATTTCTGTCATTTTTGGTGTTTTTTTTTTTAACGCGTAATGGCGGCGATCTGCGATTTTTTTTGCGGGGGATTTGAGAACTCCGCCCACAGTCTAGTGACATCACAGGAATGGGTGGTGGGATTGGTTCATTGATCAGCCTATGATTGGAGGAAGTGGTGTCTCCTGGGAGAAGTATGAGGGCTGCCATTGTAGGCCTCCTTCTGAAAATGCTAATTCCCTGGCTGTGTGTAATGTAAGAACATATAAAGTTTTAGTAATGAGAAAATAAAAAATGACAGATATGATGGCGTCTGTCACTGGCATGAACACCGCAATCTTTGTTTTTCAGAGTCCCCCCTGTAACTTCCTTCTTTTACCTGTTGGTTCTGCTGTTATTTCCCAACTTCCTATAACAGACCAGTCTGTCCAGCAGAAGTGGCAGTTAGAGGGTTGGGACAAACTACTTACCACTAACAGGGGTGCTTAAAATGATCAGCTTTTATTCATTGATGGAAAACCTTTATCCGAAAAGGAGACACAAATGTTGGTGTAATGGCTTATAAAGTGTTATCTGGAGTTCTCCTTTAATTTGTTAGTCACCCCCTCTCTCCAGACAATGCTGCTGTCCAAGGGGGTCTCCACTGCCCCTCCATAGATAGAGGAGCCACCCTAAGACAGGAGGTGTGTTACTGGAAGGATCAACAGAGGAAAATAAAGGGGAAAAACAGAAATGCAGCCACTACATCTATGGATTGGTAAGCTCCAATATATCTTATTTTTGTTTTTGGGTTTTATTCCACTTTGAGTCTCCAACCCGGAATAAGCATGTTGGGAATAAGAATCAGAGAAGTGTCAGAATTTCTTCTCTTTATACTTGTTCCGGGTCAGAGACTGAGACAGTATTTAAGGATAAATCATCAGCATGACAGCCAGGGAACTAGCATTCTCACAAGGAGAGTTCTTCAATGGCAGCCCCCATGATTCTCTCATGACGGATTCCCTTCAACCCTTTCTCTGCCAGAACCTTTTTTGCATTTATGTATAAAAAATCGTTATAGGCTCCGTTCACATTTAGGCGTTTTGGGGCGTTTTTCTGCTCTAGGATCAGCTCTCAAAACGCCCAACAAGACAAATCCTATTCATTTCAATGGCCCCTGTTCACATCTGAGCGTTTTGACGCTGTATACAAAACGCCCAACGCTCAAAAAAGTACATGAGCTTCTTTTTGGGCAGATTACAGGCGTTTTCCATTGATCTCTATTCAATCTAAAAACGCCTGCACAAAAATCGCGGTAAAATCGCGGTAAAAAACGCCGCAAAAATCGCAGTAAAATCGCGGTAAAAACGCGCGAAAAACGCTACGCTCAGGTGTGAATGTAGCCTTAGTCTTGAAGATTAGATAAAACCCCCAAACATGATCTATTTTCTGGAAGCAGACACCCCAGAGAATAAAATAGTGTTAGTCCCAATTTTGTATGTCACACCATATTAGCACAACAGTTTATTAAGCACTACATTTCAGTAAATAAAACCCTAAAAATAATTTTAGGGCACACAGACACAATAAATGACCCACATTTTTGGTAAAAGATAAAAGTTGAGGTTGTACCGAGTAAATAGATACCCAACATGGCAAACCTTAAAATTGTGTGCGCCCGTGAAATGGCGACAAACTTCGGTGCCTTATATTTTCCATAGGAGACACTTTATAATCCCCTACAGGTCATCAGTTTAGAGATAACCGTGAGAAATGGGCAGAGAGTTATTGATCTGAGTCCGGTGTGTGTGGTGATATGTAATGTGGTGCAATCAATGGCCTTGTGTGTAGGTGTCCCTGACACGTGCATTTACATTCATGCATGTATGGGGGGAGGGGCAGACAAAGATTTTGGTGGGCTGACTTTAGGTGCTTTAATTTTTTTACATTTCTCTTAAAGTAAACTTTTTTTTCATCACATGGCGACAATTTGATGGTTTTTCGGGTGACAGATTCTCTTTAATGAGACATCAGGGGTAAAAAAGACCCCGAATGTCCCACCTATCTTCCATTATAGCTTATGGAGCACAGATCGCACTCCGTTAACTTCTTCCCTGCCGGCTGGTGAAAGTGACAGTGAGGATCAGAAGTGACATTTTATACATCACTTCCAGGTCATTAGCAGGAAGCGGAGATCAGAGAATGGACATTTGCTGATCTCCATTCCCTCTACTTGGTGGCCCCACCATGCCGGTCACAGGTCCGCCGATGAGGCCAGGAAACATGGCGGGAGCACGCCCAGGGGGGAATGTGGAAGTGATTTGGCAGCTGTGCAGCCACCTGATTGCTTCCATCTGACAGTTGTACTATGTATGGTGGTGGTGAAAGGATTAAATATAAGAAATGTAATTCAATAAGTGACACGATGATAAGTGCCAGCTGTGTCTGCTTAACAGGGACAGTCCCGGGATTTAGAGGTTTGTCCCTGGAAATGTTGCTGATTTGAATCATATTTGTGTATTTATTTTCTATTATGATTTGTATTAGTCAGTTCACCTTCATGGTAATAATAATTGGTGACGGGTATTTTTTTCCTCATTTTCCTGTTTCTATCAATGTCGGCAGTTTTCAGTCCTGGAAATACACGTCTCCTTCATACAGGAGAGAATTCTGGGAAATCTCTGGAAGATATATGAGGAATAATAAGGTCTTCTCACTTCCTGGTAAAGCTGAACTCCGGGCTGTATTCATGTATACAGAGCTGCCTTCATTTCTCTCTTCTATCTGCCCGGAGTTCAGCTCTAAATCAGAGAAGACCCCCGACATTCTCCTCCTCATTGCTTTCCTGAGATTTTCTTACATTTGTTCTCTGAATGTTTTCTCCTAAAGTCTCCATTTATATAGAGAAATGTTCTTTTATCATATAGTGATAGGAAGTGATTAGGATTTAGGCCCCATTCACGCTTTTGTGCGACTTTCCATTCGACTTTGCACCCAAAGTCGCATGACAAGTCGCACCCCATGTTTCCCTATGAGTACCGTTTATATCTGTGAGACTTCTAGTCACAGTGACTTCAAAGTAGTCTACTGGACTTCAAAGTAGTCTACTGGTCCAACTTTCATGCGACTTGGGGTCCATAGACGTCAATGTAAACCCTAAAAAGTCACATGGAAGTCACACCTACATCATATAGATGAGATTTTGATGTGACTTTGGATGAGTGCGGCCTGTGCTGAATGGAAAATGTACTTAGGTTTCTTTATTTTCTTAAGACTTACAGATTTTCAGAACAATTGTAATTCAAATTCTGTGGGAAGAATAGCTGGTTGTTAAGGGTCGGGCCTGGAAGCCGGCAACCACGTCCTTAAAAACTGATGAATCATTAGCTGTCAGCGGGTTTCCCTACTGACAGCTGAATGAAAAAAAAAAAAGAATGCCAGCAAAAAAAAAAAAAACTGCTTGGGGTCCCCCCCCCAAGCATACCAGTCCCTTCGGATCTGGTATGGGTTTTAAGAGGCACCACACCCCAAAATGATTTTTTTAAAAAAACGTATCGGGTCCCCCCAACATCAATACTAGACCCTTATCCGACCAGGCAGGTCAGGAAAGGAGGGGGATGACCAAGTGGCCCCTCCCTTCCTGCACCATACCAGGCTCTGCCCCAAAGAACCTTGTCCCCATGTTGATGTTAGTGGGGAAACCCGCTGACAGTTGATAAATTATCAGTTGTTAAGGATGCCGCGGCCGTCTTCCGACCCGCTCCTTAACAACCAGCTATTCTTCACATTCCGATCGTTCTGAAAATGTGTACAGGCGGTCCCCAGGTTACAAACATCTGAATTACAAACGACTCCTACTTACAAACGGAGGGTGACAACAGGAAGTGAGGAGAAATCTAGCCCTAGGAAAGGAAATTCACTCCTGTAAGAGTTCTCATGGGAAATGGTGTCTCCACTGAAGCTTTATCAGCCTTTCATCATCCTTGTTTCCACAACAACCCAAAACTTTTCCAAATCCAGCTGTCATAGGGACAGAAAGTGAGGTGAAATCTTCAGGGGTACAGACAGCAAAATTAATGGTAGAGGGGTGTTAACCCTTCCCTATGCTATCCAAAAAACGTAAAAATTATTATTTTGGCTGGGTCTACACTTAAAAAATTTACCTGTTCCGACTTACAAACAAATTTGTCAAAAAAAGTCATAGCTTGACTATTTCCTGGTTCCCTTCAGAATTCCGGTACTCCACGTGACGGAGACGTGGAGACAGTGAGCGTCCATAAATGCAGAGTTCAGCCTCATGGGCCGTGAAAACACAGAGACAAGCTGAAATATCATCTTCTTTTTTTTCGGTGACAGAACAACACGAGTCCATGGCGGCGGGGTAAGTAGCAATTCAGGCCCAGTTGGCCATATAATAATAGACTGTGTTCAAACTGCACCAATTTCTACCCTGACCCAGAGGAGACCATAATTAATGTACACCGACCAAAATATGGACTGTCTCATCTTTTTCACTGTCAAGACAGTGACCGCATATTCTGGCATATGCCCTAATAATACCCATATGGACTAAGTGACAAGGGGAGTGATAATCACGTGATATTGCAAGGGCAATCAATATCTTTGACACATATACTCGTTCCAACATACGTGGTGCCAATTCCCCTAATTTTCACCATGATTCAAGTTGGGTTTAAAGAACACTGCCACCTGCAATAATGGGGTTTGTTTCAATTCAAGGGATGCAATATGCCAGGCCTTGATGCTGCAAACTAGCATACTCTGAACGATTGTTGGCTAAGAACTATATTTCAGCAATTTTTTCATCCCTGTGAAAAGAATTAATACCCGGAGTTATAAGACTTTTCACATTGGAGCATATAGAAGGCTTGATATTGAACTGTCCCCCACACCATATATTTATCTAGTGTTAGGCCCCGTTCACACTGTGGCGATCCGACTTGCTGGGGCGACCTCACAAGTCGCGGCACGCAGCTCGCACTGCGACCTCGGAGCGGCCGGCACGGACTTCATAACATTGAAGTCAATGCAGGTCGCTCGAGGTCGCCCCAAAGAAGCTCCGGACCCTTTTTCTAAGTCGGAGCGACTTGTGTCGCTCCTATTAGAACGGGTCCACAGCTTCTCTATGGAAGGCGACCTACGGCGACCTGTCAGACGACCAGGTCGCCTGACAGGTCGCCCCAGTGTGAATGGGGTCTTAACCTCGTTGTTGGTACTTGCTATTTTTGCTTCACCAGTGCACTGGTTACAATTAGGATATCTGGGGGTGGTCCGTGTGTGGAGTGCAAGTTTTGAGTGGTTGGGGCCCTTTATGTGTGTGATAGAGTGAAGGTGGTTCATTATACAGCTTGTGACAGGTTTTTTCTTGGTCTGCTGTAGATTTTAGCGACTGGATTTGTTGCCAGTCATGTTTTTTCAATAAAGAAGCTTTTGCATTTATCCCAGTGTTGAGTCTTTTTTGCAACTTCTTCACATGGGTTCCATTTTTTTGGATCCCTTGAAATTTGTTTTTAAAAACAGAAAAGCCTGCCAACGAGGAGCAAGCAGACGGGCGGGAGCCTTCAGTGGGAGTGGAGCTCTTTTTTATTTATTCTTTCTCGGGTCCAGCGGTGCAGCGGGGGTCTTGATTGACAATGGATCTACATCAGGGGAGGTTGTTTTTTTATTTTTAATAAAATAGTTGTCAAAAACCGTGTTTGTGTTTTTGTGTTTTTTTTGTTCTATGTGACACTTTTCTGGTAAATGGATAGGCATGGGGTTCCCCCCAGAATCCATACCAGTCCTGAAGGATCTGGTATAAATTGGGGGAACAACCACACTGTTTTAAATGTATTGTCAGCAATTGCTTTGTTTACATTCTGCTGTCAGCGGGGAATCCTGCTGACAGCAGGTGAGTCTTGGTTGTTAAGGATGCCGTGGCCGGCCGGTCTTTAACAACCAGCTATTGTGATTTGTGAATATACAAAATAAGCGAAGACACAAACCAAATTCCAAAATTTGTTTTGGATCTTCAACATTTTTATTTTTTATTTTTTAATGCTGTTCCAAATTGAATCCACAAATATACAAAATTAATGCCAAAGATACGAAGCACATTTTGGAATTTGTTTGGTATCTTCAGAATTAATTTTGAATGTTTGGATTGGCATTCAAATTTTAATTAAAAAAAAAAACATGGGGTCCCCCTGAAATCCATAACACACATTTCTCTGAGTATGCAGGCCAGGAAAAGGGTGGGACGAGTGAGCGCCCCCCACAGAACCATACCAGGCCACATGCCCTCAACACGGGGGTATGCTTTCAGGCAGTAGGGGGTTCCCCCCTGGAGCACCTTGTCCCCCAAGGGCCTCTTCCCCACAACCCTGGCCCAGGGGTTGTATGCGTATGCGGGGCATGACTTATTGGAATCTGAAAGCCCCCCTTTAATAAGAGGGTCCCAAAAAGCCCCAGCCCCCCCTTAAGTGCACGAATATGGGGTACACTGTACCCCTCATTCACCCAAAAAGTGTCAAAAATAAAAAGAAAGAGACAGTTTTTGAAAAGTTCTTTATTAAAAAACAAAAACAATGTCCCCTGAAGTAAATCCATCATCAATCACAATGAACGCCGTTGCCAAAAAAAAAAACTGAGCTCTGGTACCAAGTGGTAAAAAAAAGGAGCAAGGTCGCCTGTCATAATTTATTTATCTTTGGTGGGAACTAGTGATGAGCCGAACACCCCCCCCCCCCCCGGTTCGGTTCGCACCAGAACCTCGCAAACCGAGGAAAAGTTTGTTCGAACAAACGAACCCCATTGAAGTCTCTGGGACTCGAACCTCGAAAATCAAACAGACTCATTTTGAAGGCTTAAATGCAAGTTATTGCCCCAAAAAAGTGTATGGGGGTCCGGGTACTGACCTGGGGAACATGTAGCAATGAAAAAAAAGTTTTAAAAATGATCGTTTTTAAAGGAGCAGTGATTTACTGATTTTAATGAGGCTTAAAGTGAAACTATAAAAATTAAAAATTCCTTCAAATATCGTGCCTGGGGGGTCCCCTGAATATTCCTGTAAACTAGTGCATCTCTATGATGTATGTAGCCTGCTGCAGCAATACTCACATTTCTAAAGGAAAAAATGTCATATGCAAATATAGATACAAATTTCAAATCACATGTACTTGTCACACGGGTGCAGAAAATTTTGGCCTTGCTTGTTGGTGGTGCCTGAACACCGTAACCCCTCACAGTTACTCTTGCTGGGTGCAGGAACGGGTCCTGCTGCTAACAAATCCATACATATTTGAAATTGCATATACTTGTCAAACAGGTGCCAAAAATTGGACTTTTGATGTTGCTGGTGCCTGAACAACGTAACCAACCCCTCACAGTTACTCTTGCTGGGTGCAGGAAAGGGACCTGCTGGTAAGAATTCCAAGAACATTTGAAATTGAATGTGCTATACAAGTGCCAACAATTGGGCCTTGGTGGAAGGTGGTGCCTGAACACCGTAACCAAGGCCTCGTAGTTAGACTTGCTTGGTGCAGGAATGGGACCTGCTGGTAAGAATTCCATGAACATTTGAAATCGCATGTGCTATACAAGTGCCAAAAATTGGGCCTTGGCGGAAGGTGTTGCCTGAACACCATAACAAAGGCCTCACAGTTACTCTTGCTGGGTGCAGGAACGGGACCTGCTGGTAAGAATTCCATGCAAATTTGAAATCTCATGTGCTATACAAGTGCTAAAAATTGGGCCTTTGGTGTTGGTGGTGCCTGAACACTGTAACCCCTCACAGTTAGCAGGGCACAGGAACAGTGTCTGCTGTTTAAAAATGACATACAACATTTAAATTGTATGCACCTGTCATACAAGTGCAGATAAATTAGGCCTTGGGGGTTGCTAGTGACCTAAACCAAAAACATTGTTGGAAGCTAGCAGAATAAAGGTAGAGGAATAGGATAGGCAGCATATGCAGTCTTCAAGGGATGGCAGACCCCTAGCAAATTCAATCAGTTACAACAGCATCAGGGGCCTGATAGCTCTTGTTGATCCATGACTGGTTAATTTTGATAAAAGTCAGCTGGTCAACAGAGTCTGTGGACAGACGCACTCTTTTGTCAGTCACAAAACCTCCAGCAGCACTGAACATCCTATCGGAAAGCACGCTGGAAGCAGAACAGGCCAGTTGCTCCACTGCATATTGAGCAAGTTCTGGCCAGTGGTCCATCCTCAAGACACAGTAAGCCAGTGGATGCACAGCTGGAAAGGTCTCCAAGTCTGCTCTTGTGCCTAGATAATCATGCACCATATGATGGAGATGCTGGCGATGGTTGCTTAAACCTAGGACAAAAGAACTGTTTAAAGGCATCAGCCGCCTTCTCCACCGCTCCTCCTTTGGCTGAAGGATGCCTTAGAAACAGGTCCAGAGAATGTTGACCTCCCAGTGTCTGGAAAGGAGGTACACAAATTTTTTTTCAAGCCATCCTCAAGATGTTTCATCCTCTGCTCCCTCTGTGAAGGCAGGATGAGCTCTGCAACTTTACTCTTGTAACGTGGATCAAGAAGGGTTGCCAACCAGTAATTATCCCTCTTCTTGATAGCATGAATCCTCAGGTCCTTTCGCAGGCTTTGCAGAATCAGGGAGCCCATGCAATGTAAGTTGGAGGAGGCATGAGTTTCTGAGTCCTCTGGGTCACTAAGGATGACATTGTCAGCAGCAGAAGCAACCTCTCCCCAACCATGCACAACTCCTCTGGTTTCTGGTGAATCAAAACCATCCCTTGAAGACTGCTGTATGCTATCCTCTTCCTCTACATCCATACTGCCGAAATCCTCATCCTCCTCCTCCTCTTCCTCCTGTGTGTTTTGTGGCCCTGCAGGAATGATATCTGCATAAAGGGGGCCATGTGAGGAGAGGAAGTCCTCCTCTTCCTGCCGCTGTTCTGCCTCAAGTGCTCTGTCCATGATTCCACTCAGCATGTGCTTCAACAGGTAGACTAGCGGTATTGTGTCACTGATGCATGCATCATTCCGGCTCACCATCCTTGTGGCCTCCTCAAATGGTGACAGGATGATGCATGCATCCCTAATCAAAAGCCACTGGCGTGGCGAAAAAAATCCAAGCTCCCCTGACCCTCTCCTTGTGTCATACTCACACAGGTACTCATTGATGGCCCTCTGCTGCATGTGCAGCTGCTGCAGCATTGCCAACGTTGAGTTACACCTAGTGGGCATGTCACAAATGAGGCGGTTTGTGGGGAGGTTGAATTCCCGTTGAATGTCAGATAAGCAAGAACTGGCATTGAACGAACGGCGGGAATGGCCACAGACTTTTCTGGCCTGCTTCAGGAGATCTTGGAAGCCCGGTATCTGCTCAAGAAATGCTGCACCACCAGTTTTAGAACATGTGCCAAGCATGGAACATGTGTCAAGTGTCCCTGTCAGAGGGCGGAGAGAAGGTTGGTGCCATTATCGCATACAACCATTCCTGGCTCAAGCAGTCATGGCGTCAACCATCTCTGAGCCTGCCCTTGCAGAGCTGACAGAATCTCTGCACTAGTGTGACTCCTATCCTCTAGACAGACCAACTGAAGCACAGCATGGCATCTTTTAACCTGACTGCTTGCGTAGCCCCTTGAACGCTTAGGGAGCACTGCTGTTGCAGAGGAAAAATTGCGCAGAAGAGGAGAAGAGGACATGGAGGAAGAGGCGGAGGAGGAGGTGGTGGAGTAGCCAGATGTGGTAGATCCAGCACCAGCTTTTTGGAGGCGTGGTGGCAAAACAAGCTCCAGCACCGAACCCTGTCCTGCATCCTTCCCAGCTGCCAGCAGCAGCAGAGTTACCCAGTGCGCCGTGAAAGAAATGTAACGCTCCTGTCCATGCCTGCTTGAACAGGAGTCAGCAGTAATGTGCACCTTCCTGCTGACTGCTTTGTCCAACGAGGCCAAAACACTACCTTCCACATGACGGTAGAGAGCCAGAATAGCCTTACGTGAAAAGTAATGCCTTTTTGGGACCTGCTACTGTGGTGCAGCACATTCCACAAATTTGCGAAAGGGAGCCGAGTCTACCAGATGAAAAGGCAGCAACTGTAATGCTAGCAATTTTGCCAAGCTAGCATTAAGAAGCTGAGCAAGTGGATGGCTGGGACAGTATTTCTTTCTACGGTTCAGCAACTTGGGTAGTGAAATTTGCCTGCTGCTCAAATCAAGCGGTGGTATACTGCTAGCAGATTGGGTGCAAGTCTCTGTGCCACTCATTGCTATACCATCATCCCTCTCAATGCTGGTATTTAAGAAGGCATGAGGTATAGTAGGGTTTGAGATCGCAGATGAGGAGCAAGGTGATGTATGCTTGTTTTGATCTGGTGCCTCTCTCAGGGGCTGTTGCCAACGGACTGCATGGCAGTTCGTCATATGTCTTGTCAAGCATGTGGTGCCCAAGCGGTCGGTGATCTGGCCGCACTTGATCCGCTTTAGACAGATGCTGCAAACAGCAACGCTGCATTCTACTGCACAGGTGCTGAAAAAAGCCCACACTAATGAACTTTTTGGAGTCTGCAGGGATTTTGCAGCACCCTGCACCTGTGGAGCTCTGTGCTGTGATGCAATAGGTTGGCTACTGCTATGGCGGCCCATGGAGAACATCCTGCCTCATTGGAGTTGTGCGTCCCTCTCATCCTCACCCCCCTACTCCTCTAAAATGGGGAGGTAAGCGGCGGGACGGGGGGTACATAAAAAACCTTTTAAATCATTCCACTTTTCCTTTTGGGTGGAGACACTTCATTCTTTACAAGTTTAGTTTTCATTTTACTAGCCTTACGATATGTGAATTGTGGTTGGGAGGGAATGAGAGGTCCCAAATCCCTTTTACCTCCTCCAGTCTCGGCCTATTCTGGAACTTTTTGTTCACATATAAAAATCAAACTTTTTTGCTAGAAAATTACTTGGAACCCCCAAACATTTTATATTTGTGTTTAGAGCAGAGGCCCTAGAGAATAAATTGGTGGGTTTTGCAATTTTGGGGGGGGGGATCACGCTGTTTTTTTTTTTTAATATATATTATTTAACCACTTTAAGACCGGAAGGATTTTTCCCCTTAATGACCAGGCCCTATTTTGCGATTCTGCACTGCATTATTTTAACAATTGCGCGGCCGTGCAATGCTATACCCACATAAAATTGATGTCTTTGTTTCCCCATAAATAGAGCTTTCTTTTGGTGGTATTTGATCACCTGTGCGATTTCTATTTTTTGCGCTATAAACAAAAAGAGAGCGACAATTTTGAAAAAAAAAAATATATTTTTCACATTCTGCTATATGACATTCTCAAAACAAAAATATTTAAAAATCAAAATTTTTAACATTTTAGGCCAATTTGTTTTCTGCTACATATTTTTATTAAAAAAATTGCAATAAGCGTATTTTAATTGGTCTGCGCAAAAGTTATCGCCTCTACTAACTACGGGAAATATTTTTTTTTTTTTTACTAGTATTGGCGCCGATCTGCAATTTTTAACGGAACCTCGACATTGCGGCGGACAGATCGGACCCCTAACTGACATTTTTGACAGTTTTGGGGGGACCAGTGACATTACTACAGTAATCAGTGCTAAAATTATGCACTGTTACTGTAATAATGACATTGGCAGGGAAAGGGTTAACATTATGGGTGATCAAGGGGTTAAATGTAAGCCTAGGGGAGTGATTCTAACTGTGGGGGGGCGTGACTTCTGAAATGACCATAGAGACATGTGATCCTATATAGAAGGATCACAGGAGCTCTATGATCATTTTAGGGAGAAGAACGGTCAGCTGTGTTTACAACATCCAACTGTCCTTCTCTCTCAGCGGGGAGCGATCATGGCTTCCCCGCTGAGGAGCAGGGGCAGGAGCATGCCGTCGGCGCGCACTCGCCCCCTAGCCTCCTGAGAGCGAGCGCCGCACATGTACGGCGATTTGCCTGGGAGCGGCTGCCTGCCACAGTACATCTGCGGCCGGCAGTCGTAAAGCGGTTAATGCCATTCCTAACATAGAAAATGAATGCTGAAGATATGAAACAAATTTTGGAAATTATTTCGTATCTTCGACATTTGTTTTGTATATTTACCAATTACAATAGATTGTTGTTAAGGACCGGTCGGCCGGGGGGGTCCTTAACAACCATGACTCACCTCCTGACAGCAGAATGTAAACAAAACAATTGCTAACATTAGAAAAAAAAAACTGCATAGGGCCCCCCCCCATTTTGATTTTGAGGGGAACCCCATGCCAAAATGTAACCAAAATATGGCATGGGACCCCCAAAATCCATACCAGACCCTTATCTGAGCATGAAGGCCAGGGAAGGGGGGATGAGTGATCGCCCCTTCCAGTGGTAAATTTAGGATTTGTGCTGCCCTAGGCCTGACTAAACTTTGGCACCCCCTAATTTAAATATGACGCACCCCTTCCTTTAAAGGCCACACCCCCTTTATGTTTATGACCCGCCCTGTCATCTGTAAACCACAGACCACAACCACAACCACAGTCTATCAGTGCACATAAGTTCAGCCTCATCAGCGCCCATCAGTGCAGCCTCATTACTGCCCATCACTGCAGCCTCTTCAGTGCAGCATATCAGTGCGACCTCATAAGAGGCCATCAGTACAGCCCCATCAGTGTCCACCAGTGCTGCCTTATCAGTGCAGCTTATCAGTGCCATCTCCTCAGAGGCCATCAGCGCAGCCTCATCAGTGGCCATCAGTGTGCCCATCAGTGAAACATATCAGTGCCCATCAGGGAAGCATATCAGTGCAGCCCCATCAGTGAAACTTATCACTGCCACCTCATGCCCATCAGTGCAGCATATCAGTGCTGCCTTATCATTGCTGCCTCATTAGTGCCCATCAGTGCAGTTTATCAGTACGCACCACTGCCGCCTCATCAGTGGCCATCAGAGCAGCATATTAGTGCCCATTAGTGCAGCATATTAGTGCCCATCAGTGCAGCTTATTAGTTCCACCTCATCAGTGGCCATCAATGCAGCCTTATCATAGCCCATTAGTACAGCCTCATGTCACAGGATTAGTAAGATTACTCCTTTCTTTTAAGATATTTGGACTTCTGTTTGCTGCCACTGATTGTAATCATCGGATTAATTCACTTATTTGTATAATGAATAGGAAGTCCGGAGTCATTATATAAATAAGTGAAATAATCAGTGGCAGCAAACACAAGTCCAAATATCTTATAAGATCGAAGTAATCTTACTAACCCAGTGACACATTGCGGTAGCACATATGAGGTGAGCAGGTCCAAAATAATATTGTCATCATATACAAATTCTATATAACACAATTCAGTGTTCTCACTCAAGGACAAGGATGTTTAAAGAAATGATATTATATTATTAACATGATGCCTGCCATACCTGGGGGCGGAGGAGGGGAGGCAGAGCTTTAGGCTACAGTACCACACTTATTAGCATTGGCGGCCGTCGGACCAGTTGTATTAATTGTGGTCGGCAGCATGCGGTCTGTCCGAATGTCCTCACCGGCCACGGCCAGTATTATCATACCGGCAGGTAGCAGTGTGACCGCTTCATGGGGGTGCCAGACTGACTTGCCTCCTGGACCTTGCCCTCCAGCCCAATACACCCCATAGGACTGGCACTATACTAAAAGTGCAGCGCAAGCCAGCAGGGGGCCCTTTTCTTGCGGGAGCCAGGAGGAGGCTGTTTTTTTTCCGTGGGGGTTGCAGCTTTTTTGCTGCCCCCTGCAAAGTGCCGCCCTAGGCCTGGGCCTTGTCGGCCTAGGCCAAGATACTGGCCCCTTCTCCTAAATTATACCAGGCCAACATGGGGGGATCATTTTTATCAAGGGGGTTCCCCCCAAAGCACCTTGTCCCCATGTTGATGGGGACAAGGGCCTCTTTCCCACAACCCTGGACCAGTGGTTGTGGGGGTCTGCGGGGGGGGGGGACTTATCAGAATCTAGAAGCCCCCTTTAACCACTTTAGCCCTGGAAGGATTTGCCCCCTTAATGACCATGCCCTTTTTTGCAATTCCGCACTGAGTTACTTTAACGGACAATTGCGCGGCCGTGCAACGCTATACCCAAACTAAATTTACGTCCTTTTTTCCCCACAAATAGAGCTTTCTTTTGGTGGTATTTGATTACCTGTGCAATTTTTATTTTTTGCGCTATAAGCAATAAAACAGCAACAATACTGAAAAAAAAAAACAATATTTATCACATTCTGCTATATGACATTCTCCAAAAAAAAAAAAAAAAAAATTAAAAATCAAATTTTTTTAAATATTTTAGGCCAATTTGTTTTCTACTACATATTTTTGATAAGAAAAATCGCTATAAGCGTATTTTGATTGGTTTGCGCAAAAGTTATTGCGTCTACTAACTAGGGGAAAGATTTATGTCATTTTTGTTTTTTTCTTTTTTTACTAGTAATGGCAGCGATCTGCAATTTTTTGCGGGACTGCAACATTGCGGCGGACAGATCGGACCCCTAACTGACATTTTTTGACACTTTTGGGGGGACCAGTGACATTACTACAGTAATCAGTGCTAAAAATATGCACTGTTACTGTAATAATGCCATTGGCAAGGAAGGGGTTAATATTGTTGGTGATCAAGGGGTTAAATGTAAGCCTAGGGGAGTGATTCTAACTGTGGGGGGATGGGGTTGGGCTTGTGAGATAATCATAGAGACATGCGATCCTATATAGCAGGATCACATAGTCTCTGTGATCATCCCAGGGAGAAGGACGGACGGCTGTGTTTACATCAGCCGACCGTCCTACTCTGTCAGCGGGGAGAGATCGAGGGTGTCAGGTGGCAATCGGATTAGCCTGACACCCGCACTGGCTTCCCAGCTGACGAGCGGGGACGGGAGCGCGCCGGCTGGCGTTCACCCCCTAGCCTCATCAGAGCGAGCGCCGTACATGTACGGGGATTTGCCTGTGGGAGCCAGCCTGCCACAGTATATCTGCGGCAGGTGGTCGGGGGCAATGTGGCAGTAGGTCTCAGCTGCAGGAACATTTGTGCCAATTGGTTCATCTTGCCTTATTTTACCGCCCTCTCAGCTCCCATTGCTCTCCTTCACAACCTCTCAGTTCATTAACCACTTACTCACTGGGCACCTAAACCCTCTTCCTAACCAGACCAATTTTCAGCTTTCAGTGCTCTTACATTTTGACAGTGGCGGCTGGTGCTCAAACTTTTTTTTTTGGGGGGGGGGCACAAACAGAAAAATGTAGTAGGCATTGCTTTGCGGCAAAAAACTCTTTAAAAAATTGCGTGACTTTGAGGTCACAAAAGTGTGAAAGGGGCCTGCAGTTATTAAGGTATAGTGTGCCCCCTTTCAATGCAGAGAGACCAGCGTGCCCCCTTTCAATGCAGAGAGGCCAGCGTGCCCCCTTCAATGCAGAGATACCAGCATGCCCCCTTTCAATGCAGAGATACCAGCATGCACCCTTTCAATGTAGAGATGCCAGAATGCGCCCTTTCAATGTAAAGATGCCAGCATGCCCCCTTTCAATGCAGAGATACCAGCATGCCCCCTTTCAATGCAGAGATGCCAGCATGCCCCCTTTCAATGCAGAGATGCCAGCATGCCCCCTTTCAATGCAGAGATGCCAGCATGCCCCATTTCAATGCAGACATGCCAGCATGCCCCATTTCAATGCAGAGATGCCAGCATGCCCCCTTTCAATGCAGAGATGCCAGCATGCCCCCTTTCAATGCAGAGATGCCATCGTGCCCCCTTTCAATGCAGAGATGCCATCATGCCCCCTTTCAATGCAGAGTGACCAGCGTATGTGTGTGTGTGTCCCCGCGAGACCAGTGCACTTACCTCAGCCTTGCTGACAGTGTTCGGTCTCTTCTAGAAGTCCTCCGCTCCTCTGCTCCAGTGACTCTGGGCAGCCTCAGTGGTCAGTGCTCCTCCATGGACTCGGTGCGGGATGGAGAGGGAGGTGAACCGGCTGTGGACATTCCGGGACTGGTTGGGCTCGGTGTCCAGCGGCGGCTCGTGGCTTCTCTTCAGTTCTCAGTCCTCCCGGCTCCCACCTCTTCCCCAGCCAATGGTATGGGTTTTGCCTTTCGGCCAATCAGGAAGCGTGTATTGGAACCACTTTCTGATTGGCCAGGAGGAGGATCCGTGTGACAATAGCAAATTTTCATTTGCTATTGTCACAAAATGGGTGGGCTTGGGGGGCGCACTGCTCTGCGCCCCGGGTCCACCCTTTCCTGAAGCCTATTAGAGACTCTGGCTCTAATCAGGTGCTTAAAAAAAAATCCCCATTGAACTCCATGCGTCCAGCTCCCCGCATGCAGATTAGGGGGCCGGACGCATGGATAGGGGGGCAGCTCCCCTGCGCCCCCAACACACCGGCCACCACTGCATTTTGAATGACAATTACTCAGTCATGCAGCGCTGTACCCATATGAAATGTTCATCCTTTTTTTCCACACAAATAGAGCTTTGTTTTGGTGGTATTTAATCATCATTGGGTTTTTTATTTTTTGCACTATAAATTAAAAAAGACCGGAAGGGCTCTTTCACACGGGCGGTCCGATCAGATCCGCCTGTCTGTTTTTTAGGCGTATCTGATCGGAATGCCCCATTCAGCCCTATAGAGCAGCGGATGTCAGCGGTGACATGTCCACTGACACCCGCTGCCATCCGCATTCGATCCTGTCCGTGAAATCCGGACGGATGGAAACCCTATTTCCATCCGTCCTGGGGATCGGATCGGATCGGATGAGAGCGGACAGGCGGTCCGCTCTCATCCGATTCCCCATAGAGAGCAGCGGGGGCTGTGACACCTCCCTCTCCGCACTGCAAGCGGAGAGGGAGCTGTCATCCGCCGGCTCAGCGGGGATCGCGGATCGATCCCCGCTGAGCACCACGGATCGGCCTACTGAGGCGGACCGTGTGAAAGAGCCTGAAATTTTGCAAAAAAAAAATGCATTTTTCTTCGTTTTGGTTTTAAAATTTTGGAAATTTTGTAATTTTTCTTCATTAATTTTTGAAAAAATGTATACTGCTACATATCTTTGGAAAAGATAACCCGAATAAGTATATATTATTTGGTCTTTACGAAGGTATAGAGTCTACAAGCTATAGTGCCAATCATTGAAAATTGATCACACCTGATGTACTGACGGCTTATCTCATTTCTTGAGACCCTGAAAAGTCAGAACAGTACAAATACCCCCAAATGACCCCTTTTTGGAAAGTAGACATTCCAAGGTATTTAATAAGAGGCATTGTGGGTTTTTTGAATTGTAATTTTTTCCCAGAATTCTTTGCAAAATTAAGATTTTTTTTTCACATAATTGTCATATTACCAAGTTATTCCTCAGACACTGTATAGGCATATGTCACGATTCGACCACGCCCACGGCGACTAGCTAATCGAGACGTGATGAATCGAGACTGGGGAGTATAAGGGGATAACAGAATAAAGAAAATTCCTGCTAATTAATAAGATTGGCTGCAATACTTTCACAGCCTGCACTGCCTTCGGTCACCAGTAGAGGGAGACTCCACTCCAATCCAGCTGGCTGACCACACACAGGCAGATACAAATCTTACATACAATCTGGTGCACTCTAAGGGTTGGGGAGCAGTCTAGCAATTACCACACACTACTAGGATTCCTCCAGCTAACCTACAAGCAAGAACCCCTGTGTTAATCACTCTTCCCACTGTCCCCACACCCACACACCACAAAAGATAGCCTGCCACCACCCAACAGTTTGTCCGCAGACTGGTCTGCTGGGACACCACACACACGCAGATCTCCGTCTAGTGTACAATCTGCATGCAATCTGCCAACACACAGTGCAATTGCATACAGATTGGCATGTAGCGTATATCAAGCGATTTAGGCACTAAAATGCAAACAAACAATCTCTCTAGAGGTATGAGTCCTAGCTTAGTACACATAAGTCACTTATTAATTTTATAATTTAATATCCCGAAAGTGGGCAGTGCATAAACAATATAAAAGGCTTAAATACCAGCGCTATGGAGTCTCAGTACCTTAATTGAACCAGGATAGTGGTTACAGTGGTGTAAGCTGCCCCCAACCTACCTCTGAGGTAGTATGTTGGAAAAAATTGCAAGAAAGTTGGGACCGGCGCTACCACTTTAAATCAAAAAGTTGTGTGTTTGTGCAGTCTCAAACCTGCATGAATCATACGTATTGTGAAAGTGCATTTAGTGCATACAGTGCGTTTAAAATTGCCAAAGTGCTGCGTGATAATAAAAGCTTAAATAAATTATCATGGGCTGTGCTCAGTGTACCATATATCACATATACATAAGCATAGATAAAAAAGTGCTAAGTGCTGTTAATACCATTAGCCACGTGAGTGATTATACGTTTGTGACAGTATATGGCGCCGGTGGATCTCCACCTGTACCGCCGCTGCTTACCGCACTTGTAAAGTAGATCACTCAGTCTTCCTCAGTCACTTGTCAGCTCATGCGCATGTACTACTTCTGATTGGCTCCTGGCGGTGCCCCTCCCTCTTCTAGTGCTGATTTTCTACTTATTTTGCAGACTGCTGGCGGTTACTGCTGGCGGGTACTTCTGGCGGTTACTGCTGGCGGGTACTGCTGGCAGTTACTGCTGGTGGGTACTTCTGGCAGTTACGGCTGGTGGGTACTTCTGGCAGTTACGGCTGGTGGGTACTTCTGGCAGTTACTGCTGGCGGATAATGCTGGTCATGTGAGTACTGCTAAAAAGTGCCATGTAGCCATCACTGGAGTTCATACATGTAGACAGGAAGTTGGTGCAAAGAGCCTGCAGGAGATCAGCATCACTTTTGTTATTCATATATATATATATATATATATATATATATATATATATATATATATATATATATATATATATATAATATATTGAGAATAACAAAAGTGATGCTTATCTCCTGCAGGCTCTTTGCAGCAACTTCCTGTCTACATGTATGAACTCCAGTGATGGCTACATGGCACTTTTCAGCAGTACTCACATGACCAGCATTACCCGCCAGCAGTAACTGCCAGAAGTACCCACCAGCAGTAACTGCCAGCAGTACCCGCCAGCAGTAACCGCCAGCAGTCTGCAAAATAAGTAGAAAAGCAGCACTAGGAGAGGGAGGGGCACCGCCAGGAGCCAATCAGAAGTAGTACATGCGCATGAGCTGACAAGTGACTGAGGAAGACTGAGTGATCTACTTTACAAGTGCGGTAAGCAGCGGCGGTACAGGTGGAGATCCACCAGCGCCATATACTGTCACAAACGTATAATCACTCACGTGGCTAATGGTATTAACAGCACTTAGCACTTTTTTATCTATGCTTATGTATATGTGATATATGGTACACTGAGCACAGCCCATGATAATTTATTTAAGCTTTTATTATCACGCAGCACTTTGGCAATTTTAAACGCACTGTATGCACTAAATGCACTTTCACAATACGTATGATTCATGCAGGTTTGAGAGTGCATAAACAATATATACAGAACAAAAGCAGTTACAAAAATACAAAAAAGAAAAAAAGACACACAATTGGCAATTTGCTATGAAAATAAAAGGGAATAAGATAGAAATAAACTTTACCTAAGCTTATCTCGTTGGCAGAAGTATACCGGAAATCGTGCGGGAACTCCTCAGTTCAGAACTGGCTTCAAGGAAGAACCATGTGCAAATCTCAGATTCCCAATTTATTGGAATATTGATGTGGGCTGGACTTTAGCCCTTAACGAATCAGCCACAAGGGGTTGCCCACATCTCAGCCCACAGGATGTTCTGTGTTCTGAACTGACCGTAGTTGAATTGGCCCAGAATGGCGCTAACCGCTGGGCCAGGGATAGGAGTTCTGAAACCAGTGCATCGGTCTGATCGCGCCAGTACCAAACACTGCTTGCCTGCCGCAATCAGGTGCCATACAACGGTTTTGTGCAATACTCCAGGACCCCACCCATGCCACAGACACAGATTTACATGTACTCGTAGCCCCATACGTGAGCCACAAGAAGGAATTATTTTCATCTCTCTGCCACTAATATTTTAACTTTTATGAGAGATAAAATACATTCCTTTGATCTGATGGTATCACTCCATGCTTGTAGACTGTTTGGAGCCTATGGCACCTCCTGCTGATTTCCACAGCCAAAATGACTAGCAGCCTCCTTTGAAGCTTCCCGGAAGGTGACAATTTTTGTTCAATTGCATGTGGGACCTTAATTGGCAATGAGGTGTCAACTCTATCCCAGAGACCAGCTGTGTCCTTTCAAATGCTACTAACAGGACATGTGTGTGATAATTAGGGTTGAGCGGACACCTAGATGTCCGTGTTCGACGGGTTCGGCCGAACTTTAAAAAAAAGTCCGGGTCCGTGTCCCGGACTTTTACCGAACTTTTCCCGGACACCGAACCCCATTGAAGTCAATGGGGACCCGAACTTTAAGGCACTAAAATGGCTCTAAAACACCAAAGGAAAGGGCTAGAGTGCTGCAAATGGCAGCAAAACGTAATTAAGAGCATGGCAAGTGCTCTGCAAACAAATGTGGATAGGGAAATAACTTAAAACAACAAAAAAAAACAGAAAAATAAAACAATGTTCTTCTTCATCTCTGAAGGACGAGGCCCATATGGAGTAGGAGGGAGGTTGAGGTGGTGGTGGATGTGGCGGTGACATAGGCGTGCGCACAGGGTGTGCTGGGTGTGCCTGGGCACACCCTAATCACCTAGGGCACATAGCATTGCCAGTGAGGAGATGGGAAAGATCTCCCTGGGACCTGCTCTGCTCTATTTCTCCTTGCCTACAGGTACATGGCCCCGATACATTACTCTCCCTGCTGGCAAACACATGCATGTGTATTTCAACTTTGGGGTGCACACCTTAATGCAATAGGCTGCGCACACCTATGGGCGGTGTAGGTGGAAGCGGCGGTGGAGGAGGACCAGGGCCGGATTAACAGCATCATGGGCTTGGTGCTGAGGATTTTGAAGGGCCTTAAGGGCCGTGCCTTGCCATGCACCCAGAGGAGGAAGGGTGCAGCCATGCATGCCTAATTCAACATGGGATGCTGTCTCTGAAGCCCATAAACACATCCATGCATCGCCAACTGTCCCTCCTTGTCCGGCCTTCACGCTGTGTGGGGAGGTTCTGAGGGTGCTGCCTGGGGAAGCGAGCATAGAAGCCAGACTTCTGTGTTTACAAGTGACAGAAGAGCGGTAACAGTGAATATGGCCAACCCGGGGCCTATATAAAAGGTAGGGGCCTGGAGCTGCAGCTCCAATAGCCCCTACATTAATCTGGCCCTGAGGAGGAGGACGAGGTAGCCAACACTGCTTCTTTTCAAAAATTTTAAATGAGGGTACACCCCAAAAGAGTGAGAAAGAGCAAAAATGGAACAATGGGTGGGTAAGGTCGGTATCCATTGCTATTCTGCATAAGGTACGGAAAAGTCCCGTGGGATCCATGCCTGGTTCATTTTAATGAACGTGAGCTTGTCCACATTGTCTCTGGACAGGCGGCTGCGCTTGTCTGTTATAACGCCCCCAGCCGTGCTAAATACCCGTTCAGATAATACACTGGCTGCAGGGCACGCCAGCACCTCCAAGGCGTAAAGGGCAAGCTCAGGCCATGTGCCCAATTTGGAGACCCAGAAGTTGAAGGGGGCAGACCCGTCATTCACTACATGTAGGCGTGTGCACACATACTGCTCCACCATGTTGGTAAAATGCTGCCTCCTGCTAAGACGTTCCATCTGAGCTGCTGGTGCTGCTGTTTGTTGTGGCGTGCTGACAAAGCTTTTCCACATTTCGGCCATGCTAACCCTGCCTTCTGAGGTGCTGGCGGTGCCCTGGTTGCGTTGGCGACCTCCTCCTCCTCCTCCTCTGCCTTGTGCTTCCACTGTGGCCCCGCTGTCAGATGGGAATGCCAGCAGCATGGCGTCTACCAGCGTGCGCTTGTACTCGCGCATCTTGCGATCGCGCTCCAGTGAGTGAATTAAGGACGGTACGTTGTCCTTGTAACGGGGATCCAGCAGCGTGGCCACCCAGTAATCAGCACAAGTTAGAATGTGGGCAACTCGGCGGTCGTTGTGGAGACACTGCAGCATGTAATCGCTCATGTGTGCCAGGCTGCCCAGAGGCAACGAAAGGCTGTCCTCTGTGGGAGGTGTATCGTCCGTGTCCTCTGTATCCCCCCAGCCACGCACGAGTGATGGCCATGAGCTGGCCTGGGTGCCACCCTGCTGTGAACATGGTTCCATCTCCTCCTCTAGCTCCTCCTCCTCCTCATCCTCCTCATCCTCCAGAACTGTGCCCCTGCTGGACAATTGCGTCCCTGGCGTTTGCGTGTGCAGGAACCCACCCTCGGAGCCCCTTGCGAATGACTGCCCTGAAAGCCTTGGAAATGTTACCTCTTCATCCTCCTCCTCCTCCTCATCCTGTGCCACATCCTCTTCCATCATCGCCCGAATTGTTTTTTCAAGGAGGCATAGAAGTGGGATAGTTAAGCTGAGAACGGCGTCATTGCCACTGGCCATGTTGGTGGAGTACTCAAAACAGCGCAACAAGGCACACAGGTCTCGCATGGAGGCCCAGTTATTGGTGGTGAAGTGGTGCTGTTCCGCAGAGCGACTCACGCGTGCGTGCTGCAGCTGAAACTCCACTATGGCCTGCTGCTGCTCGCACAGTCTTTCCAGCATGTGCAAGGTGGAGTTCCACCTTGTGGGCACGTCACATATGAGGCGGTGAGCGGGAAGGCCGAAGTTACGCTGCAGCGCTGCCAGGCGAGCAGCAGCAGGGTGAGAACGCCGAAAGTGCGCACAAACGGCCCGCACTTTCTGCAGCAGCTCTGACATATCGGGGTAGTTTTTAAGGAACCTCTGCACCACCAAATTCAGCACATGCGCCAGGCAAGGGATGTGCGTCAAACCGGCTAGGCCCAGAGCTGCTATGAGATTTCGCCCGTTATCGCACACCACCAGGCCGGGCTTGAGGCTCGCTGGCAGCAACCACTCATTTGTCTGCTGTTCCATGCTCCTCCACAACTCCTGCGCGGTGTGTGGTTTGTCCCCCAAACAGGCAAGTTGTAAAACTGCCTGCTGTCGTTTACCCCTGGCCGTGCTGAAGTTGGTGGTGAAGGTGTTACGCTGTCCGGATGAGGAGGCGGTAGAGGATGAGGAAGCGGAGTAGGAGGAGTTAGGAACAGGAGGCAAACTGAAGCGCCCTGCAATCCTCGGTGGTGGAAGGACATGCGCCAAATTGCTATCCGCCTCAGGCCCATCCGCCACTGCATTTACCCAGTGTGCCGTTAGGGAGATATAACGCCCCTGACCGTGCTTACTGGTCCACGTATCCGTAGTTAGGTGGACCTTGGCACAGATGGCGTTGCGCAGTGCACACCTGATATTTTCCCCCACTTGGTTGTGCAGGGAAGGGATGGCTTGCCTGGAAAAGTAGTGGCGGCTGGGCACGACGTACTGTGGGACAGCCACCGACATAAGGTTTTTAAAACTGTGCGTCTCCACCAGACGGAATGACAGCATTTCAAAGGCCAATAATTTTGAAATGCTGGCATTCAGGGCCAGGGATCGCGGGTGGGTAGGGGGGTACTTCCTCTTCCTCTCAAGTGTTTGGGAGATGGAAAGCTGAACGCTTCCACGGGACATTGTGGAGATGGTTGTTGGTGACCCAGGTGGTGGTGTTGCTGACAGATCGTCTGTTTGCGGGGTGGCAGGTGCCGGTATCACTACAGATGTGGCTGGAGCGGCCGAGACTGCAGCAGAAGAGGAAGCAGGATGAGCCAGAGACGTTTCTTGGTTTTGAAGGTGTGTACTCCACTGCAGCTCGTGCTTTGCACTTAGATGCCTGATCATGCAGGTTGTGCTCAGGTTGAGAAGGTTTATGCCTCGCTTCAAGCTCTGATTGCACAGGGTGCAAACCACTCGTGTCCTGTCATCAGCACATTTTCTAAAGAACTTCCACGCTAGAGAACTCCTTTGAGCTGACTTTGGTGCGCTCGTTCCCTTGCTGCGTTGGGCAGTAGCGGGCGTAGTGTCTAGGGCACGGCCGCTCCGCTTCTGCACCCTGCTCCCTCTTCTGCTGTGCTGGTGGCTCTGTGCGACCACCGCCTCTTCCTCCAAACTACTCAGGTCACCTGCATGACGTTCATTCCATGTGGGGTCGAGGACCTCATCGTCCTCCACATCATCTTCCACCCAGTCTTCACCCCTGCCCTCCTTGTCGGTCTCCACAATGCTGAACGCCGCAGCAGTTGGCACCTGCGTTTCGTCATCATCGGAGACGTGCTGCGATGATCCTTGCATGTACTCATCTTGAGAAATAAGTGGTTGGGCATCGCTGCACTCAATCTCTTCCACTTCTGGGGCAGGGCTAGGTGGATGGCCCTGGGAAACCCTGCTGACAGAGTCCTCAAAAAGAATAAGAGACTGCTGTATGGCTTGGGGCTCAGACTGCTGGCCTGATTTGCAAGGGGGTGAGGTGAAAGACGGTTGGACATTGGCTGCAGGTGCCAACTCTGACCTTTCTGCAGTAGACTGGGTGGGAGACAATGTGAAGGAACTGGAGGCACTGTCAGCAGCAAACCAATCTACTATCGCCTCAACTTGTTCTGGCCTCATCACTTCTAGGGGCGTTTGATGCCCTACCAAATACTGATGCAGGTTCTGTCGCCTACTCACACTTGAGGAAGGTGTTTCACTTGTGCGTGTAGCTGGCACAGATCGACCACGTCCTCTCCTTGCAACAGGAGCTCTACCAGCAGCACCACGACCCAGGCCACGGCCCTTATTTGACGGTCTCCTCATATTTCTGTAATTTAAGATCTTGCCCTAGAAAGGTTTTTATTGAATAGCGGAATAGGAAATATGATCCAAAAAAGTGTATGTATCTCGCACGTACAAAACCACACTAGGCCCCAATTACTATTGTTTCTACCCCTAAAAGGATGGATGAGGAGTAGGAGGAGTATGGAACAGACAGCACCCTCAAATCTTCAGAAGTATGAGATGAACCCCAAAAACTTGGAAAGGTGGATCTCACACGTACCGACACAGACTATCCCGCAATTCAATTGATCCTCAAAGGTTTTTATTGAATAGCGGAATAGGAAATATGATCAAAAAAAGTGTATGTATCTCGCACGTACACAACCACACTAGGCCCCAATTACTATTGTTTGTACCCCTAAAAGGATGGATGAGGAGTAGGAGGAGGAGTATGGAACAGGCAGCACCCTCAAATCTTCAGAAGTATGAGATGAACCCCAAAAACTTGGAAAGGTGGATCTCACACGTACCGACACAGACTATCCCGCAATTCAATTGATCCTCAAAGGTTTTTATTGAATAGCGGAATAGGAAATATGATCAAAAAAAGTGTATGTATCTCGCACGTACACAACCACACTAGGCCCCAATTACTATTGTTTGTACCCCTAAAAGGATGGTTGAGCAGTAGGAGCAGGAGTATGGAACAGGCAGCACCCTCAAATCTTCAGAAGTATGAGATGAACCCCAACAACTTGGAAAGGTGGATCTCACACGTACCGACACAGACTATCTCGCAATTGAATTGATCCCCAAAGGTTTTAATTGAATAGCGGAATAGAAAATATGATCAAAAAGAAAGTGTATGTATCTCGCACGTACACCACCACACTAGGCCCCAACTACTATTGTTTGTACCCCTAAAAGGATGGTTGAGCAGTAGGAGGAGGAGTATGGAACAGGCAGCACCCTCAAATCTTCAGAAGTATGAGATGAACCCCAAAAACTTGGAAAGGTGGATCTCTCTCACACGTACCAACACAGACTATCCCCCAATTTAACTGATCCCCAAAGGTTTTTGATTAAATAGCGGAATAGAAAATATGATCCAAAAAAAGTGTATGTATATCACACGTACACAACCACACTAGGCCCCAATTACTATTGTTTGTACCCCTAAAAGGCTAGATGAGGAGTAGGGGGGGTATGGAACAGGCAGCACCCTCAAACCTTCAGAAGTATGAGATGAACCCCAACAACTTGGAAAGGTGGATCTCTCTCACACGTACCAACACAGACTATCCCCCAATTTAACTGATCCCCAAAGGTTTTTGATTAAATAGCGGAATAGAAAATATGATCCAAAAAAAGTGTATGTATATCACACGTACACAACCACACTAGGCCCCAATTACTATTGTTTGTACCCCTAAAAGGCTAGATGAGGAGTAGGGGGAGTATGGAACAGGCAGCACCCTCAAACCTTCAGAAGTATGAGATGAACCCCAACAACTTGGAAAGGTGGATCTCTCTCACACGTACCAACACAGACTATCCCCCAATTTAACTGATCCCCAAAGGTTTTTGATTAAATAGCGGAATAGAAAATATGATCCAAAAAAAGTGTATGTATATCACACGTACACAACCACACTAGGCCCCAATTACTATTGTTTGTACCCCTAAAAGGCTAGATGAGGAGTAGGGGGAGTATGGAACAGGCAGCACCCTCAAACCTTCAGAAGTATGAGATGAACCCCAACAACTTGGAAAGGTGGATCTCTCTCACACGTACCAACACAGACTATCCCCCAATTTAACTGATCCCCAAAGGTTTTTGATTAAATAGCGGAATAGAAAATATGATCCAAAAAAAGTGTATGTATATCACACGTACACAACCACACTGGGCCCCAATTACTATTGTTTGTACCCCTAAAAGGCTAGGAGTAGGGGGAGTATGGAACAGGCAGCACCCTCAAACCTTCAGAAGTATGAGATGAACCCCAACAACTTGGAAAGGTGGATCTCTCTCACACGTACCAACACAGACTATCCCCCAATTTAACTGATCCCCAAAGGTTTTTGATTAAATAGCGGAATAGAAAATATGATCCAAAAAAAGTGTATGTATATCACACGTACACAACCACACTAGGCCCCAATTACTATTGTTTGTACCCCTAAAAGGCTAGATGAGGAGTAGGGGGAGTATGGAACAGGCAGCACCCTCAAACCTTCAGAAGTATGAGATGAACCCCAACAACTTGGAAAGGTGGATCTCTCTCACACGTACCAACACAGACTATCCCCCAATTTAACTGATCCCCAAAGGTTTTTGATTAAATAGCGGAATAGAAAATATGATCCAAAAAAAGTGTATGTATATCACACGTACACAACCACACTAGGCCCCAATTACTATTGTTTGTACCCCTAAAAGGCTAGATGAGGAGTAGGGGGAGTATGGAACAGGCAGCACCCTCAAACCTTCAGAAGTATGAGATGAACCCCAACAACTTGGAAAGGTGGATCTCTCTCACACGTACCAACACAGACTATCCCCCAATTTAACTGATCCCCAAAGGTTTTTGATTAAATAGCGGAATAGAAAATATGATCCAAAAAAAGTGTATGTATATCACACGTACACAACCACACTAGGCCCCAATTACTATTGTTTGTACCCCTAAAAGGCTAGATGAGGAGTAGGGGGGGTATGGAACAGGCAGCACCCTCAAACCTTCAGAAGTATGAGATGAACCCCAACAACTTGGAAAGGTGGATCTCTCTCACACGTACCAACACAGACTATCCCCCAATTTAACTGATCCCCAAAGGTTTTTGATTAAATAGCGGAATAGAAAATATGATCCAAAAAAAGTGTATGTATATCACACGTACACAACCACACTAGGCCCCAATTACTATTGTTTGTACCCCTAAAAGGCTAGGAGTAGGGGGAGTATGGAACAGGCAGCACCCTCAAACCTTCAGAAGTATGAGATGAACCCCAACAACTTGGAAAGGTGGATCTCTCTCACACGTACCAACACAGACTATCCCCCAATTTAACTGATCCCCAAAGGTTTTTGATTAAATAGCGGAATAGAAAATATGATCCAAAAAAAGTGTATGTATATCACACGTACACAACCACACTGGGCCCCAATTACTATTGTTTGTACCCCTAAAAGGCTAGATGAGGAGTAGGGGGAGTATGGAACAGGCAGCACCCTCAAACCTTCAGAAGTATGAGATGAACCCCAACAACTTGGAAAGGTGGATCTCTCTCACACGTACCAACACAGACTATCCCCCAATTTAACTGATCCCCAAAGGTTTTTGATTAAATAGCGGAATAGAAAATATGATCCAAAAAAAGTGTATGTATATCACACGTACACAACCACACTAGGCCCCAATTACTATTGTTTGTACCCCTAAAAGGCTAGATGAGGAGTAGGGGGGGTATGGAACAGGCAGCACCCTCAAACCTTCAGAAGTATGAGATGAACCCCAACAACTTGGAAAGGTGGATCTCTCTCACACGTACCAACACAGACTATCCCCCAATTTAACTGATCCCCAAAGGTTTTTGATTAAATAGCGGAATAGAAAATATGATCCAAAAAAAGTGTATGTATATCACACGTACACAACCACACTGGGCCCCAATTACTATTGTTTGTACCCCTAAAAGGCTAGATGAGGAGTAGGGGGAGTATGGAACAGGCAGCACCCTCAAACCTTCAGAAGTATGAGATGAACCCCAACAACTTGGAAAGGTGGATCTCTCTCACACGTACCAACACAGACTATCCCCCAATTTAACTGATCCCCAAAGGTTTTTGATTAAATAGCGGAATAGAAAATATGATCCAAAAAAAGTGTATGTATATCACACGTACACAACCACACTAGGCCCCAATTACTATTGTTTGTACCCCTAAAAGGCTAGATGAGGAGTAGGGGGGGTATGGAACAGGCAGCACCCTCAAACCTTCAGAAGTATGAGATGAACCCCAACAACTTGGAAAGGTGGATCTCTCTCACACGTACCAACACAGACTATCCCCCAATTTAACTGATCCCCAAAGGTTTTTGATTAAATAGCGGAATAGAAAATATGATCCAAAAAAAGTGTATGTATATCACACGTACACAACCACACTAGGCCCCAATTACTATTGTTTGTACCCCTAAAAGGCTAGATGAGGAGTAGGGGGGGTATGGAACAGGCAGCACCCTCAAACCTTCAGAAGTATGAGATGAACCCCAACAACTTGGAAAGGTGGATCTCTCTCACACGTACCAACACAGACTATCCCCCAATTTAACTGATCCCCAAAGGTTTTTGATTAAATAGCGGAATAGAAAATATGATCCAAAAAAAGTGTATGTATATCACACGTACACAACCACACTGGGCCCCAATTACTATTGTTTGTACCCCTAAAAGGCTAGATGAGGAGTAGGGGGAGTATGGAACAGGCAGCACCCTCAAACCTTCAGAAGTATGAGATGAACCCCAACAACTTGGAAAGGTGGATCTCTCTCACACGTACCAACACAGACTATCCCCCAATTTAACTGATCCCCAAAGGTTTTTGATTAAATAGCGGAATAGAAAATATGATCCAAAAAAAGTGTATGTATATCACACGTACACAACCACACTGGGCCCCAATTACTATTGTTTGTACCCCTAAAAGGCTAGATGAGGAGTAGGGGGAGTATGGAACAGGCAGCACCCTCAAACCTTCAGAAGTATGAGATGAACCCCAACAACTTGGAAAGGTGGATCTCTCTCACACGTACCAACACAGACTATCCCCCAATTTAACTGATCCCCAAAGGTTTTTGATTAAATAGCGGAATAGAAAATATGATCCAAAAAAAGTGTATGTATATCACACGTACACAACCACACTAGGCCCCAATTACTATTGTTTGTACCCCTAAAAGGCTAGATGAGGAGTAGGGGGAGTATGGAACAGGCAGCACCCTCAAACCTTCAGAAGTATGAGATGAACCCCAACAACTTGGAAAGGTGGATCTCTCTCACACGTACCAACACAGACTATCCCCCAATTTAACTGATCCCCAAAGGTTTTTGATTAAATAGCGGAATAGAAAATATGATCCAAAAAAAGTGTATGTATATCACACGTACACAACCACACTAGGCCCCAATTACTATTGTTTGTACCCCTAAAAGGCTAGATGAGGAGTAGGGGGGGTATGGAACAGGCAGCACCCTCAAACCTTCAGAAGTATGAGATGAACCCCAACAACTTGGAAAGGTGGATCTCTCTCACACGTACCAACACAGACTATCCCCCAATTTAACTGATCCCCAAAGGTTTTTGATTAAATAGCGGAATAGAAAATATGATCCAAAAAAAGTGTATGTATATCACACGTACACAACCACACTAGGCCCCAATTACTATTGTTTGTACCCCTAAAAGGCTAGGAGTAGGGGGAGTATGGAACAGGCAGCACCCTCAAACCTTCAGAAGTATGAGATGAACCCCAACAACTTGGAAAGGTGGATCTCTCTCACACGTACCAACACAGACTATCCCCCAATTTAACTGATCCCCAAAGGTTTTTGATTAAATAGCGGAATAGAAAATATGATCCAAAAAAAGTGTATGTATATCACACGTACACAACCACACTAGGCCCCAATTACTATTGTTTGTACCCCTAAAAGGCTAGATGAGGAGTAGGGGGAGTATGGAACAGGCAGCACCCTCAAATCTTCAGAAGTATGAGATTGTGTTCACTGTACCCCACAAAGATTGAGTTCACTGCACCCCACAATGATTGTGTTCACTGCACCCCACAAAGATTGTGTTCACTGCACCTCACAAAGATTGTGTTCACTGTACCCCCCAAAGATTGTGTTCACTGCACCCCACAAAGATTCTGTTCACTGTACCCCACACAGATTGTGTTCACTGCACCCTAAAAGGATGTTGTTCACTGCACCCCACAAAGATTGTGTTCACTGCACCCTAAAAGGATGTTGTTCACTGCACCCCAAAAAGATTGTGTTCACTGTACCCCCCCAAAGATTGTGTTCACTGCACCCCACAAAGATTGTGTTCACTGCACCCCAAAAAGATTGTGTTCACTGTACCCCCCAAAGATTGTGTTCACTGCACCCCAAAAAGATTGTGTTCACTGTACCCCCCAAAGATTGTGTTCACTGCACCCCACAAAGATTCTGTTCACTGTACCCCACAAAGATTGTGTTCACTGCACCCCAAAAAGATTGTGTTCACTGTACCCCCCCAAAGATTGTGTTCACTGCACCCCACAAAGATTCTGTTCACTGCACCCCACAAAGGATTTTGTTCACTGCACCCCAAAAAGATTGTGTTCACTGCACCCCAAAAAGGATTTTGATCACTGCACCCCAAAAAGGATGTTGTTCACTGCACCCCAAAAATGATTTTGTTCACTCCACCGCAAAAAGATTGTGTTCACTGCACCCCACAAAGATTGTGTTCACTGCACCCCAAAAAGATTGTGTTCACTGTACCCCCCAAAGATTGTGTTCACTGCACCCCACAAAGATTCTGTTCACTGTACCCCACAAAGATTGTGTTCACTGCACCCCAAAAAGATTGTGTTCACTGCACCCCAAAAAGGATGTTGTTCACTGCAACCCAAAAAGGATGTTGTTCACTCCACCCCAAAAAGATTGTGTTCACTGCACCCCACAAAGATTGTGTTCACTGCACCCCAAAAAGATTGTGTTCACTGCACCCCAAAAAGGATTTTGTTCACTGCACCCCAAAAAGGATGTTGTTCACTCCACCCCAAAAAGATTGTGTTCACTGCACCCCAAAAAGATTGTGTTCACTGCACCCCACAAAGGATTTTGTTCACTGCACCCCAAAAAGATTGTGTTCACTGCACCCCAAAAAGGATGTTGTTCACTGCACCCCAAAAAGGATTTTGTTCACTGCACCCCAAAAAGATTGTGTTCACTGCACCCCACAAAGGATTTTGTTCACTGCACCCCACAAAGATTGTGTTCACTGCACACCAAAAAGGATTGTGTTCACTGCACCCCAAAAAGATTTTGTTCACTGCACCCCAAAAAGATTGTGTTCACTGCAGCCCAAAAAGATTGTGTTCACTGCAGCCCAAAAAGATTGTGTTCACTGCAGCCCAAAAAGATTGTGTTCACTGCAGCTCACACACAGAAAAATGGATGTGGATCACTGACACCTGCCTATCTCCAATCCCACACCACACAGCAATATCGATTGTAGTTTGTAGAACACAGTTTCCCTAAAATTCAGCAGACTCTGTCCCTAACAGGATTGAGAAGAGATCGTAGATCAGGATTGAGTGCAGATTCACCCCACCCCCCACACAGCAATATCGATTGTAGTTTGTAGAAGACACTGACCCTATAATTCAGCAGACTCTATCCCTAAAATGCCTACAACTCGCCCTGCCTAAACACTCCGACCTGTCCCTCAATTCTATCCGGACACAAATGGTTTTTTCCTGCCTATCTTTCCCTAATCAGCAGCCAGCACATTGATGTGTGCTCTGTCCCTTAGCTAAGCAGCAGAATGACGCTGCTGCGGCGGCTGCCTCGAACTTATAAAGACTTGGTCACATGCTTCAGACGGCCAATCACAGCTACTAAGACATTTGCAGGCATGGCTGGGATGGCTTAAGGCACACCAGTTAAACGATTGTTGATTGGCTGTTGAAAGCCCGCCATGAAAAGAGCGCCAAAGCATGCAAAACCCGGAAATAAAACGACCGAACACGGATTTTTACCCGAACATACAGTAAAGTGTCCGTGTCCGTGTTCGGGTAAAAAAAATCCAATTATTCGGTACGAACACGAATAATACAGTCCGTGTTCGCTCAACACTAGTGATAATACATTAATTAACCCAAAATGACATGATTAGGGTATTCCTGATGCTTACTCCCTGTTAACCACAACCATATGCTTAACCTAAACAAATTACCAGTGACACCAGTTTTGGAGAAAATTGGCCCGGTGGGCCATTTATTAACAAAATAACCAAATTTTTTTTTCCAAATAATTTTTATTGAGATTTTCAAAATACAAAGAACATAAATCAAACAAACATAAGCCAAATAGGCTCTCGCTCAGGATGAAGTGTAACCATCAAGGTAGTCAGTGACATGTTACAATCAACAATGTTCATTCAAACAATAATAACATGTAAATACCATAGTAATTACTTTCCAATGGGTCATTTAGTGTACCACTCTACGTGCAACGTAAACAAGAACACAACAAGATCGGCATAATGCCAGTCATATTAGGAGGAATACCAATTAACCCATGCTGCCCATTGTTTATCAAAGGAAGAGGTTGAATCTTTCGTTCTAGCTGCCAGTAGATGCTCGTAGTGGTAGTTCAGGTTAACCTGAACTAAAACTTCACTGTGGCTGGGCGCCAAACTATCTTTCCAGTGCCTAGCTATACATAGTTTGGCGGCTAACAGTAAGTGGATCATGATGTTACGATATTCCCACGGGTAGTCCTGTACGCCTATATGGAGAATGGATAAGGCTGGGTCGGGCTGTTTCAATATACCAGATACTTCAGCCATAACTTGGAAAACTTTTTTCCAGTAGCTAGATATACCTACGCAAGACCAAAAGACATGAGAAATGTTGGCTGGCTGACCGCAGCCCCTCCAACATAACGGTGAGCATGACGGCATAAATTTTGCCAATAGGACTGGCGTTTTATACCATCTTGCTACAATCTTTTGGGAGAGATCCCAATGGTTGGTACAATGCGTCGCTGCTGCTACAGCTCGGAACGCCTTGGTCCATAAGTCTGGGTGGAACTGTTTACCTAGATCTGATTCCCAGAGTAACATGGGTGGGGTTTTGGTAAATATAGATTTGTCTCCCAATAAACTGTAGAACAGTGAGATGCCCTTCGTTTTCTCATCCAGATTTGTAAGGAAATCTCGGGCCTTGGTGGGTATTAGAACATCCAGGAGGGGGTGCTTGCGAAGGAACGTACTGACTTGTAGGTAGGTGTGGCGGGCCGCGGAGGGAAGGTTGTATGTAGGGTCTAAGGACGTGACCGGACACAATTTTATCCATCCAATATATATCACGTTCTCTCCACTTGTTCATTTTCAAATAAGGTATTAAGATTTCTAGAGTCTGAATCGGTAGGCGTAAACTTGCGAAGTATGGTTGGCGGGATTTGGGGTTTATGATTTTCCTCCACGCTAGTATGGTAGCCTGAGCTGTGGGAGGTAGCGATTAGAGTGATAGGGGTCTCCAGGAGTCCGCCAGAAGCAGTAACTGTAATGAGGGAGCCTGCATCAGCACTGTCTCTAGTTGTACCCAGAGGGCTTCTGGTGACTCAAGGAACCATTTTTTAGCTTGGGACAGTAGGGATGCCGTGTAATAATCTGCCAGCACTGGCCAGCAAACCCCTCCCACCGTTTTGTGTTTCACAAGGTGGGCCTGTGCGCATCTGGGCTTCTTTCCTAGCCATACATAGTGTTTAAGGAGGGTTGTGAGCTCTTTGAAATATCTTTGGTGGATAGGGAGGGGAATAGTTCGAAATAGGTATAAGATTTTGGGTAATTCCATCATCTTAAATGACGTTATCCTACCTATCCATGACATTTCAACTTTAGACATGCGGAGTAAATTTTGACGGATATTTGCAATAAGAGGTTTGAAGTTGAGCTCAATGATTTTGGATAGATCAGCCGCAAGGTGGATACCCAGGTAAGGTATCGATTCGGCTGCCCAAGTGTAAGGGAACGGCTGCTGCAGGTGGCGTTTGGTGTGGACATTCAGTCCTAGGTCCAATATTAAGGATTTGTGGAAGTTCACTTTATAGTATGACAATGAGCTGAAGTGGGTGAGAAGGTCGTGAATGATCGGGAGAGAAACCAGGGGGTTGTGGACAATCAGAACTACATCGTCCGCAAAGAGATTTATCACATGGGAGATACGATTAGCCATTGTACCGTTAATGAGGGGATGGGATCTGACTGCTTCAGCGAGGGGTTCCATCATCAAGTTAAAGATGGCGGGGGAGAGAGGGCATCCCTGTCTGGTCCCATTTCGAATAACAAACTCTTTAGACAAGAACCCAGATGTGAAGACCCTCGCTGAAGGTCTAGAATACAGGGCTAATATAGCCAAAACAATAGGTCCGTGAAACCCAAATTTCGTGAGAGCGGCCCTCATATATCCCCAGTGTATTCTATCGAACGCTTTTTCAGCGTCTATCGATAGTAAGAGGGATTGGGATTTGTGATGTCGTGCATGATGAATAACATTGAGTATTCTTCTAGTCGCGTCCGGTGCCTGTCTGCCTTTTGTAAAACCCGTTTGATCAGGTTTAACTATACAGGGGATAACTTCAAATAGTCGTTTAGCTAAAATTTTTGCATAGATCTTTATGTCCAAATTTAAAAGTGAAATGGGGCGGAAGTTAGGTGGCGAGTCAGGGGGTTTGCCCGGTTTGGGCAAGGTTACAATATGAGCAGTGAGCATTTCCGAGGGAAATTCTCCAGTGGAAGCGGCTGTCGTAAATAAGGATAATAAGTGGGGAAGCAATATGGGGTGGAAGGACTTATAATATTTGTTTGTAAGGCCGTCAGGACTGGGAGATTTACCTAAAGGAAGCGAACGGATCATTTGTAGGATTTCGTCGGGTGTGAAGGCACTGTTGAGGAAGTCTAAGTTCTGTGTTGACAGTTGTGGGAGGTGGAGGGAATCTAGAAAGTCAGATATTAAGGTTGCCGGGGGTTGAGGGGTTTGGGGATCGTCTTGGAGGTTATATAATGACCCATAGTATTCCGCAAACGTGTTTGCTATCATTTGAGGGTTTTCTATTTTTACTTTGGAGGCATGGTGGATTATATGGGGAATAGTAGATTTAGTCCGTCGTGTCTTAAGTTTTTGTGCCAAAAATGTCCCCGCTTTGTTATGGTTAGCATAGTATTTTAGTTTAAGGCGGCGGATATACAGATCATGCTCTGCACAGAAGAGTTCTCTGAGGCGGTACCGTAACTTGGACAGTTGAGAGGCTAGGGCTGGTGAAGGTCGGGTCTGGTTCAATCTATCAGTCTCTCTAATCTCTGCAAGAAGGGAGTCAAATGCAGCGGTACGGGACTTCCTTTTGCGAAATGCAGCCTGCAGCAGCAGTCCCCTCACAAATGCCTTATGGGCGTTCCAATTGATAAAGGGATTTGTATCCGAGGGACAGTTCCTTTCAAAATAGTGTTCCAATTCTCGAGTCAACTTCTGTTTACATTCCGCATCCTGGAGGACAGAGTTGTCACACCTCCAAATACGGGAGGAGCCAGCTTTGGGCCCAGTGGAGATAGACATTGTAATCGCCGCGTGATCGGACCACAGTATGTCATGTATATCAGAGTTTGTGACCCGTTGTAGTGACAGTCTGTCCACCAGTGCGTAGTCAATTCTAGAATAAGAATTGTGTCTCGAGGAGTAGAAGGTATAGGAACGTTCTTCGGCATGTTAACACTGCCAGGCATCATACAGACCCTCAGCAAGAAGGAGTCCACGTAAAGATGTGGGCCCCTCCTGCCTGGGGCGGACGAGTCCAAGGCGGGGTCAAGAACCATGTTGAGGTCTCCGCATAAAATCACATTACCCTGTCGCACCTTAGAGATCAGATTAAAGAGGCGTTTCAGAAATCTCAATTGGTGCGAGTTGGGAGCATAGGTAGTAATTAGAGTGTATAAAACATTGTTAAGCTTACATACTAAAATAATATACCGTCCATTGGGGTCCAAATGCGATTCCAGTAATTCAAACGTGATTTTAACACTAACAGCCAGCAAGACCCCCCCTTTCTTCTCTGTCCTAGAAGCGAGGAAGATATGTGGAAAATCCCCATGGGAACAGAAGGGAGTCTTGTCCCTGTGAAAGTGGGTTTCTTGCACAGCCACAATGTCAGCAGAATGTTTCTTGGCATCTTTCCAAAGTGATCTCCGCTTAGCGGCTGGTTCAAACCCCGCGCATTAATGGACATGAAGTTAATCGACATGGCTCATAAACAGTACAATAGCCTGGGTATCAGAGGACAGTCTCAGGCGGGCATATCGCACGGGCCCACAGGGAGGACAAAAATGGATCTGGATCGGGTAGGGGGAAAGCAGGGATATTCCTTGGAGTGGATTGATAAGGTAGCATCTGGAGATTGTAGAGATGTTGAATCGGTTACGTCGTGTCAGCTGGAACATCTGGACGGTCATAGCAGGCAGGGCACAAAGCAGTTGGGAGTGCCAAGAGATGCTCAATTCGAAGTCGAGTGTCCCGGAGAAACTACAGGGTCGAGGACATTTGTGCTTGCCAGCATCAAGGCGAGAGCAAAATGAGCAACAAAAAAAAAAGCAAAACAGGATAAAAAGGGTGGACCACACATAGTCCATGCAGCCGGAGCTGCCTTTTCTAGCAGGGGACAGGTACGTTGGAGTGTACCATAAAGGGTGCCCAGGGAGGACATATGAGTAGTGGTAAACATGTGACACCTATGGTGGTCACTTGTGTTTGTTTTTGCGCCCATGGCGAGCGACTTGCCAGTCTGGGAGGACGTGCCTGGGATCTGCAAATGGACGGCGGTGGTCTTCCGACGGAGGTTGTTGGTGGTCCTGGGGGACAATTCCCCACTCCCGCAGAGCTCTGATACCACTGTCGTCCGAAGTGATCATGTGCGTGGAGCCGTTGTATGTCACGCTCAATTTGGCGGGATACTTCCATTTGTAGGCCACGTTATGATTGCGTAGAGCCTTAGTGATGGTGGACATATCCCGTCTCTGTTGAAGGGTATGCTTAGAGTAATCTGGGAGCAGTTGCAAGGACTGTGAATGTGGAGGAATAGAATCCTTGCGTCTGAAGGCTTCCATAATTTTCTCTTTCACTTGATAGAAGTGGATTCTCAGGATGACGTCCCTCGGAACTTCCTGTGGAAGGAAGGAGGGCTTTGGTATGCGGTGGACTCTGTCAACCGTCAGGTCTGCAGTTGTCAGAGAAGGGACCAGGTCCTTAAAAAGAGAGTGCACGTAGTGGGGTAATTGTTGTGGAGTGACTGATTCGGGGATCCCCCTTATTTTAATGTTGTTTCTACGTGACCTGTCCTCTAGGTCCGCCAGCTTGTTTTTAATCATATGGATGTCATCCTTATGGGAATTGTGGGAGTCCACCAATACGTTATAAGAGACTGCAACTTCAGACAATTTAGTTTCATTCGCATGGACTCTTTGGCCCAGATCCTGTACCTCAGCTCGGCACTGGCGAACTGCCGTGAAGAGATCTGCATGCAGAGAGGCTTTTAGGGAGAGCATCATTTCTTTCATGGTCACGTCTGATATCAATTGGCCAGTAGTAGGGAATTGAGCTATAGGATCAGGCATAGGTGAAGGTTCAGGTGATAATACCTGAGATGTGTCATGGGTCCCTGTGTCCATCACACCCTTCTGTAGGTCTGGTTCTGTGCGAGGCTTGGATTTCAAGGGACTCCTGAATGAGGGAGTACTGTCCCCAGATTCTGTGTGTGGAGACCGGGAGCGGTGGGAACTGGCGTCTGTAAACTCCATCGGCGCCCGCTCTGTGATCGTAGCCTCCGCCTCTAGAGGTAAAGCAATCGGCGGTGAGGGCGGTCTCCCGCCGCCATCTTACCGGCGTCGTCCCTCTTGTTCTGAGCGTCCCGGCATGGGGCTTACCCTGCTTGAAACAACGGGAGAATGGGTGAGAGCCCCCACAACCGGAGCACTCATGCTTGAACCTACAGGCAGTTCCGAAGCGGCACGTCCCTTCGTTGAACTGCCAACAGAAACCCCGACGCTTCGCGGCCGGCTGTCCGGGGGTAGACGGACCGCCGACCCCGCTCTGAAAGGAAGACGGTGCCGCCCGGGCCGACATCATAAGGCGCATCCACAAACTGATGTCCTTGTGGTCCCACCGCAACGACGGGCGAACCGCCTTGCGCTGACGGAATTGCTCGTCATAACGGAGCCACGCCACCCCCCCAAAGACCCTATGGGCCTCCCCGATCGCGTCCAAATAACAAAACAAAGCGGAGCAATGCTCCGGATGCTTCTCCCCCACCACACTCGCAAAGATAGCAAAAGCTTGGAGCCAATTGCTGAACGTGCGCGGAATCAAACGGAAATGCCGCCGTTCCTCATCCTCCTTCTTCGATTCTTCCGGCTTCACCCTATCCAGGTTAAACTTCTCCAAAGGAAGTAACGTAAATATCTCAACATACTCGTCCTTCCAGATCTTCTCCCGGACCTCTACCTTGAGGTGCGCCCCTAAGGGGCCCTCAAAACAGATGTACACCTCACACTTCGCTGAATCCGCCAAACGAATCGCATCATCCTTACCTGTCGTCTTGGGCTCCGCAACCTTGTCCACCGCAGGCGCCGCGGGAGACGGCTCCCCCGGCGTCACCACCTTGTCCCCGAAGCGGCAGGGGCCACACCAGCCCCTGAAGGCACCACGCCGGACGCCGCCGCAGCCGGAACCCCTACCGGACCCCACGCCGCCACCGGCGCCGAACCCGCCACGCATCCATCAAAACGCTGGATCAAGGACCGCAGTCCCGCCAGCAAGTCCCCCAGGCCCCCCGCCGCAACTGGTGCAGCAGGCCCCGGGACCCTCCCCTCCGCGACCGGTGGAGAGCCAACCCCCCCAGAGCCCCCACAGCCCCAGCGGGCCCCCCCCGGTTCTGCTCCACCCCCAACGCCCCCACCAACGCAGACAAAGCAGACCGGACAGACAAAGGGTGTAAAGACAAAGGCTCACCTGACAGAGACCCCGTGGCCGCGGGTCCTGCAGCCACAGCTGACGATGGTCCTGGAGCATCCCCCTCCTCGGAACCGGACAGCTCACCCTCCAACCGGACCTCTGGATCTTCGTCCTCTTCAACTGACCTTGAACTGGAAAGCACAGGGGGGGGCGCTCCGCACAGCCTCCCACCCGCCAATGACCGGAACTGGCGTCCTCAACCGACCTCCGCTGCCGCTTCCTGCCGTGCCCGCTTCCGGGGACACCGCCGCACTGGGCATGCGCGGGCATGCGCGGTGCAGCTCCCCCCGACTGGCCCCCCCGACTGGCCAGAGCACCTGTTCGCTCCTCTCCCATGCCGAGCTGACCTGGGCGGCCGGTCCTCACCGCCACGGGCAGCCGCCGTGCTTCTCACATCCTGACGAGCGGGCGGGGCCGGAGGCCCAGCACGAGTATGGCCCTGCCCGCTGGAGCTCCCCCAATTGGCCAGAGCGCCTGCTCGCTCCTCTCCCATGCCGAGCTGACCCGGGCGGCCGGTCCTCACCGCCACGGGCAGCCGCCGTGCTTCTCGCATCCTGACGAGCGGGCGGGGCGGGAGGCCCAGCATGAGTATGGCCCCGCCCGCTGGAGCTCCCCCGACTGGCCAGAGCACCTGCTCGCTCCTCTCCCATGCCGAGCTGACCCGGGCGGCTGGTCCTCACCGCCACGGGCAGCCGCCGTGCTTCTCGCATTCTGACGAGCAGGCGGGGCCGGAGGCCCAGCACGAGTATGGCCCCGCCCGCTGGAGCACCGCCGATGCCGGGGATTCCTCCCAGAGGCCCCGCCGCGCCCAGCAGGCGAGCGCTGGGACGGAAGCCCTGGAGGTTCCACACAGGGGCTCCCATCGTGGCGCTGAGCTCCGGGGGATGATGCGGGCCTATAACGCTCCGGCGGCCGTGACCGCCGAGCGCGGGAATGCCGCTCCCCCCTCTCTGAATCGTCCACCGCCAAGGCCGAATCCAGGCGCTGCTCCAGCCACAGTGTCCCACGGGAAGCAGCCGCCTCCCGCAGACGAGCGATAACGGCCTCCAGATCCCCCATTGCAGCCGCGATCCCAACCAGCAAAAAACAGGGAGAACGTGGATCCTTTCTTCTTGGCTGCACCAAAGAATGTGATGGAAAAACGTAAGTCCCCCCCACTTACTTTGCTGAAGACCCCACCTACCTGTAACTGCCCAATCCTTGACCTTGACCTAAACATGGACCTCTGTCATTAACCCCTGACTGCCCGTGGCCCAGTAAACCCCTTCATGAGGCCCTACGATTATTTATTTATTTTTTTTGCTTCGGGCCTGTCTTTACATCTACAATTCGCTACATATTTCTACAGATCACTTCATATTTCGCTAACGCAAAGCTATTCCATATCTGACATTTATGTTACAGCATACTTGCAACTACACCCCAAAACACGTTCTACTACTACTCCTGAGTATGGCGATACCACATGTGTGAGACTTTTACACAGCCTAGCCACATAAAGAGGCCCAACATCCAAGTAGCACCTCCAGGCAGGGCCAGCGCTCCTACTGTGCGAAATAAGCAGCCGCCTAGGACGCAGCCACGGCCACTAGTTCTCTATCTTGCTGTGTGACAGTAGTAGTCCTTTTAGGGAGCAAAGTCCCATGCAGTCCTGTGGAGGAGGAGGAGGGGGAGGCACTGGGAGATTGTCAGAACCTCGATCCAACAGCTGTTTGATCATTGGGTGGTTCCATGGGCTCCCCTCCCCTGGCTCCTCCCCTTCTCCCATGCTCTGCTGATCTCCTGCCATGTGCAGAGCCCAGATAATGGCCACCGTGGCTGAGCAGCTGTAAGAGACGCTCAGTGCGCATGCCCAGGCACACGGGAAGGAATGTGCGAATGCGCATGCGCCAATGCGCGAAGGCGCGAACGTGCATACGCAACGTGCGCACGCAATTGGCGCCAAACGGCCTATTTATACCAAGCGGTGACAGGAGCACATTGCTGAGTGGTCTTTCAGCTTGTGTTCCTGTCTACCCGTGCCCTGACCTGCTTGTGGATTTCCCGTTATACTGACCCGGCTTGCCTTTGACTCTCCTTGGATTCCTGCCTGCCTACCTGTGACCTCAGCCTGTGTTTGACCCTGCCTTGCCTTATGCCTTTTTACCTTGCTGCCAGACTGTGTACCGACTTCGGCCTGTATCCTGACTCCGCTTTTGCCTCACGTTTCTGTACCCGTGCTGTCCGGCTGTTGACAACTCCTTGGCTTGTGTTCCGACTTCGCTCCTGCCTTCTCATCCAGCATCACCGAGTTCCAGTTCCAGGTGTTCATCCGGTGATCCACAGCCATCAGTCTTCTGCCAAGACATCACCTGCTATACCGGCCCTCGTGCCACTCTGTGTCCTACACCGCCTGTCATCTCTATCAGGGGTGTTGGACAGGAGGTGCAAGAGAAGCCCCCTCTACAGCTTGGTCTCCACCAGGTACGTGATAGTACCACTCAGCCAGATGTCGGAGACCGAGAGAGGGGCTTCACCTCTAGAGACATTATGCCAGCAACTTGCTTCGCTTACCCAAGCAGTTAAATCCTTGCAAGAGGGCTACTTCCAATTAGAGGGTCGTATCCAATCCATGGCTTCTATCCCGGCAACCCCGGCACCTGGGTCCTCCATGCCCGAACAGGCTCTATCTACACCTGCAGTGGTTTTGCCACCACCAGAATCTCGACACAAATTCCGGGCTTTCAGGAATTCTTGTGAGCTATACTTTGCCCTGCAGCCACGGACTTTCTCACTTGAATCCACCAAGGTGGGGTTCGTGATCTCTCTACTTCTCGGAGAGCCGCAATCCTGGGCCCACCGTCTGCTGGAACAAAATAGTATAGCCCTGAACACCATCTCATCATTCTTCGAAGCAATGGCGCAGCTTTATGACGACCCCCAGCGATCTGTTACAGCCGAAGCAACCCTACATACGTTACAACAAGGCCGCCGCCCTGCTGAGGACTATGTCGCCGAATTCCGCAGATGGGCTTCCGATACAGGCTGGAATGATGCAGCCTTACGGCATCAATTCCGTCTCGGCCTATCAGAGGGCCTTAAGGATGAACTTGCCAGAGTGGGTACGCCTGATTCTCTTGATGACCTTATTAGTCTTACTATCCAGCTTGACCGCAGGCTCAGGGAACGGAGAGTGGAAAGAGCTGGAAGTTCCAGACCTACCTGGATGTTGCCTCAAGTGCCGTCACCTCCAGCTTTTCGTCCACCTGTCTCTTTCCCCACAACCTCCAGTGTGGAGCCCATGCAACTCGGACTTTTACGCTCTCCACTAACCACTGAGGAGAGATTGCGAAGACGCCGGAACAACTTATGCCTCTATTGTGGGGAGGCCGGACATTACCTTCAGACCTGCCCGGTGCGGCCTAGTAAGTCTCAGTTTGCTTTCCCTTCTTACCTTGCAAACACTTATAGGAGAGATCTGTCCACTCACATCACCCTACCTCTCTCGCTACAGATTCTCGGAAAGACCATCCAAGTCCCAGTCATTATTGACTCCGGCGCTTGCAGCTGCTTCATGGACAGTGACTTTGCTCAGCGTCATCAAATCCCTCTGCAAGCAAAGACCCGCCAGCTATCTATCCATATAGCTGACGGATCCCATCTCAAGTCTGGGCCTATAACCCAAGAAACCTGCCCATTACTGGCTATCTCTAATAAAGGCCACCGAGAATACTTATGTTTGGACATTATCCCATCTCCTCTGTTCCCTATCATTCTCGGTATTCCATGGCTACAAGCACACAATCCTCAGATAAACTGGAAGTCAGGAGAAGTGGCATTTCCATCCACCTACTGTCAACAAAACTGCTTCCAGCCCAGTCCTGGGAAACCTGCATCACTTTTGGGCCTGCAACCTGATCCCTCTGCATCCCAACTTGTGCCCGCAGCTTACCATGAGTTCTTGGAAGTCTTTGATAAACAGAAAGCAGACATCCTACCACCTCACCGGCCGTATGACTGCCCAATTGAACTTTTACCAGGTGCTGAGATACCGTTTGGGCGTATCTTCCCCCTCTCTGAACTGGAGCTCGAGGCATTACGCCTTTACATTGATGAAAACCTGAAAAAAGGCTTCATCCGGCCCTCTACGTCCCCCGCGGGGGCTGGTATTTTCTTTGTTGAAAAGAAGGATCATTCTCTACGCCCCTGTGTTGATTATCGGGAGTTGAACAAGGTTACTGTCAAAAACAGATATCCTCTGCCCTTGGTTCCTGAACTATTCCAATGTTTCAGGGCAGCCACGGTATTCACAAAACTTGACCTACGAGGAGCATACAATCTAGTACGGATCCGCGAGGGCGACGAGTGGAAGACCGCCTTTCGCACAAGATTCGGACACTTCGAGTATCTTGTCATGCCCTTTGGATTGTGCAATGCTCCAGCCACTTTTCAGCATTTTGTAAACAACATTTTCAGAGACTTTCTTGATCTATTTATGATTGTCTACCTTGATGACATTCTTATCTTTTCAGATTCCATTCAAGTACACCGTGAACATGTCAAGAAGGTTCTCGGCCGCCTAAAAGACCATGGATTATACGCGAAGGCCGAGAAATGCGAGTTCGAAAAGGAATCAATCCAATTCTTGGGACTCGTCATTTCCACTTCTGGGATCTCCATGGACCCCCAAAAGGTCAAATCGATCCTCGAATGGCCCACTCCCACAGACAGGAAGAGCACACAGAGGTTCATTGGATTCGCTAATTTCTACCGCAAGTTTATCAAGAACTTCTCCGCTATTATCCTTCCGGTCACCCAGCTAACAAGGCAAGGTACCCGTTTCCAATGGACACCGGCAGCACAAGCTGCGTTTGACCAGTTAAAGGTCCTATTTACTACTGCACCTATCTTACAACACCCAAATCCTGCATTACCCTATGTTCTTGAGGTGGATGCTTCAGAAAATGCCGTTGGTGCGATCCTGTCACAGCGTTCAGGTACGAAATCTCTTCTTCACCCTGTTGCCTTCTTTTCCAGGAAGCTCAGCCCAGCAGAAAGGAACTACGATGTTGGAGACCGGGAACTACTGGCCATCAAGGTAGCCTTGGAAGAATGGCGCTACCTGTTAGAAGGAGCATCCCACCCTATCCTGATCTTTACCGATCACAAAAATCTGGAGTACCTCCGAACAGCTAAAAGACTGAAACCACGTCAAGCTAGGTGGGCACTGTTCTTTTCTCGTTTTATCTTCCATATCACCTACAGGCCGGGCTCCAAGAATGGCAAACCTGATGCGCTATCCCGCATGTACCCAGAGGACGAAGAGTGTAGTCAAGTAGACACAATCCTGCCGGCCCAAAGTTTTCTACTGTTGCAAACAGATCTGTTAACACAGCCGAAGCAGGCGTCCACAAGGGATGTTCTACCATCAGGTATGTGCCTTCAGGAACAAGAGGGACTGTTTTTTTTACAACCAAAAAGTGTTCGTACCCCCAAGTCTACGTGCCAAGGTCCTCGGCCTGTGCCATGATCACCCCTTGGCAGGGCACTTTGGAATATCTAAGACGGTTGACCTGGTACAACGGTCCTTTTGGTGGCCTGGTCTAAGGTCTGACTGCCATAATTATGTTAGCACTTGTGGAATCTGCATTCGGAACAAGAATGACAAGGCCAAAGCCTGGGGTCTACTAAGGCCCTTGCCCATTCCCAAGAGGCCTTGGGAGATGATAAATATGGATTTTATAGTTGAGCTTCCTCCTTCTGAAGGATTCACGACCATCTTTGTGGTGGTCGACAGATTAACAAAGATGGCCCACTTTATCCCTATGTCAGGAACTCCCTCAGCAATGGAAACCGCCCAAACTTTTATCAAGGAAGTGGTTCGGCTCCACGGGGTACCTAGCAACATCACCTCAGACCGGGGGGTGCAATTTACTTCCAGATTCTGGAGAGACCTCTGCAGAACTTTGAAAATCGACACGTACTTTTCCTCTGCCTATCATCCACAAACGAACGGGCAAATGGAGCGTACAAACCAGACCCTGGAGCAGTATCTCCGGTGTTTTTCTTCATTCTCACAGGATGACTGGGCCTCACTTTTACCCCTGGCAGAGTTTGCATATAATGACGCAGTGCATTCGGCCACGGGTCAAGCCCCGTTTTTTGCAAACTATGGGTACTTCCCAGCTTTTATACCTGATGTGATGCCTGATTCCTTGGTTCCTGCAGTCCAGGAAAGAGCCACATTTTTGCAAACCAACAACAAGCTATTGCAAGACGCCATTGTCAAAGCACAGCAAGACAACAAAAAAATTTTTGATAGGAAGAGAAGGGGAGATCTGAACCTCAGACCGGGAGACAAGGTTTGGTTATCCACCATTAATTTGAAACTGTCATGTCCATCTAAAAAATTGGGACCTAGATATATCGGTCCATTCTCTATTAAGAGACAGATCAATCCTGCTGCCTACGAACTTTCACTCCCGGAAACATACAAGATTCACCCTGTCTTCCATGTGTCCTTACTGAAGCCTACCAGACCCAATCCATTTCCTGACCGTGAGTCGGATCCACCCCCGCCTGAAATTATTGATGGCAACGAAGAATACGAGGTTGAAGCAATATTGGACTGTAGGAAAAGAGGAGGTACTGTCCAGTACCTGATTAAATGGAAGGGCTATGGCCCGGAAGAAAATTCATGGGAACCAGAAGCCAACCTCCATGCTACGGATCTAATACAAACCTTTTTTCAGTTTCATCCTGAGAAGATGTTGCAGATGGGCATCCGGAGGCCGCCCATTGGGGGGGGGGCAATGTAAGAGACGCTCAGTGCGCAGGCACACGGGAAGGAATGTGCGAATGCGCATGCGCCAATGCGCGAACGTGCGTACGCAAAATGCGCACGCAATTGGCGCCAAACGGCCTATTTATACCAAGCGGTGACAGGAGCACATTGCTGAGTGGTCTTTCAGCTTGTGTTCCTGTCTACCTGTGCCCTGACCTGCTTGTGGATTTCCCGTTATACTGACCCGGCTTGCCTTTGACTCTCCTTGGATTCCTGCCTGCCTACCTGTGACCTCAGCCTGTGTTTGACCCTGCCTTGCCTTATGCCTTTGTACCTTGCTGCCAGACTGTGTACCGACTTCGGCCTGTATCCTGACTCCGCTTTTGCCTCACGTTCCTGTACCCGTGCTGTCCGGCTGTTGACAACTCCTTGGCTTGTGTTCCGACTTCGCTCCTGCCTTCTCATCCAGCATCACCGAGTTCCAGTTCCAGGTGTTCATCCGGTGATCCACAGCCATCAGTCTTCTGCCAAGACATCACCTGCTATACCGGCCCTCGTGCCACTCTGTGTCCTACACCGCCTGTCATCACTATCAGGGGTGTTGGACAGGAGGTGCAAGAGAAGCCCCCTCTACAGCTTGGTCTCCACCAGGTACGTGATAGCAGCTCCCTGAGATCTCCAGGATGGACGGCCGTAGCGAAGGACCTGCCAGAGAAGGAGTAGCGATCATCAGGGAGACAGTCTGCCGGAGTCTTAAGGTACTGCATGATGGTCCTGCTCTCCGACACTGACAGCATCCCATGATGTCACTCCATGACCGAGGGCACCCTCACAGACCTAACAATATGTATGCCATCCAGCATGTGATGTCACCTACTGTTACCCTGTCATCATCATTATCTTACTCATCATCCTCCTGTTCCTGGCATCCCACCCTACCTCCTGTCATCATACTTTTTATCTTCATCCCCCCTGTACCCCACTGTCAGCTTCCTACCATCCCACCCCCTGTAATCTTCGTCCCCCCTTGTCAGCTTTCTACCACCCCACCCCCTGTCATCTTCATCCCCCTGTACCCCACTGTCAGCTTCCTACCATCCCACCCCCTGTCCCCTTCATCCCCCCCTGTCCCCTTCATCCCCCCCTGTCACTATCATCCCTCCTGTCACCTTCACCCCCCCTGTCATTTTCATCCTCTCCCTGTCAGCTTTCTACCATCTCACCCCCTGTCATTTTCATCCCCCCTGTCATGTTTCTACCATCCCACCCCCTGTCATCTTCATCCCCCCTGTCAGCTTGCTACTATCCCACCCCTTGTCATTTTCATCCCTCCCTGTCTTTTTTTTGGGGGGGGGGGGGGGGGGTGGGGAGGGAGGGGTGTAATCAGCTGGTCTTGCCTAGGGCGCAAAATAGTCTAGCACCGGCCCTGCCTCCAGGCGTTCTAGGAGCAAAACTAACGCATATAATTTTCAGACAACCTATCACAATTTGAAGGCCCTGGAGCACCAGGACAATGGAAACGCCCACAAAATGACCCCATTTTGCAAAGAAAACACCCCAACACATAATCTAGAGGGCATAATGCGTCTTTTAAACATGTCATTTTTTCAAAGTTTTTGGAAAATGTGGAAAGAAAATGAAAACGCATTTTCTTTTTTACACAAAGTTGTCCATTTATAAGATATTTCTAACACATAGCATGTACATAGCAAAAATTACACCCCAAAATACATTCTGCTACTCCTCCTGAGTATGGCGATACCACATATGTGAGACTTTTACACAGCCTGGCCACATAAAGAGGCCCAACATGGAGGGAGCACCGTCATTTCCTGACTTCCCATTACGAATTTCGAGGTACTGTATGGCAATGATAAGCACTGTAGTGGCTCTGATGAGCACTGAGGTGGAATGGATGTGGCACGGATGAGCACTGATGTGGCATGGATGTGGCCCCGATGAGCACTGATGTGACATGGATATGGCCCGGATGAGCACTGATGTGGCATGGATGTGACATGGATGAGCACTGATGTGGCACGGATGAGCACTGACATGGTATGGATGTGGCACGGATGAGCACTGAAGTGAAATGGATGTGGCAAGGATGAGCACTGAGGTGGAATGGATGTGGCATGGATGAGCAATAAGGTGGCATGGATGTGGCACGGATGAGCACTGATGTGGCATGGATGAGCACTGACGTGGCATGGATGAGCACTGACGTGGCACAGATAAGCACTGATGTGGCATGGATGTGCACTGACGTGACATGGATGTGGCACGGATGAGCACTGAGGTGGCATGGGTGGGCACAGATGAAACATGGATGAGGCATGATTGAGACATGGATGGGCATGACTGAGGTATGATTGAGGAGTGGAGGTGGCAGGGGGTGAGCAGTGCTGCAGCCTCCCTCCTCTCCTCGCACGCTGTACCAATCGTTGTGTACAGGGTGCGCGGAGAGAACTGAGCCGGACATGTGCCAGTTTGTTGACAACTGATCGCTCCGTCATTGGACGGAGCGATCACATGGTAAAAGGCAGATGGCATTGGTCCTTTACCGCGATCTGTGATGTGCCGTGATGAAAGATGCGTCGTCTTGCGGGGGCGCACAGGAAGTACAATTCTGGGTGGACGTCATTGTACCATCATTCGGCTATGGCCCAGTCAGCAAGTGGGTAATTGCTGTGCATCCTCCTGCAGCAAGTGACTGACACTGTGCTGAAATATCTCAGCTGACTCCTCCATGACAATTGGTGGGGCAATGACAGGAGTATCTGTGGATGAGGAGGAAGAACATGGAGCTTTAGCAGCTACTGATGACTTCAAGCATTTCTGCTTCTGGGAGACAGAGGAGGAGGAGGATGAAGACTTGGTTAGACACTCCACCACCTTCTCTTCATCTCTGGGTGTATAACAGGCTTGCTGCTGGAAAAGAAAGGCCCATGTACCCTACATCTAGATGCTGCACCCCTGATGTGGTCTGTGGATATGAATGCTGGAAGAAAGGCATGCCATGCCACTCCACAATTAAATAAATACATTTTTATCATTGTAAATGTACACAATCATGGGGCTTGTCTTATTCTGACATCAAAAGGTTAAATAACAAATCAACAGAGAGCTGAGCTCAGCCTCGCCCTGTGCAGACGAGTTGTAACGAGTTCAATTGTATTTCTAGCTCCAGACTTTCACTTTCATTTCTGCTGTCAGCGATGGCGTCTGCTGGTCTGAGAGCTGAGCTGGAATGTTCCGTCTGTCTGAACATTTATACAGATCCTGTAACCCTGAGATGTGGACACAACTTCTGCCGGGTCTGTATTGATGGTGTGCTGGATACACAGGGGGGGTCTGGAGGATATTCCTGTCCTGAATGCAGAGATAAGTTTCCGGATCGTCCTGCACTGCAGAAGAACATGAAACTACGTAACATAGCAGAGACTTTCCTGTCTGCTCAGCCAGGTCACGAGGAGTCCGGGGTCTTCTGTACTCACTGTGTGGACTCTCCTGTACCTGCTGTTAGATCCTGTCTGCTCTGTGAGGTTTCTCTGTGCGAGAAACACCTGAGAGTCCACAAAAAGTCCCCAGAACACATCTTATGTGACCCCACCTTGTCCATGGAGAGCAGGAAATGCTCCGTCCATAAGAAGATCCTGGAGTATTACTGCACTGAGGATGAGACCTGTGTCTGTAAGTTTTGTGTGACTGGAGAACATCGGGGACACCAGATGGATATGATGGATGAGGCTTCTGGGAGGAAGAAGGAGACACTGAGGAATGTTCTGCAGAAACTTCTGACAAAGAGAGAGGAGATGGAGGAAAGAGTCCAGAGTCTGCAGGAACACAGAACGAAAGTAGAAGAAGAAGCAGCTGGTGACACCGAGAGAGTCACTGCCCTGTTTAGAGATCTCAGGAGACGTCTGGAAGACCTGGAGAAGAGAGCCCTGAGGGAGATCTCCGGAAGGGCAGAGCGGATCTCCATCTCCATCCGGGATCTGGAAATAAAGAAGGAGGAGCTGTCCAGGAAGATGGTGGACATTGAGGAGCTGTGTAACATGACGGATCCACTGACTGTCTTACAGGAATCAGACACAGGTGACTTGTGTGATACTGAGGATGGAGATAATGAGGACAGAGAGAGACATGAGGAACTCCTCCATGATGGAGGGGGTCTGGGTGTGGCGGGGATCTTACACACCGGTTTATCTGATATAATAAGAGAGGTAAATGTATACTTCTATATACAGGGAGCTGCAGACATATTACTGGATAGAAACACAGCCCATAATAAGCTACAGATATCAGATGACAGGAAAACTGTATCCTGGTCAGATATAGACCAGAATCACCCAGAAACGTCAGAGAGATTCCAGAATTATTCTCAGGTGATGAGCAGTCAGAGTTTCTCCTCAGGGAGACATTACTGGGATGTGGATGTCGGGGGGTCAGAGATCTGGAGAGTCGGGATTTGTTACCCCAGTATAGACAGGAGAGGGGAGGAGTCAGGGATTGGAAGAAATAAGAAGTCCTGGGGAATGCACAGGTATAATAATGAGTATTGGGTGATACATGACAATAAATTGACCCTCTTACCCCCCAATCTCTCCAGTAACAGAGTCAGGATAGATCTGGATTATGAGGCCGGGCGGATCTCCTTTTATGATCTGTGTGACCCGATCCGACACCTCCACACCTTCACCACCACCTTCATTGAGCCCCTCCATGCTGGATTAGGTGTATGGGTAGGTTGTATCAAGATATGTGGGGGGAGGTGGGCGATGTGAGAACTCCGCCCACAGTCTGGTGACATCACAGGGACGGGTGGTGGGATTGGTTCATTGATCAGCCAATGATTGGAGGAAGTGGTGACTCCTGGGAGAAGTATGATGGCTGCCATTACAGGCCTCCCTCTGAAAATGCTAGTTCCCTGGCTGTGTGTAATGTAAGAACATATAAAGTGATAGTAAAGAGAAAAAAAAAAATGACAGATATGATGGCGTCTGTCACTGACATGAACACCGCTGTCTTTGTTTTTCGGAGTTCCCCTGTAACTTCCTTCTTTTGCCTGTTGGTTCTGCTGTTATTTCCCAGCTTTCTATGACAGACCAATCTGTCCAGCAGAAGTGGCAGTTAGAGGGTTGGGATAAACCATTTACTACTGACAAGGGTGCTTACAATGATCAGCTTTTATTCATTGATGGAAAGCCTTTATCCCAAAAGGAGACACAAATTTTGGTGTAACGGCTTAAAACGTGTTGTCCAGAGTTCTCCTTTAATTTGTTAGTCATCCCCCTCTCCAGATAATGCTGCTGTCTAAGGGGGTCTCCACTGCCCCTCCATAGATAGAGGAGCCACCCTAAGACAGGAAGTGTGTTACTGGCAGGATCACCAGGGGAAAATAAAGGGGAAAAACAGAAAACTAATGCAGCCACCACATCTAAGGATTAGTAAGCTCCAATATATCTTATTTTTATTTTTGTTTTTTTTTTTCCTCTTTGAGTCTCCAACCCGGAACAAGCATGCTGGGAATAAGAATCAGAGAAGTGTCAGAATTCCTTATCTCTATACTTGTTCCCGGGTCAGAGACTGAGACAGTATAGAAGGGAAAGCATCAGCATGACAGCCAGAGAACTAGCATTCTCACAAGGAGAGTTCATCAATGGCAGCCCCCATGATTCTCTCATGACGGATTCCCTTCAACCCTTTCTCTGCCAGAACCTTTTTTGCATTTTTTGCATTCATGTATAAAACATAATTTTAGTCTTGAAGATTTGATAAAACCCCCAAACATGATCTATTTTCTGAAAGCAGACACCCCAGAGAATAAAATAGTGTTAGTCCCAATTTTGTATGTCACACCATATTAGCACAACAGTTTATTAAGCACTAAATTTCAGTAAATAAAACACTAAAAATAATTTTAGGGCACACAGACCCAATAAATGACCCACATTTTTGGTAAAGGATAAAAGATGAGTTTGTACCGAGTAAATAGATACCCAACATGGCAAACCTTAAAATTGTGTGCGCCTGTGAAGTGGGGAAAAACTTTGGTGCCTTATATTTTCCATAGGAGACACTTTATAATCCCCTACAGGTCATCAGTTTAGAGATAACTGTGAGAAATGGGCGGAGAGTTATTGATCTGGTGTGTGTGGCGATATGTAATGTGTGGTTCAATCAATGGCCTTGTTTGTAGGTGTCCCTGACATGCGCATTTACATTCATGCATGTATGGGGGGAGGGGCACCCAAAGATTTTTTTGGGGGCTGACTTTAGGTGCTTGGGTGTTTTTACATTTCTCTTTGACTAAACTTTTTTTTTCATCACATGGGGACACTGTGATGCTTTTTTGGGGGACAGGTTCTCTTTAATGAGACATCTGGGGTATAACCTGCCGGCTGGTGAAAGTGACAGCGAGGATCGGAAGTGACATTTTATACATCACTTCCGGGTTATTAGCAGGAAGTGGAGATCAGAGAATGGACATTTGCTGATCTCCATTCCCTCTGCTTGGTGGCCCCACCATGCCGGTCACAGGTCCACAGATGAGGCCAGGAAACATGGCGGGAGCACGCCCAGGGGGGAATGTGGAAGTGATTGGGCGGCTGTGATTGCTTCCATCTGACAGTTGTACTATTTATGGTGGTGGTGAAAGGATTAAATATAAGAAATGTAATTCAATAAGTGACACAATGATAAGTGCCAGCTGTGTCTGCATTCCAGGGACTGTCCTGGGATTTAGAGGTTTGTCCCTGGAAATGTTGCTGATTTGAATCATATTTGTGTATATGTTTTCTATTATGATTTGTATTACAGAGTCAGTTCACCTTCGTGGTAATAATAATCAGTGGCCGGTATTTTATTCCTCATTTTCCTGTTTCTATCACTGTTGGCAGTTTTCAGTTCTGGAAATGCACATCTCCTTCATACAGGAGAGAATTCTGGGAAATCTCTGGAAGATATATGAGGAATAATAAGGTCTTCTCACTTCCTGTTGAAGCTGAACTCCGGGCTGTATTTATGTATACAGAGCTGCCTTCATTTCTCTCTTCTATCTGCCCAGAGTTCAGCTTTAAATCAGAGAAGAACCCCTGACATTCTCCTCCTCATTGCTTTCCTGAGATTTTGTTACATTTTTGTTCTCTGAATGTTTTCTCCTAAAGTCTACAGAGAAATGTTCTTTTATCATATAGTGATAGGAAGTGATGAGGCACGGCACTGGTGTGAATGGCCTGCCCCCGAGGAGCCAACAGAATCTCAAGCTTAGAGTGACTCCCTTCCCCTAGGCATACTGGCTTAAATATTGTATGGCTTTTTTTTTTTTTTTTTTTTTGTGGGTCATTGCATAGACGTTTGAATTGCTTTTCATCGGACAGCTCACCTAAGGAAAGCATTGAGGAGGACGAGATGAAGGTGACTGCACGGTTACCGTCATCAGCTGTAAGGATGCTGGGTGACACAGTTACCTCCAATGGTGTGCCCCCATCTTGTATTCTTCCTGACTGCCGACAGAGTTATCCAGTGATCTGCAAACAATATATAGTGTCTCTGCCCATACTTGCTGGACTTGCTTTAGGTGATCCATATCTAACACATGCAAATGTGTAATAGTATCACTCCATGCACCTTACCAGATCGCTGCTCCTTAAATCACTTTCCACAAAAGTCATCCACTTCCAACTGTCCTCCTTCACTCCAGCATCTCTCCAGGGTTCCCATGCAATCATTATCATGCAGAGACCATAGTGCAGTGCATCCTTATAATATAATTTATTTATTACAATCCATGCACTTTCAGTGAGACATTCAATGAAAAAACGCATTGTAACCACTTCTAAAATAGGCGCCGTGGCACTTCCAGTGGACGTAATAATGTCACTTCTGGTGTCTGACATCACTTTCAACCTGTTTTGTTTATATCTCACTTCCACCCATAGTTGCCCTACATCCCTCCATTTAATTGAACCACTTGCTGACTGTGCTATAGAAGAATGATGGCTACAGTGTGGCCAGTTGTGATGAGCTTCGTGTTCGAGTCGAACCTAAGTTCGTCTCGAACACTGCTTGTTCGCCCGTTCAATGGGCTTCTTCATGGGAACTTCGAGTCCCCGCATCCATAATTTAATAGGTTTTAGTTAATATCCATAATCCATATCAATCATCCACTGGCCAGGGAATCAAACCCACAGCCTCTCATTTGCAAGCCCGTTATTCTAGCACCTACGCCACCGAGCCAGACTCTCTCTGTCTAACTTCTATCTGAGTTTGACAGCTCTTTTTTAGGGTTCTGATGTCAACGACAATTAATAGGTTTTAATTAAAATCCATAATTAATATTGACCGCCCGCTGGACCAGCTACGCCACTGAGCCAGCTGATTAACCAGTGCCCCATAATCCATTGCTCAGGTTCAGTGAATAAATTACTGATATCAGTAATTCACTGCATCTGAGCAGTGGATTATGGGGCACTGGTGATGTCAGAGCCCTATAAAAGAGCTGTCAAACTCCGATAGAAGTTAGTTAGGCAGAGAGAGTCTTAAAGTGGAGTTCCACCCATTTTTGCAAGTTGAGCTCTATGTAATCCCCTTTAAATATGCTAATGCCAATGTAAACAATGTTGTTAGTTTTTTTTTTTTTAAGGAAATGCCTTAAATCTTCTGTATTCATCTGCACTTCCGGGTCCTGATGCTTTCGGCTATTACGTCACTCAGTGATTCGCAAGGGCTCGTGGAACATGTATCCCAGCAGCCCTTGCAATTCGCCTACTGACGAAATCTCGTGTGATTTCCAGTGCTCAGGGATGTATTGCATTCAGTCTGTGCTCCGCCCTGCCTCTGCCCCGCCTCCTCTCAGTGACTGAAAGCATTAAATCCCGTAGAACTCACTGAGAGGAGGCGGGACGGAGGCAGGGTGGGGCGGGGCAGTGTATTGGATGTATTATCCAACGATAGTCAGAGAGCAGAGGGGAGAGAATGTGATGTCAGATTCTGCCTCGCTCTCTGCACTATCTAAGGGGACGGAGCGGATTATTATTCTGTGATTTTCATAGTGAGAAATGGAGGAATATTATCTGATTACAGAACAGTCACACAGCTCGGGGCACATTAAAGGGGCACTCTCACCGCACAGGGGGCACATTAAAGGGGCACTCTCACTGCACAGGGGACACATTAAAGGGGCACTCTCATCGCACAGAGGACACATTAAAGGGGCACTCTAACCGCACGGGGGCACAATAAAGGGGCACTCTCACCGCACGGGGGCACATTAAAGGGGCACTCTCACCGCACAGGGGGCACAATAAAGGGACACTCTCACCGCACAGGGGGCACATTAAAGGGGCACTCTCACCGCACAGGGGACACATTAAAGGGGCACTCTTACCGCACGGGGGCACATTAAAGGGGCACTCTTACCGCACGGGGGCACATTAAAGGGGAACTCTCACCGCACAGGGGGCACATTAAAGGGGCACTCTCACCGCACAGGGGACACATTAAAGGGGCACTCTTACCGCACGGGGGCACATTAAAGGGGCACTCTTACCGCACGGGGGCACATTAAAGGGGCACTCTTACCGCACAGGGGCACATTAAAGGGGAACTCTCACCGCACAGGGACACAATGTAAAGGGGCACTCTCCCCGCACGGGGACACGATGTAAGGGGGCACTCTCACCACACGGGGACACGATGTAAAGGGGCACTCTCACCGCACGGGGACACAATGTAAAGGGGCACTCTCACCTCACGGGGACAAGATGTAAGGGGCACTCTCTTGGGGACACGATGTAATAAATAATAAAGGTAAGCTCTGACTGGAATATTAAAGGGGAACTCTGACTGAAATATTAAAGGGGAACTCTGACTGAAATATTAAAGGGGAACTCTGAGCGGGACACTGGATGTAAAGGGGCACTCTGACGGGGACACTGATGTAAAGGAGGACTCTGACGGGGACACATCCGTGTCCCCGTCAGAGTTACATAGTTACATAGTAGGTGAGGTTGAATAAAGACAATAGTCCATCCAGTTCAACCTGTGTAGGTGTGTGTGGCTGTAATCATCTAACATAGCCCTTAATGTCCTGATGCTTGAGATGTAAGTCTGAGTCTTTTGAAAGCCACCATACTACCCGCAGAAACCACCTCTTGTGGTAGACAATTCCACAATCTTGTAGCCCTAACAGTAAAGAACCCTCCTCGTTGCCTGAGGTTAAAACGCTTCTCCTCTAATCGCATTGTATGTCCTCGAGTCCTCATGCAATTCCTTCGAATGAACAGCTTTTTTTCTAAGCTGAGATCCCCATTAAGATATTTATAAATTGCTATCATGTCCCCCCTCAGATGTCTCTTCTCCAGGGAGAATAAATCGAGCGATTGCAGCTGCTCTTCATAGTTAAGGTCCTCCAACCCCCTAATCAGTTTAGTTGCCCTTCTCTGGACTCTCTCCAGCTCCAACACATCCCTCCTGAGGACTGGCGACCAGAACTGGACAGAATACTCCTGATGCGTTTGGACCAGAGTTTTATAAAGTGGAAGGATTATGGTCTTATCTCTGGAATACATCCCTTTCTTTATGCATGCTAATAATCTGCTGGCTTTGGCAGCTGCCGCTTGACATTGCATGCTGTTACCTAATCTATCATCAACCAAGACTCCCAGATCTTTCTCCATTTTTGATTCCTCCAAGGGTTCCCCTCCTAACGTTTATTGTGTTTTTATGTTTTTAGTCCCCAAGTGCAAAACCTTACACTTCTCCACGTTAAACCTCATTTGCCATGTCGCTGCCCACTCTGTTATTTTGTCCAGGTCATTCTGTAGGATATCTGCTTCATGCTGTGCAGTTATTGCCCTGGCCAATTTTGTGTCATCTGCAAAAACTGATAATGAACTACTGATCCCGTCCTCAATGCTGTTTATGAATAAATTGAACAAGGTTGGTCCCAGGACTGAGCCCTGGGGCACCCCGCTTACTACCTCAGACCAGTCTGAGTATGCACTGTTTATTACCACCCTTTGGACACGGCTTTTAAGCCAGTTTCGTATCCAAGAGCAAACCCTGCTGTCGATACCTGCAGACCTTATTTTATAAATTAAGCGCTTGTGGGGAACTGTATCAAACGCCTTAGCGAAATCCAAGTACACCACATCCACTGGTCTGCCCCTATCTAGCTCATAGCTCACCTCCTCGCAGTATGTTAAGAGATTGGTTTGACAAAAACGCCCATTTGTAAACCCGTGCTGGTTACTGCTGAGGATGTTATTTTTAGCAAACTCTACGATATAGTCCCTTATCATCCCTTCCAGAAGTTTACATATTATTGATGTCAAACTGACAGGCCTATAATTTCCCGGGATATGCCTCTGGCCCTTTTTGAATATCGGAATCACGTTAGCCTTCCTCCAATCCCCTGGTACATCTCCTGTCCTAATACTGTCAGCAAAGATCAGGAACAGTGGTCTAGATATAACCTTACTGAGTTCCTTGAGTACTCTCGGATGTATGCCATCCGGGCCTGGTGATTTGTTTGTGTTAAGTTTATCCAGCCTTTCCCTGATTTCACCCTCTGTTAGCCATAGTGGCAAGTCCTGTGTATTACTACTAACCATACAGTCATGGTCAGTGTACCCCTCCTTTTCCTGTGTAAAGACTAACGAGAAAAAAGCATTCAGCACGGTTGCTTTTTCAGTGTCCTCTGTAACCATCCTCCCATCATCGTTAATTATTTATGCAATATGCTCTGCCCTAGTTTTTTTGCTGTTGATATATTTAAAGAATTTCTTTGGGTTTTTTTTACTATCCTCCGCTATTTGTCTCTCAAAGTTGATTTTAGCCATCTTGATTTCTTGTTTACTTTTCTTATTTGCCTCCTTGTATTGCTCGAAAGCCGATACTGTGCCCTCTGATTTATATTTCTTGAAGGCCAATTTTTTCCCCCTAATAAGTTTTTTAACGCTACGGTTTAGCCAGCCAGGTTTGGCTTTGTCTCTTCTAAATTTATTTCCCATAGGAATGCACTGCAAGATGCATTTGCTTAATATGTTCCTAAAGCATTCCCATTTTTCCTCTGTGGTCAGTGATCCCAGGGTTTGGTCCCAGTTTACCCTTTCCATCAATGAGTACAATTTTGGAAAGTTTGCCCTTCTGAAATTAAGGGTTCTTATGTTCCCCACTTGCCTTGTTATATTGTTATTTATATTAAATGTGATCATCCTGTGATCGCTAGAGCCCAGGTTGTCCTGGACTCCTACCTCCGAGATTATGTCTGGGTCATTAGTGATCAATAGATCCAGGACTGCGTTTTCTCTGGTAGGGGAATCCACCAACTGTGACATGTAGTTGTCCTGTAAGGTTTCCGTGAATAGACGGGCCTTCTGTGAGTGTGCAGTCCCCTCTTCCCAGTCAATGTCGGGATAATTGAAGTCCCCCAATATGATGACTGATCCCAATCTTGCCACTTTACCCATTAGTGCTAAAAATTCCAGCTCTACCTCCTCCCCTTGGTTAGGTGGCCTATAGCAAACCCCCACAACTACTTTTCCCTTTTCTCCTTCCCTATGGAGTTAAACCCTAAATCCATGCTCATCCCATCCGTAATGTCACTCCTTTCTATCACCTTTATATTGTTCTTGACATAGAGACATACCCCTCCCCCTCTTTTTCCTACCCTGTCCTTCCGGTACACCGAATACCCTTGGATATTGGCCAGCCAGTCATGTGAGGGGTCGAACCAAGTCTCTGTTATTCCCACAAGGTCTATGTCATCCTCATGTACTAACATTTCAATTCATCCATTTTATTAGCTAGGCTCCTGGCATTAGCATATACCCCTCTTAGTTTTACGGAAGTTAAACCTGATTGGCGGTTATGTTTATTCCTGTTTGGTCTGAGGTTCTCCCGCACAGACCTGCCAATTGATGTTGTGGACCTACTGTCGCTGCTGACCCTACAACTGCCTTCAGTCCTTTGCTCCCTCCTGACTGATTCTACTTCTGAGCCCTCCCCCCGTCTCCTAGTTTAAAGGATGCTCCTTTATATCCAGTGTGTCCCCGTCAGAGTCCTCCTTTACATCCATGTCCCCATCAGAGTCCTCCTTTACATCCAATGTCCCAGTCAGAGTGCCCCTTTATGTGTCGCAGTCAGAGTTCACCTTTATTATTCTAGTCATAGTTCCCCTTTTATTATTGAGGTCAGAGTTCCCCTTTATTATTGAGGTCAGAGTTCCCCTTTATTATTGAGGTCAGAGTTCCCCTTTATTATTGAGGTCAGAGTCCCCCTTTAATGTTCCGGTCAGAGTCCCCCTTTAATGTTCCGGTCAGAGTCCCCCTTTAATGTTCCGGTCAGAGGTCCCCCTTTAATGTTCCGGTCAGAGGTCCCCCTTTAATGTTCCAGTCAGAGGTCCCCCTTTAATGTTCCAGTCAGAGGTCCCCCTTTAATGTTCCAGTCAGAGGTCCCCCTTTAATGTTCCAGTCAGAGGTCCCCCTTTAATGTTCCAGTCAGTGCTCCTCCTTTAATATATACCTGTCAGTGCTCCCCTTTAATATTCCAGTCAGAGCTCCCCTTTATGTGTCCAGTCAGAGTTCCCCTTTATGTGTCCAGTCAGAGTTCCCCTTTATTATTTATATACATCAGTATATAAATATTATATTTATCAGTATATATATTTATTATCTCCTTTACATCAGTGTCCCCGTGCAGTGAGAGTTCCCCTTTATTGTCCCCCGATAAGAGCTGTGTTCTGTAATCAGATAATATTCCGCCATTTCTCACTATGAATCTCACATAAGAATAATCCGTTCTGTCCCGCCATGCATTATTCCACAGGACACCGGTCTGGAAATAACGCAAGATTTTGTCATTAGGCGATTCGCAAGGGCTATTGGGATACATGATGCCGCTATCCCAGGAGCGCTTGCAAATCGCCGAGTGATGTAATCGCCTATAGGCGGCAGGACCCGGAAGTGCGGATGAATAAAGAAGAAAAATGGTATTTCCTTACAAAAAAAACAGTTTGCATTGTGTGTGACTCTTCTCTCTCTCTCTCTCTCTCTCTCTCTCTCTCTGTCTCCTGCACTTGTGTCTTTCTGGAGGCGGGGAAGGGATATAGAGGGCGGCATCTTCCTCCTCAGCCAACGTCTCTATAGCAACCTGTAGTATGCCTAAAGCATAGTACTGCCCATGTGCGGGATTGCCTGCTGCATTCTGGGTAGCCAGAATGAACAGCAATCAGGAAGGACACTGCAGCTTCAGGTGCCCTTACTAAAGATGGCCACGCACAGGCAGCGATTTTAAAAGTAAGATTTTCACTAAACAAATACACTGTTCAACTCATAAATATGCAAATAGTGGTTTTGTCAAGCAAGATGTATTAAAGTGGAAGTAAACCCTCCTATTGTTTTCAGCCAAGGAAGCTGCCATCTTGGCCTCTGTTTAAACTTCAACTGCAATGCTGCTGCACATGTGATCAGTTATGACACAAGCCATTGGATGGTTTGACAGTTTGGTTGGGAGCACAATCAATGTGACAGTTACATTTCCGGCACATGCCAGAAATGTAACAGTTTTTTTAAACTGTTCTGAAAACGGTTTTGAAACTGAAATCTATGGGTTTACTTCCACTTTAATATTAATGGGCTAGTTTTGTTTAAAAAAATATTCTGAGGGTGGAACTCCGCTTTAAATTAATCAGCTGGTTCGATGGTGTAGCTGGTAGAATAAAGGGCTTGTAAGTGAGAGGCTGTGGGTTCAAACCTGGCCAGCGGGTGATTATTATTAATTATGGATTTTAATTAAAACCTATTAATTTTCCCCCTCCCTTCTGACGTGACATCAGTAATTTATTCACTGTACCTGAGCAGTGGATTATGGGGGCACTGGTGACATTAGAGCCCTATAAAAGAGCTGTCAAACTCAGATAGAAGTTAGTTAAGCAGAGATAGTCTTAGGTTAATCAGCTGGCTCGGTGACGTAGCTGGTAAAATAACGGGCTTACCAGTTAGAGGCTATGGATTTGAATCTCCCCTGGCCAGTGGGTGATTAATAGTCACTTACATTTAAGCCTTTAAAATGAGGACTTGTGATTGTTCATGTTCGTATGTTCACTAGAACATTTCCCCTGTTTGAGATGTTCTGGTGCGAACCGAACAGGGGGTGTTCGGCTCATCACCAGTGGCCAGCAAGTTCTGGGATGCCATCATATGGTGACATGCTGTATATGCGCCTGCCGCACGTCCACAGCTGGGCGCTGGCGGAGTGCTCTGTGATTGCAGTGTCCAGGGGACATTGCTGATCACAGATTGAGGTAAAGAGCCAATCAGTGGCTCATTACTGTCACGGGGTAACGTGGCAGAGCCTGACGTAAGAGGAGTGGCTTACCGGGTAACTGGCATGGCACAGGTTCACCAGAGGCGCGGAGTCTAAGTGTAAGCCGGTTTTCACCAGGGCCCCAGATGGTGGGGATGGATTTGGCTGCTTGCTAACACCAGGTCACGGCCCCCCGGATTCCCTGGGAGAGCCAGGAACAGGTCCAGGACCAACAGCCGGTAGCAGGTAAACAGATCAGGACGAGACAGGAGGATAGTCAGGACAAGCCAAGGTCAGGGCGGGCAGCAGGTAATCTGAATCCAAAGACAAGCCGGGTCAGGTAAACAGGAACAGCAGATATAACAGGCACAGGATACAGGAGAGCTGAAGACAACACAGCAAAGTGCAGTGCTGCTGAGCTGTTTAAATAAGGCAGCCTGTTTGCCAATTATGGCAATTAGTCTGCTGTAGGGTAACCCTTTAGGTTGCAGACTCATGACAGCACATCAGTGTGCTCAGGAAGCGTTCCTAACAGCGCCTGCGCAGGGTATTGAGTCTCTGACAATTACCATGTGATCAACAGTGTCCAATCACAGCTGATCATGGATGTAAGCAGAAGCCGGTTATCAGCATTCCTTTCCTCACACTGACAGTATGAGGAGAGGAGAAGAGAGCCCATACTGTCCTTTGAAAAAGGAACATCTACACTGATTATCAGTGCAGTCCCACCAGTGCCAACCAGTGCTACCAATAAGTGGCCACCAGTACTGCCAATCATTGCCTATTTGGGCTGTCTATCAGTGCCGCCTATTATTATCCATCAGTGCTTCCTCATCAGTGCCATCCTATCAGTGCCCATCAATGCCTACCAGTGCATCTCATCAGTGCCCTTCAATGCCTATCAGTGTCCATCAATGCCCATCAGTGCTGCCTCATTAGTGTCCATCAGTGCCGCCTCATCAGTGCCCATTAATGCCCATCAGTGCAGCCTCAACAGTGCTTCCTCATCGGTGCATACCATTGCCATCTCATCAGTGCCCATCAATGCCCATCAGTGTCGCCTCATCAGTGCCCATCAATTCCATCAGTGCTGCCTCATCAGTACCTATCAATACCCATCAGTGCTGCTTCCTCAGTGCTCATCAGTGCTGCCTCATCAGTGCCCATCAATGCTCATCAGTGCTGTCTCATTAGTGCCCATCAGTGTCCATCAATGCCATCTCATTAGTGCCCATCAGTGCCGCCTCATCAGTGCCCATCAATGCCCATCAGTGTACAATAATGCCCGCCAGTGCTACCTCATCAGCACACATCAGTAAAGGAGAAAAATTACTTGTTTGCAAAATTTTGTAACAAACTATAAAAATGTTTTTGTTTTTTTTTTCAAAATTTTTGGTCTTTATTCATTTATTTAGCAAAAATAAATAAATGAATAAAAACCCCGCCTCATCTGTGTCCATCAATGCCCATCGGTGCTGCCTCATTAGTGGCCATCAGTGCCGCCTCATAAGTGCCCATTAATGCCCATCAGTGCAGCCTCAACAGTGCTTCCTCATCGGTGCCCACCAGTGCCACCTCATCAGTGCCCATCAATGCCCATCAGTGTTGCCTCATCAGTGCCCATCAATGCTGCCTCATCAGTGCCCATCAATACCCATTAGTGCCCATCAGTGCCCATCAATGCCCATCAGTGCTGCTTCCTCAGTGCCCATCAATTCCCATCAGTGCTGCCTCATCAGTGCCCATCAATGTTTATCAGTGTTGCTTCATTAGTGCCCACCAGTGCCCATCAATGCCATCTTATTAGTGCCCATCAATGCTCATCAGTGCCCATCAGTGTACATTAATGCCCACTAGTGCTACCTCATCAGCACACATCAGTAAAGGAGAAAAATTACTTGTTTGCAAAATTTTGTAACAAACTATAAAAATTTTATTTTTTTTTTCAAAATTTTTGGTCTTTATTCATTTATTTAGCAAAAATAAATAAATGAATAAAACCCCCAGTGGTAATTAAATACCACCAAATGAAAGTTCTATTTGTGTGCAAAAAATGATAAAAACGTCATATGGGTACAGTGTTACATGACCGCGTAATTGTCATTCAAAATGTTAGAGCGCTGAAAGCTGATAATTGGCCTGAGAGGTGAAAGTTTTCGGTATTGAAGGGGTTAAGGGAAAACATCAATTTCCTCTAAGAAGCTTGGATAATGCCAGTGGGCGGGATCAATTGTAGAGCTGCACCGTTATTTGTTAATAAATCGCAATCTCGATTGAAAAAGAGAGGCTCCAGCAAATGTTTCTGATGATTGTTAAAGCGGAGTTCCGGGAACAAAATCGATCTTTTTTTTTTTTTTTTTTTTTGTGCCCGTCCGCTTGTTCTCCTTCACCTGAAACAGAATTGGATAGTTAGGTTTTTTTTTTTGTACTCACCTTGTAATTGTAGATCGAATATACTCACCTATTCTTCACGTCCTCCCTCTGCGCCGCGGCTCCGCCGTCACTTCCTGTCTTGCAATGATTCCTGGGAGCTGAACGTCATCGCTCCCAGGAATCAATGCGACGGCACCGGCCCCGCTCGTCACTTCCGGGGCGCCGCATTCCTCCACAGCTTCTGGGCATGCCCAGAAGCTGTTTAGCAGGGAATGCGGCGCCACACCGGAAGTGATGAGAGGGGCGGTGCAGGCGCATTCTGGGAGAAGAAGACACGGAAGAGGACGCCGAAGAGGATCGCGCCGGCTTCAGCTGCCCACAAGAGAGATGGCAACGCTGTGGAAGAAATTTTATAAGTGAGTATTTCTTCTAAAAGGTAAGTGCGAACCGGGACAGATCAGAGGCTATCCATTGTGGAATGTACTAGCCCTGACTGTCCAGGGGGTATGTTCAGTGAAATTTTTTTTCTGTGCCCGGAATGCTTTAAGGCTGGGAGATAACTATAAACACAATGTGTTACAATGTATCATTTTCCTTCTTTTACATCAAAGGAATGAACTTCCGTCTGTAAGTGAGGGCAGTTTAACCTCTTAAAGACTAAAAAAATTTCTGACATTTGTTGCTTACAAGTTAAATCAGTATTTTTTGCTAGAAAATTACTCAGAACCCCCAAACATTATATATATATTTAGCAGAGACCCTAGAGAATAAAATGGCGATCATTGCAATCTTTTATGTCACACTGTATTTGCGCAGAAGTCTTTCAAATGCAGTTTTTTGAAAAAATAAAAATACACTTTAATGAATTAAAAAAAAACTAAACAGTAAAGTTAGCACAATTTTTGTATAATGTAAAAGATGATGTCACCCCGAGAATCAGGATCTTTATTCTAAGCAAAAAAATCCTGATTCTCATTTTATCCAGAATTGTGCAGCTCTAATCAATTGTATAAACTCACTGGCCACATTATTAAGTACAACTGTTCAATTGCTTGGTAACACAAATTGCTAATCAGCCAATCACATGGCAGCAACTCAATGCATTTGGGCATCTAGATGTGGGGAAGACGACTTGCTGAGGTTCAAACCGAGCATCAGAATGGGGAAGAAAGGGGATTGAAGTGACTGTGAATGTGGCATGGTTGTTGGTGGTAGATGGGCCGGTCTGAGTATCTTTGGGATTTTCACACACAACCATCTCTCGGGATTAAAGAGAAAATATCCAGTAAGTGGCGGGTGTGGAGGAAAATGCCTTGTTGAGGTCAGAGGAGAATGGGCAGACTGGTTCCAGATGATAGAAAGGAAACAATAACTCAAATAACAATCGTGATACCCAAGGTATGCAGAATACCATCTCTGAATGCACAACACATCCAACCTTGACCCAGATGGGCTACAGCAGCAGAAGACCACACCGGGTGCCACTCCTGTCAGCTAAGAACAGGAAACCAAGGCCACAATTCACACAGGATCACCAAAATTGGACAAAAGAAGATTGGAAAAAAGTTGCCTGGTCTGATGAGTCTGGATTTCAGCTGCGACATTCAGATGGCGGGGTCAGAATTTAACGCATAGATCCATCCTGCCTTGTATCACCGGTTCAGGCCGGTGGTGGTGGTGTAATGGTGTGGGGGGAGGAGGGGGGTAATGGTTCAAGCTGGTGGTGGTGGTGGTGTAATGGTGTGAGGGAGGGTGGTAATGGTTCAGGCTGGTGGTGTAATGGTTTAGGGGAGGAGGGGGAGTAATGATTCAGGCTGGTGGTGTAATGGTGTGGGGGAGGAGGAGGGGGAGTAATGATTCAGGCTGGTGGTTTAATGGTGTGGGGGATGAGAATGGTTTAAATGCCATAGATAACCAACAAAGTATTGTTGCTGACCATGTCCATCCCTTTATTACTACAGTGTCCCCATCTTCTGATGGCTCCTTCCAGCAGGATAATGCACCATGTCACAAAGCTCCAATCCTCCCACCACTGGTTTCTTCACCATGACAATGAGGTCACTGTCCTCCAATGGCCTCCACACTCACCACATCTCATCCAATAGATCACATTTGGGATGGGGTGGAACGGGAAATCGGCATCATGGATGTGCAGCCGGCAAATCTGCAGCAACTGTGTGAAGCTATCATGTCACTATGGAGCAAAATCTCTGAGGAATGTTTCCAACACCTTGTTGTATCTATGCCACCAAGAATGAAGGCAAAAGGGGGTCCAACCCGCTACAAGCAAGGTGTACTTAATAAAGTGGCCAGTGAGTGTAGGGTAATCCACACATGGGCAAAATCAGGGGTCTTATGGCCCTCCAGTTGTTCTGGAACTACAATTCCCATCATGCCTAGTCCTGTCTGTGAATGTCAAGGTTTTACAATGCCTCATGGGATGTGTAGTTCCGCAACAGCTAGAGGGCCGTAGTTTAAGGATCCCTGGGTTAAATGGTCCAAGAAGGTAAAAAAGGGACACTCCCATATGCTAATCACTACACCAAGCTGGGGAAAGGATGCTGATGATTCCACAGTTATGAATACAATCCTCACATACAACTCTTATCTCCAAAGTACTATAAACTCCTATATTATATCCACCTATAATTCCTTACTATTCCCTCTAATAGGACATGTTCTATTACATTCCACCAAACTTCTCTCAGGTCCCTCATTATCCCTTATATAATGTCACCCCCTGATGGTGGAAGCTAAAATTCCCTTATCCCACAACTAATAACCAAATTCCCAACAACCATCCTTCCCCCCCCCCCCCCCCCCCCTAGTGGTGAAACTCAAAATACCATCAAACATCATTCTAAAATAAATATAATAAAAAATCTGCAGTAAAACAATTTAGCCACTTGAAGACCCGACCTTTTCTGGCACTTTTTGTTTACTAGTTTAAATCAATATTTTTTGCTAGAAAAGAACACAGAAACCCCAAACATTTTATATATATATATATATATATATATATATATATATATATATATATATATATATATACTGTGTGTATGTATATATGTATATATATATATATATATATATATATATATATATATATATATATATATATATATTTTTTTTTTTTTTTTTTTTTTGGAGCAGAGCCCCTAAAATGGTGATTGTTGGAATTTTTTTAAGTCATACAGTATTTGCACAGCGGCTTTTCAAACGCAAGTTTTTTTGGGAACGGATACCTTTTAATGAATAAAAAAATTTATATATTTTTTTTTGTTAAATATGAAAGATGATGTTACGTCGAGTAAATCGATACCTAACATGTCACGCTTTAAAAATTCTCACACTCTTGAATAGGCGACAAACTATATTTAAAAATCTCCATTGGTGGGGATTTAAAAATTACCAGGTTACCTGTTTAGAGTTACAGAGGAGGTGTAACACTAGAATTATTGATCTCGCTCTAAAGTTTGTGGCGATACCTCACATGTGTGGTGTGAACACCTTTTACGTATGCGTGCCCAAATTACGTATGCATTTGCTTCTGCGCGTGAGCACGGGGGGTGGGGGGGCTTTAATTTATTTATTTATTTTTTCTTTTACACTGTCCCGTTTTTATTTATTTTTTTAATCACTTTTATTCCTATTAGAAGCAGGCCCGGACTGAGACAAAATATAGGCCCGGGCATTTTAGGCTGAGCAGCCCATTTTTTTTTTTTTAAACAAAATGACCAATAATAAACAACTATCGGTTATATTTAGCCTGCACACCCATGCAATCCGATTCTGAAAATCACGCTGCGTTTTGAAAACCGATTGCGGGGTGTTGTTAACCTAACATACACTCCGCAATCTGTTTGCATGGACGGGTTGCTATTTAGATGCAGTCCGCATTTAGTGTGAACCCAGGCTAAGAGATAACAGGTAATTTTAGGGTACAATTAAAATATATTACCTAATTTTTGGGTAAAATATAAAAGATGAGTTTGTGTCAAGTAAATAAATACCCAACATGTCAAACCTTAAGACTATGCATGCCCGAAAATAGCAACACATTTCAGTACCCTATACTTTCCATAGGCAAAGCTATTAAAGATCATAGAGGTCATCAGTTCAGAGTTAACCATGAATAATGATGATCCTATAATTATTGCCCTCATTCCAGTGTGCAGGGTCATATATTACACGTGTAGTAAAATCAAGGTTTTTGTTCACAGGCGCCCCCAAAATTTGTATGTAGTTTTGTATGGTGGTGGTGGGATAGGGATGACATCAGTAGCAGTGGTGGTGGGGATAGGGGTGACATCAGTGGCAGTGGTGGTGGGGATAGGGATGACATCAGTAGCAGTGGTGGTGGGGATAGGGGTGACATCAGTGGCAGTGGTGGTGGGGATAGGGGTGACATCAGTGGGATTGGGAGTAGGAATGACATCAGTGGCAGTAGTGGGGATAGGGATGACATCAGTGGCGGTGGTGGTGAGGAAAGAGATTTCAGTGGCGGTGTTGAGGATAGGGATGACATCAATGGGAATGATGAGGATAGGGTTTACATCAGTGGGAGTAGAGGTAAGGATAGGGATAACATCAGTGGGAGTGGTGGTGGGGATAAGGATGACATCAGTGGCAGTGGTGGTGGGGATAGGAATGACAATGTTCACTGCCACTGATGTCATCCTTATCCTCACCACCATTGCCACTGATGTCATCCCTATCCCCACCACCACAGCTAATGATGTTATCCCTATCCCCCCATCACCACTGCCTCATGGGAGGGGTGGAGATCAGACAGAGGGATGGCAGTGGGAGGGATGGGATCAGGCAGAAGGATGGCTGTTGGAGGGATGGGATCAGGCAGAGGGATGGCGGTGGGAGAGGCAGAGGGATGGCGGTGGGAGAGATGGGATGAGGCAGAGGGATAGCGGTGGGAGGGATTGGATCAGGCAGAGGGATGGCGGTGGGAGAGATGGGATGAGGCAGAGGGATGGCGGTGGGAGGGATGGGATGAGGCAGAGGGATGGTGGTGGGAGAGATGGGATCAGGCAGAAGGATGGCGGTGGGAGAAATGGGATGAGGCAGAGCAGAGAGATGGTGGTGGGAGAGATTAGATGAGGCAGAGCAGAGGGATGGCGGTGGGAGAGATGGGATGAGGCAGAGGGATGGCGGTGGGAGGGATTGGATTAGGCAGAGGGATGGCGGTGGGAGAGATGGGATGAGGCAGAGGGATGGCGGTGGGAGAAATGGGATAGGGCAGAGGGATAGCGGTGGGAGAGATGGGATCAGGCGGAGGGATGGCGGTGGGAGAGATGGGATCAGGCAGAGCATAGGGATGTCAGTGGGAGGGATGGGATCAGGCAGACCAGAGGGATTGCGGTGGGAGAGATGGGATGAGGCAGAGCAGAGGGATGGCGGTGGGAGAGATGGGATGAGGCAGAGCAGAGGGATGGTGGTGGGAGAGATGGGATGAGGCAGAGCAGAGGGATGGCGGTGGGAGGGATTGGACCAGGCAGAGGGATGGCGGTTGGAGAGATGGGATGAGGCAGAGCAAAGGGATGGCGGTGGGAGAGATGGGATCAGGAAGAGCAGAGGGGTGGTAGTTGGAGAGATGGGATCAGGCAAAGGGATGTTTGTGGGAGAGATGGGATCAGGCAGACGGATGGCGGTGGGAGAGATGGGATCAGGCAGAGCAGAGGGATGGCAGTGGGAGGGATTGGATTGAGGCAGAGCAGAGGGATGGCAGTGGGAGAGATGAAATGAGGCTGAGCAGAGGGATGGCGGTGGGAGGGATTGGATCTGGCAGAGGGATGCCAGTGGGAGAGATAGGATGAGGCAGAGCAGAGGGATGGTGGTGGGAGAGATAGGATCAGGCAGATGGATGGCAGTGGGAGAGAGGGGATAAGGCAGAGGGATGGCGGTGGGAGAAATGGGATGAGGTAGAGCAGAGGGATGGTGGTGGGAGAGATGGGATGAGGCAGAGCAGAGGGATGGTGGTGGGAGAGATGGGATGAGGCAGAGCAGAGGGATTGCGGTGGGAGAGATGGGATGAGGCAGAGCAGAGGGATGGTGGTGGGAGAGATGGGATGAGGCAGAGGGATGGCGGTGGGAGGGATGGGATGAGGCAGAGGGATGGCGGTGGAAGGGATGGGATCAGGCAGAGGGATGGCGGTGGAAGGGATGGGATGAGGCAGAGGGATAGCAGTGGGAGGGATGGATTCAGGCAGAGGGATGGCAGTGGGAGAGATGGGATGAGGCAGAGCAGAGGGATGGCAGTGGGAGAGATGAGATGAGGCAGAGCAGAGGGATGGCGGTGGGAGGTATTTGATCAGGCAGAGGGATGGCAGTGGGAGAGATGGGATGAGGCAGAGCAGAGGGATGGCGGTGGGAGAGATAGGATCAGGCAGAGAGATGGCGGTGGGAGAGAGGGGATAAGGAAGAGGGATGGCGGTGGGAGAAATTGGATGAGGTAGAAGAGAGGGATGGCGGTGGGAGAGATGGGAGGAGGCAGAGCAGAGGGATGGTGGTGGGAGAGATGGGATGAGGCAGAGCAGAGGGATGGCGGTGGGAGAGATGAGATGAGGCAGAGTAGACCCACATGGATGAAAAATATATATAAAATATATTTTAAAAAATCATTTTTTATTTTTCCCAAATATATTGGAAATATATTTGAAATGCTACAATTTTGGCCATATTCAATATATTTCTAGAAAATTTTTCACAAATATATTGGAAATATATTTGAAATGCTACAATTTTGGCCATTTTCAATATATTTCTAATTTTTTTTTCCCTAAATATATTGGAAATATATTTTTCTTCCATATGGGGAGGGATGGCGGTGGGAGGGATATGATCAGGTAGAGCAGAGAGATGGTGGTGGGAGAGATGAGATGAGGCAGAGCAGAAGGATGGTGGTGGGAGGGATTGGATCAGGCAGAGAGATGGCGGTTGGAGAGATGGGATGAGGCAGAGGGATGGCGGTGGGAGAGATGGGATAAGGCAGAGGGATGGCGGTGGGAGAGATGGGATCAGGCAGAGGGATGGCGGTGGGAGAGATAGGATCAGGCAGAGCAAAGGGATGGCAGTGGGAGGGATGGGATCAGGCAGAGCAGAGGGATGGTGGTGGGAGAGATGGGATGAGGCAGAGCAGAGGGATGGCGGTGGGAGAGATGGGATGAGGCAGAGCAGAGGGATGGTGGTGGGAGAGATGAGATGAGGCAGAGCAGAGGGATGGCGATTGGAGGGATTGGATCAGGCAGAGCAGAGGGATGGCGGTGGGAGAGATGGGATCAGGAAGAGCAGAGGGGTGGTAGTTGGAGAGATGGGATCAGGCAAAGGGATGTTTGTGGGAGAGATGGGATCAGGCAGAGGGATGGCGGTGGGAGAGATGAGATTGGGCAGAGCAGAGGGATGGCGGTGGGAGGGATTGGATCAGGCAGAGGGATGGCGTTGGGAGAGATGGGATCAGGCAGAGCAGAGGGATGGCAGTGGGAGGGATTGGAATAGGCAGAGCAGAGAGATGGGGGTGGGAGAGATGGGATGAGGCAGAGGGATGGCAGTGGGAGAGATGGGATGGCGGTGGTAGAGATGGGATGAGGCAGAGGGATGGCGGTGGAAGAGATGGGATCAGGCAGAGCAGAGAGATAGCGGTGGGAGAGGTGAGATGAGGCAGAGCAGAGGGATGGTGGTGGGAGGGATTGGATCAGGCAGAGGGATGGCGGTGGGAGAAATGGGATGAGGCAGAGTAGAGGGATGGTGGTGGGAGAGATAGGATCAGGCAGAGGGATGGCGGTGGGAGAGATGGGATAAGGCAGAGGGATGGCGATGGGAGAAATGGGATGAGGCAGAGCAGAGGGATGGTGGGGGGAGAGATGGGATGAGGCAGAGCAGAGGGATGGCCGTAGGAGAGATGAGATGAGGCAGAGCAGAGGGATGGTGGTGGGAGGGATTGGATCAGGCAGAGGGATGGCGGTGGGAGAGATGGGATGAGGCAGAGGGATGGCGGTGGGAGAGATGGGATGAGGCAGAGGGATGGTGGTGGGAGAGATGAGATGAGGCAGAGGGAAGGTGGTGGGAGAAATGGGATGAGGCAGAGCAGAGGGATGGCGGTGGGAGAGATGGGATGAGACAGAGGGATGGCGGTGGGAGAGATGGGATTAGGTAGAGGGATGGCGGTGGGAGAAATTGGATGAGGCAGAGCAGAGGGATGGCGGTGGGAGAGATGGGATCAGGCAGAGGGATGGCAGTGGGAGAGATGGGATAAGGCAGAGGGATGGCAGTGGGAGAGATGGGATCAGGCAGAGGGATGGCAGTGGGAGAGATGGGATGAGGCAGAGGGATGGCAGTGGGAGAGATGGGATCAGGCAGAGGGATGGCAGTGGGAGAGATGGGATAAGGCAGAGGGATGGCAGTGGAAGGGATGGGATGAGGCAGAGCAGACGGATGGTGATGGGAGAGATGGGATTAGGCAGAGGGATGGCGGTGGGAGGGATGGGATCAGGCAGAGGCATGGCGGTGGGAGAGATGGGATCAGGCAGAGGCATGGCGGTGGGAGAGATGGGATTAGGCAGAGGGATGGCATTGGGAGAGATGGGATGAGGCAGAGGGATGGCAGTTTGAGAGATGGGATGAGGCAGAGGGATGGCAGGGGGACAGGGGGAGAGATGGGATGAGGCAGAGGGATGGCAGTGGGAGGGATGGGATGAGGCAGAGCAGAGGGATGGTGATGGGAGAGATGGGATGAGGCAGAGGGATGGCGTTGGGAGGGATGGGATCAGGCAGAGGCATGGCGTTTGGAGAGATGGGATGAGGCAGAGGGATGGCAGTGGGAGGGATGGGTTGAGGCAGAAGGATGGCAGTGGGAGGGATGGGGTGAGGCAGAGGGATGGCAGTGGGAGGGATGGAATCAGGCAGAGGGATGGCGATGGGAGGGATGGGATCAGGCAGAGGGATGGCAGTGGAAGGGATGGGGTGAGGCAGATTGATGGCGATGGGAGAGATGGGATGAGGCAGAGGGATGGCGGTGGGAGAGATGGGATGAGGCAGAGGGATGGCGGTGGGAGAGATGGGATGAGGCAGAGCAGAGGGATGGCCGTAGGAGAGATGAGATGAGGCAGAGCAGAGGGATGGCGGTGGGAGGGATTGGATCAGGCAGAGGGATGGCGGTGGGAGAGATGGGATGAGGCAGAGGGATGGCGGTGGGAGAGATGGGATGAGGCAGAGGGATGGTGGTGGGAGAGATGGGATGAGGCAGAGGGAAGGTGGTGGGAGAAATGGGATGAGGCAGAGCAGAGGGATGGCGGTGGGAGAGATGGGATGAGACAGAGGGATGGCGGTGGGAGAGATGGGATTAGGTAGAGGGATGGCGGTGGGAGAAATTGGATGAGGCAGAGCAGAGGGATGGCGGTGGGAGAGATGGGATCAGGCAGAGGGATGGCAGTGGGAGAGATGGGATAAGGCAGAGGGATGGCAGTGGGAGAGATGGGATCAGGCAGAGGGATGGCAATGGGAGAGATGGGATGAGGCAGAGGGATGGCAGTTTGAGAGATGGGATGAGGCAGAGGGATGGCAGGGGGACAGGGGGAGAGATGGGATGAGGCAGAGGGATGGCAGTGTGAGAGATGGGATGAGGCAGAGGGATGGCAGTGGGAGGGATGGGATGAGGCAGAGCAGAGGGATGGTGATGGGAGAGATGGGATGAGGCAGAGGGATGGCGTTGGGAGGGATGGGATCAGGCAGAGGCATGGCGTTTGGAGAGATGGGATGAGGCAGAGGGATGGCAGTGGGAGGGATGGGTTGAGGCAGAAGGATGGCAGTGGGAGGGATGGGGTGAGGCAGAGGGATGGCAGTGGGAGGGATGGGATCAGGCAGAGGGATGACGATGGGAGGGATGGGATCAGGCAGAGGGATGGCAGTGGAAGGGATGGGGTGAGGCAGATTGATGGCGATGGGAGAGATGGGATGAGGCAGAGGGATGGCGGTGGGAGAGATGGGATGAGGCAGAGGGATGGCGGTGGGAGAGATGGGATGAGGCAGAGCAGAGGGATGGCGGTGGGAGAGATGAGATGAGGCAGAGCAGAGGGATGGCGATTGGAGGGATTGGATCAGGCAGAGCAGAGGGATGGCGGTGGGAGAGATTGGATCAGGCAGAGGGATGGTGGTGGGAGAGATGGGATGAGGCAGAGGGATGGCGGTGGGAGAGATGGGATAAGGCAGAGGGATGGCGGTGGGAGAGATGGGATCAGGCAGAGGGATGGCGGTGGGAGAGATGGGATCAGGCAGAGCAGAGGGATGGCAGTGGGAGGGATTGGATCAGGCAGAGCAGAGAGATGGGGGTGGGAGAGATGGGATGAGGCAGAGGGATGGCAGTGGGAGAGATGGGATGGTGGTGGTAGAGATGGGATGAGGCAGAGGGATGGCGGTGGAAGAGATGGGATCAGGCAGAGCAGAGAGATAGCGGTGGGAGAGGTGAGATGAGGCAGAGCAGAGGGATGGTGGTGGGAGGGATTGGATCAGGCAGAAAGATGGCGGTGTGAGGGATGGGATCAGGCAGAGGGATGGCGGTGGGAGAAATGGGATGAGGCAGAGTAGAGGGATGGTGGGGGGAGAGATAGGATCAGGCAGAGGGATGGCGGTGGGAGAGATGGGATAAGGCAGAGGGATGCCGGTGGGAGAAATGGGATGAGGCAGAGCAGAGGGATGGTGGGGGGAGAGATGGGATGAGGCAGAGCAGAGGGATGGCCGTAGGAGAGATGAGATGAGGCAGAGCAGAGGGATGGCGGTGGGAGGGATTGGATCAGGCAGAGGGATGGCGGTGGGAGAGATGGGATGAGGCAGAGGGATGGCGGTGGGAGAGATGGGATGAGGCAGAGGGATGGTGGTGGGAGAGATGGGATGAGGCAGAGGGAAGGTGGTGGGAGAAATGGGATGAGGCAGAGCAGAGGGATGGGGGTGAGAGAGATGGGATAAGACAGAGGTATGGCGGTGGGAGAGATGGGATTAGGCAGAGGGATGGCGGTGGGAGAAATTGGATGAGGCAGAGCAGAGGGATGGCGGTGGGAGAGATGGGATCAGGCAGAGGGATGGCAGTGGGAGAGATGGGATAAGGCAGAGGGATGGCAGTGGGAGAGATGGGATCAGGCAGAGGGATGGCAGTGGGAGAGATGGGATGAGGCAGAGGGATGGCAGTTGTAAAGATGGGATCAGGCAGAGGGATGGCAGTGGGAGAGATGGGATAAGGCAAAGGGATGGCAGTGGGAGGGATGGGATGAGGCAGAGCAGAGGGATGGTGATGGGAGGGATGGGATCAGGCAGAGGCATGGCGGTGGGAGAGATGGGATTAGGCAGAGGGATGGCATTGGGAGAGATGGGATGAGGCAGAGGGATGGCAGTTGGAGAGATGGGATGAGGCAGAGGGATGGCAGGGGGACAGGGGGAGAGATGGGATGAGGCAGAGGGATGGCAGTGTGAGAGATGGGATGAGGCAGAGGGATGGCAGTGGGAGGGATGGGATGAGGCAGAGCAGAGGGATGGTGATGGGAGAGATGGGATGAGGCAGAGGGATGGCGGTGGGAGGGATGGGATCAGGCAGAGGCATGGCGTTTGGAGAGATGGGATGAGGCAGAGGGTTGGCAGTGGGAGGGATGGGTTGAGGCAGAGGGGTTGCAGTGGGAGAGATTGGATGAGGCAGAGGGATGGCAGTGGGAGAGATGGGATCAGGCAGAGGCATGGCGGTGGGAGAGATGGGATGAGGCAGAAGGATGGCAGTGGGAGGGATGGGGTGAGGCAGAGGGATGGCAGTGGGAGGGATGGGATCAGGCAGAGGGATGGCGATGTGAGGGATGGGATCAGGCAGAGGGATGGCAGTGGGAGGGATGGGGTGAGGCAGAGGGATGGCGATGGGAGAGATGGGATGAGGCAGAGGGATGGCGGTGGGAGAGATGGGATGAGGCAGAGGGATGGCGGTGGGAGAGATGGGATGAGGCAGAGCAGAGGGATGGCGGTGGGAGAGATGAGATGAGGCAGAGCAGAGGGATGGTGATTGGAGGGATTGGATCAGGCAGAGCAGAGGGATGGCGGTTGGAGAGATGGGATCAGGAAGAGCAGAGGGATGGTAGTTGGAGAGATGGGATCAGGCAAAGGGATGTTTGTGGGAGAGATGGGATCAAGCAGAGGGATAGCGGTGGGAGAGATGAGATTGGGCAGAGCAGAGGGATGGCGGTGGGAGGGATTGGATCAGGCAGAGGGATGGCGGTGGGAGAGATGGTATGAGGCAGAGCAAAGGGATGGTGGTGGGAGAGATGGGATCAGGCAGAGCAGAGGGATGGCGGTGGGAGAAATGGGATGAGGCAGAGCAGAGGGATGGCGGTGGGAGGGATGGGATCAGGAAGAGCAGAGGGATGGCGGTTGGAGAGATGGGATCAGGCAGAGGGATGGCGGTGGGAGAGATGGGATCAGGCAGAGGAATGGCGGTGGGAGAAATGGGATGAGGCAGAGCAGAGGGATGGCAGTGGGAGAGATGAGATGAGGCAGTGCAGAGGGATGGCAGTGGGAGGGATTGGATCAGGCAGAGGGATGGCAGTGGGAGATATGGGATAAGGCAGAGCAGAGGGATGGCGGTGGGAGAGATAGGATCAAGCAGAGGGATGGCGGTGGGAGAGAGGGGATAAGGCAGAGGGATGGCAGTGGGAGAAATGGGATGAGGTAGAGCAGAGGGATGGCGGTGGGAGAGATGGGAGGAGGCAGAGCAGAGGGATGGTGGTGGGAGAGATGGGATGAGGCAGAGCAGAGGGATGGCGGTGGGAGAGATGAGATGAGGCAGAGCAGAGGGATGGCGGTGGGAGTGATTGGATCAGGCAGATGGATGGTGGTGGGAGAGATGGGATGAGGCAGAGGGATGGCGGTGGGAGAGATGGGATAAGGCAGAGGGATGGCGGTGGGAGAGATGGGATCAGGCAGAGGGATGGCGGTGGGAGAGATGGGATCAGGCAGAGCAGAGGGATGGCAGTGGGAGGGATTGGATCAGGCAGAGCAGAGAGATGGGGGTGGGAGAGATGGGATGAGGCAGAGGGATGGCAGTGGGAGAGATGGGATGGCGGTGGGAGAGATGGGATGAGGCAGAGGGATGGCGGTGGAAGAGATGGGATCAGGCAGAGCAGAGAGATGGCGGTGGGAGAGATGAGATGAGGCAGAGCAGAGGGATGGTGGTGGGAGGGATTGGATCAGGCAGAGAGATGGCGGTTGGAGAGATGGGATGAGGCAGAGTTATGGCGGTGGGAGAGATGGGATAAGGCAGAGGGATGGCGGTGGGAGAGATGGGATAAGGCAGAGGGATGGCGGTGGGAGAGATGGGATCAGGCAGAGCAGAGGGATGTCAGTGGGAGGGATGGGATCAGGCAGAGCAGAGGGATGGCGGTGGGAGAGATGGGATCAGGCAGAGCAGAGAGATGGCGGTGGGAGAGATTAGATGAGGCAGAGCATAGGGATGGCGGTGGGAGGGATTGGATCAGGCAGAGAGATGGCGGTGGGAGGGATGGGATCAGGCAGAGGGATGGCGGTGGGAGAAATGGGATGAGGCAGAGTAGAAGGATGGTGGTGGGAGAGATAGGATCAGGCAGAGGGATGGTGGTGGAAGAGATGAGATAAGGCAGAGGGATGGTGGGGGGAGAGATGGGATGAGGCAGAGCAGAGGGATGGCGGTTGGAGAGATGGGATCAGGCAGAGGGATGGCGGTGGGAGAGATGGGATCAGGCAGAGGAATGGCGGTGGGAGAAATGGGATGAGGCAGAGCAGAGGGATGGCAGTGGGAGAGATGAGATGAGGCAGAGCAGAGGGATGGTGGTGGGAGGGATTGGATCAGGCAGAGAGATGGCGGTTGGAGAGATGGGATGAGGCAGAGTTATGGCGGTGGGAGAGATGGGATAAGGCAGAGGGATGGCGGTGGGAGAGATGGGATAAGGCAGAGGGATGGCGGTGGGAGAGATGGGATCAGGCAGAGCAGAGGGATGTCAGTGGGAGGGATGGGATCAGGCAGAGCAGAGGGATGGCGGTGGGAGAGATGGGATCAGGCAGAGCAGAGAGATGGCGGTGGGAGAGATTAGATGAGGCAGAGCATAGGGATGGCGGTGGGAGGGATTGGATCAGGCAGAGAGATGGCGGTGGGAGGGATGGGATCAGGCAGAGGGATGGTGGTGGGAGAAATGGGATGAGGCAGAGTAGAAGGATGGTGGTGGGAGAGATAGGATCAGGCAGAGGGATGGTGGTGGAAGAGATGAGATAAGGCAGAGGGATGGTGGGGGGAGAGATGGGATGAGGCAGAGCAGAGGGATGGCGGTTGGAGAGATGGGATCAGGCAGAGGGATGGCGGTGGGAGAGATGGGATCAGGCAGAGGAATGGCGGTGGGAGAAATGGGATGAGGCAGAGCAGAGGGATGGCAGTGGGAGAGATGAGATGAGGCAGTGCAGAGGGATGGCAGTGGGAGGGATTGGATCAGGCAGAGGGATGGCAGTGGGAGATATGGGATGAGGCAGAGCTGAGGGATGGCGGTGGGAGAGATAGGATCAAGCAGAGGGATGGCGGTGGGAGAGAGGGGATAAGGCAGAGGGATGGCAGTGGGAGAAATGGGATGAGGTAGAGCAGAGGGATGGCGGTGGGAGAGATGGGAGGAGGCAGAGCAGAGGGATGGTGGTGGGAGAGATGGGATGAGGCAGAGCAGAGGGATGGCGGTGGGAGAGATGGGAGGAGGCAGAGGGATGGCGGTGGGAGAGATTGGATGAGGCAGAGGGATGGTGGTGGAAGAGATGGGATGAGGCAGAGGGAAGGTGGTGGGAGAAATGGGATGAGGCAGAGCAGAGGGATGGCGGTGGGAGAGATGGGATGAGGCAGAGGGATGGCGGTGGGAGAGATGGGATTAGGCAGAGGGATGGCGGTGGGAGAAATTGGATGAGGCAGAGCAGAGGGATGGCGGTGGGAGAGATGGGATCAGGCAGAGGGATGGCAGTGGGAGAGATGGGATAAGGCAGAGGGATGGCGGTGGGAGAGATGGGATCAGGCAGAGGGATGGCAGTGGGAGAGATGGGATGAGGCAGCGGGATGGCAGTGGGAGAGATGGGATGAGGCAGAGGGATGGCAGTGGGAGGGATGGGATAAGGCAGAGCAGAGGGATGGTGATGGGAGAGATGGGATTAGGCAGAGGGATGGCGGTGGGAGGGATGGGATCAGGCAGAGGCATGGCGGTGGGAGAGATGGGATGAGGCAGAGGGATGGCATTGGGAGAGATGGGATGAGGCAGAGGGATGGCAGTTGGAGAGATGGGATGAGGCAGAGGGATGGCAGGGGGACAGGGGGAGAGATGGGATGAGGCAGAGGGATGGCAGTGGGAGAGATGGGATGAGGCAGAGGGATGGCAGTGGGAGGGATGGGATGAGGCAGAGCAGAGGGATGGTGATGGGAGAGATGGGATGAGGCAGAGGGATGGCGGTGGGAGGGATGGGATCAGGCAGAGGCATGGCGTTTGGAGAGATGGGATGAGGCAGAGGGATGGCAGTGGGAGGGATGGGTTGAGACAGAGGGATGGCAGTGGGAGAGATTGGATGAGGCAGAGGGATGGCAGTGGGAGAGATGGGATCAGGCAGAGGCATGGCGGTGGGAGAGATGGGATGAGGCAGAAGGATGGCAGTGGGAGGGATGGGGTGAGGCAGAGGGATGGCAGTGGGAGGGATGGGATCAGGCAGAGGGATGGCGATGGGAGGGATGGGATCAGGCAGAGGGATGGCAGTGGGAGGGATGGGGTGAGGCAGAGGGATGGCGATAGGAGAGATGGGATGAGGCAGAGGGATGGCGGTGGGAAAGATGGGATGAGGCAGAGGGATGGCGGTGGGAGAGATGGGATGAGGCAGAGGGATGGCAGTGGGAGGGATGGGATCAGGCAGAGGGATGGTGGTTGGAGAGATGGGAAAAGGCAGATTGATGGCGAGGGGAGGAATGGGATGAGGCAGAGAGATGGCAGTGGGAGGGATGGGATCAGGCAGAGGAATGGTGGTGGGAGAGATGGGATCAGGCAGAGGGATGTGTTGTGCCCTTTCCTTACCTTGCAGCAGCGCAGGCCTTGGCTTGGGTGGTGTAATGTTGTTGTCTGTGGTGCGGCTGCGTTGCAGAGACACTGTTCCCGCTTCTTCCCGACAAGCAGAAGGGGTCCCCTCTAGCTCCACCCCCTTCACAGTGAGTCACCTGATCCCTTCGCTCCACGGTCCACCCCTCCTGAGTTACGCTGGATGGCTGCTGCAAAGCCGGCTGCAGTGAGAGGCGCTGGGCTCAGCATCAGCCCAGCTGCCAGCCCAATGCCTTAGGAGTGGGGAGTGGCAGGGAGTTGGGGACATACCCGGGTGGCCAGAAGTATGCGGCCAGTAACTAATGCAGCCCTCTCTGCGGAATCGGCTGCGGAGAGGCCAGCGGCAACTGGCATTGGAGGGAGTCGTGACACACTGTACTGTAGTCCCATCATGCGCCCGGAGTGGAGGCCTCGGCCCACCGGGCATATGCCCGGTCTGCCCTATGGCCGGTCCGGGCCTGACTAGAAGAAATGAAAAACATCTATCGTGATATAAATAAGGATGACAGATTCTCTTTATGGAGAGATCCCAAATTTCTTCTTTACCTTTAAAAGCAAAATATAAAAAAAAATATATATTTGCTTTTTTTATTTTTTAAAAATGTGTTTACTTCTGCCTTATATCGGAAGTGATGTCATGATGTGGCTCCGGTCCTCCAAGGCCATAGAGGTGAGCAGAGATGATCCAGTCTCGCATTGCCTCTGTGAGCAGCCGGATGCACCATTGGATTGTTTCTTGGGCGCGCCGGTGAAAATGGTGAGGCAAGCGGCAGAACGGGGGGGCACATAAAAAACCTTTTATATCATTCCACTTTTCCTTTTGGGTGGAGACACTTCATTCTTTACAAGTTTAGTTTTCATTTTCCTAGCCTTACGATATATGAATTGTGGTTGGGAGGGAATGAGAGGTCCCAAATAACTTTCACCTCCTCCAGTCCCGGCCTTTTCTGGAACTTTTTATTCACATATAAAAATCAGGATTTTGTTCTAGAAAATTACTTAGAACCCCCAAACATTTTATATTTGTTTTTAAAGCAGAGGCCCTAGAGAATAAATTGGTGGGTTTTGCAATTTTGGGAGGGGGGTCACGTTGTTGTTGTTTTTTTTTATATAATATTTAATGCCATTCCTAACAAAGAAAATGAATGCTGAAGATATGAAACAAATTTTAGAATTAATTTTGTATCTTCAACATTTGTTTTGTATGTCTACTAATCACAATAGATTGTTAAGGACCGGTCGGCCGTGGAGGGTCCTTAACAACCATGACTCACCTCCTGACAGCAGAATGTAAACAAAACAATTGCTAACATTAGAAAAAAAAACTGCATAGGGGCTCCCCATTTTGGTTTTGAGGGGAAGCCCATGCCAAAATTTAAACAAAATATGGCATGGGGTCCCCCCAAAATACATACCAGCCCCTTATCTGAGCATGCAGGCCAGGAAAGGGGGGGGGGTGAGTGATCGCCCCTCTCCTAAATTATACCAGGCCAACATGGGGGAATACTTTTGAGCAAGGGGGTTCCCCCCAAAGCACCATGTCCCCATTCTGATGGGGACAAGGGCCTCTTTTCCACAACCCTGGACCAGTGGTTGTGGAGGTCTGCAGGGGGGGGACTTATCAGAATCTGGAAGCCCCTTTTAACAAGGGGACAATGTGGCAGTAGGTCTCAGCTGCAGGAACATTTGTGCCAATTGGTTCATCTTGCCTTATTTTACCTCCCACTCAGCTCCCATTGCTCTCCTTCCCAACCTCTCAGTTCATTAACCACTTACCCACGTGGCACCTAAACCCCCTTCCTAACCAGACCAATTTTCAGCTTTCAGCGCTCTCACAATTTGAATGACAATTACTCAGTCATGCAACGCTGTACCCATATGACATTTTTGTCCTTTTTTTCACACAAACGGAGCTTTCTTTTGGGGGTATTTAATCATCATTGGGTTTTTTATAATTTGCATTATAAATGAAAAAAGACTAAAATTTTTTTAAACAAATGCATTTTTCTTTGTTTCGGTTTTAAAATTTTGCAAATTTAGTCATTTTTATTCATAAATGTAGGCCAAAAATTATACTGCTACATATCGATGGTAAAAATAACCCAAATAATTATATATTATTTGGTCTTTGTGAAGGTTATAGAGTCTACAAGCTATGGTGCCAATGATTGAAAATTAATCACACCTGATGCACTGACGGGCTCATTTCTTGGGGTCTTAACAAGCCAGGAAAGTACAAATACCCCACAAATTACCCCTTTTTGGAAAGTATACATTCCAAGGTATTTAGTAAGAGGCATGGTGAGTTTTTTGAAGTTGTAATTTTTTCCCACAATTCTTTGCAAAATGAAGAGTGTCCCCCCCCCCCCCCCCAAAAAAAAATGATCATATTACGAAGTTATTTCTCACACACTGTATAGGCATACTTGGAACTACACCCCAAAATACATCCTGCTACTCCTCCTGAGTATGGCCATACCACATGTGTGAGACTTTTCCACAGAGGCCCAATATCCAAGTAGCACCTGCTGGCGTTCTAGGAGCAAAAATTACATATCATTTCTGACAACCCATCACACTTTTGAAAGCCCTGGAGCACCAGGAAAATGTGGAAAGAAAATGAAAACTCAATTCCTTTTTACACAAAGTTGTCCATTTATAACATATTTCTGATACATAGCATGTACATAGCAAAAATGACCCCCAAAATATATTCTGCAACTCCTCCTGAGTATGGCGATACCCCATGTGTGACACTTTTCCACAGCCTGGCCACATACAGAGTAGTGATGTACCGAACTGTTCGCCGGCGGACAGTTCCCGGCGAACTTAGCATGTTCGCGTTCGCCGCTGCGGGCGAACATATGCGATGTTCGGTCCGCCTCCTATACATCATCATTGAGGCAAACTTTGACCCTGAACCTCACAGTCAGCAGACACATTCCAGGCCAATCAGCATACCTCCCTCCCACACCCTCCCACCTCCTATAAATAAGCAAGGGCAGCATCCATCTTAGATAATTTCTGAAGCAGTGTGTTACTGAGAGCAGGGAAAGTGCTGCTGCTGCTGCTGCTGCTGCTGCTGCTGTTATAGCTAGGGACAGTTAGTCAGTGTTCCCGGTCTTGTTGTTAGCCAGTGTTCTTGGTACACTGCTGCTGTAAGGACAGCACCCCAAAAAGCCCTTCCTAGGGCTGGTATTTGAGGTTTTTTTGGATATATATATATATATTGTGACGGTATGCGAGGTGAGATAGTGGATAATCGCTATATTTCACCTCGCATACGTTCTGTGGTGAGAGACTGAACCGGAATCCGGCCCGGGTTTTTCCAGCCTCTGTGACAGGCTAGGTTCCGGTCCGGAGATTGTGAGTTACCTGAGTCCATGCTCAGGTGGACTTTAAATTAACAGGAAAAGAGCACAGAAATGCTCCGGCCTGCCTGAGACTCAGAAGGGAATCTGAGAGAGGAGCTGTGTGTGGACTTTCAAAAGAACAGGTTTGCTTTACTATGTGTTTTTGTGGGTGATGGGGACCAGCCCCACACTGTATAGTGAGGATAACCGTTGTTTAGTTTAGTGCCGGACGGCAAGGATTTATTTTATTGTTTTGTTGTTTTTGTATCTTTGCAAACCTCTGCTGAAATAAAGCTGGCAATCCACCAGACTTTAAAGAAACTACCTGCGTGCTGGCCTTAAGTTCCTGTGAAAGGTGATCCCTGTGAGCTAATCTCCCACTATATATATATATATATATATATATATATATATATATATATATATATATATATATATATATATATATATATATATATATATATATATAGTCCCCAAAAAGCCCTTTTGAGGGCTGGTATTTGTGTATTTTTTTTTGTTCTGTGATATATTGTCCCCAAAAGCCTTTTGAGGGCTGGTATTTGAGTATTTTTTATATATATATATATATATATATATATATATATATATATATATATATATATATATATATTGTGCACTGCAGTTACCTGCCCGCTGTGTGTGAGAGGACACAGACCCACCACAGACTGTACTGTGTGCACACCACACTCATTTCGGGTGGCACAGGCACAGTACCTTGCATTTTAAAAAATATATTTTTTTTTTTCCTCTGTCATAATTGCAGTGAGTGCTGTGTCAGGTCCACAGAGTGTACTGTACCCACTGCAGTGCACTGCCCACCACTGATATATATATGGTGGCACAGCATCTTGTTGCAAATTGAAAAAAAAAATATTTTTTATTATTGCAGTTGCCTGGGCTGCCAGTGACTGTCAGGTCCACAGATTGTACTGTGCCCACTGCAGTGCCACTGTGTGCTCACCCACCACTGATATATACGGTGCCACAGCAGCTTGCAAATTAAATATGTATATATATATTTTTTTATAATTGCAGTTGCCTGGGCTGCCAGTGTGACTGTCAGGTCCACAGAGTGTACTGTGCCCACTGCAGTGCCACTGCGTGCCCACCCACCACTGATATATACGGTGGCACAGCAGCTTGCAAATTAAATATATATATATTTTTTTTATATAATTGCAGTTGCCTGGGCTGCCAGTGACTGTCAGGTCCACAGAGTGTACTGTATCCACTGCCCAACACTCCTATAGGGTGGCACAGCACCTTGCACTCATAGTACAACACATTAAAAAAAAATGACAGGCAGAGGCAGGCCACCCTGCAAGGGCCGTCGTGGTCGTGGTGCTGTGATTTCCTTTGGCCCTAGAATAATGCCCAGTATTCAGAGGCCACAGACCCTGAAAAAAATTCTGAGGACATAGTTGACTGGCTTACACAGGACACCCAATCGTCTACAGCTTCCGCTCGGAACCTTAATGCACCATCCTCCTCCAGCTCAACTTCGGGCACCTCTCAAGTTACCTCTCGCCCGCCCGCCGGCACCACCACCAACACTAGCACCACAGCCGCTTCACTTGATCTGTCAGAGGAGTTATTTACACATCAGTTGGAAGAAATAAGTGATGCGCAACCATTAGTGCCAGAGGATGTAGATAACGGGGATATGTCTCAGTCAGGCAGCATTATACACATGGACGTACATTGTGATGATGATGTTGTACCTGCTGCTGCTGCCTCTGCTGAGTTGTCAAGTGAAGCGGCTGATGATGACGATGTGTCCGTGGATGTCACCTGGGTGCCTGCTCGAAGAAGAGCAGAAGAAGAGGGGGAAAGTTCAGATGGGGAGACAGAGTAGGAGGAGACGACGAGTTGGAAGCAGGGGGAGGTCATCGCAAGGAGCTAGTGGCACAGTCAGACAGCATGTAGATTCGGCACCCGGGGTCAGCCAGACAGCACGCCATTCAACGCAAGCTGTTGCCACCACCAGAATGCCGTCATTGCAAAGCTCAGCAGTGTGGCATTTTTTTTGTGTGTCTGCCTCTGATATCAGCGATGCCCTTTGTAACCTGTGCCAAAAGAAACTGAGTCGTGGGAAGTCCAACACCCAGGTACAACACCCAGGTACAACTGCTTTGCGAAGGCACATGATCTCACATCACAAACGCCTGAACTCAAAGCCACCATCCTCCTCCTGGTCCAGCATCTTCAGCCACGTCAACCACTGCTGTCCTCCTTGCCCCCTATCAACAACCCGCCCCTCCGCCTCTCACCTTCAGCAGTTCCTGCCCACAGTCAGGTGTCTGTCAAGGAAATGTTTGAGCGTAAGAAGCCAATCTCACAGAGTCACCCCCTTGCCCGGCGTCTGACAGCTGGCTTGTCGGAACTCTTAGCCCGCCAGCTTTTACCATACAAGCTGGTGGAGTCTGAGGCCTTCAAAAAATTTGTCGCTATTGGGACACCGCAGTGGAAGGTACCCGGCCGAAATTATTTTTCACAAAAGGCAATCCCCAACCTGTACTCTATTGTGGAAAAGGAAGTCATGTCATGTCTGGCACACAGTGTTGGGGCAAGGGTCCATCTGACCACTGATAGCTGGTCTGCAAAGCACGGTCAGGGCAGGTATATCACTTACACTGCGCATTGGGTAAACCTGCTGGCGGCTGCCAAGCATGGAATGCATGGCTCTGCTGAGGAGTTGCTGACACCGCCACGACTTGCAGCCAGGCCTGCTGCCACCTCCTCTACTCCTCCTACTCCATCCTCTTTGCTAACCTCCTCGGCTGAGTCCTCTTCTGCTGTTGCATCTTGCTCCACACCAACTGCACCCCCCCAGCTCTCCAGGGGCTATTCCACATGCCGGATACAACAGTGTCACGCTGTCTTGGGGTTGACTTGCCTGAAAGCAGAGAGTCACACCGGACCAGCACTACTGTCCGCCCTGAACGCACAGGTGGATCAGTGGCTGACCCAGCACCAACTGGAGATCGGCAAAGTGGTGTGTGACAATGGAAGCAATTTGTTGGCAGCATTGAATTTGGGCAAGTTGACACATGTGCCGTGCATGGCACATGTGTTGAATCTGATTGTAAAACGCTTTGTGCAGAAGTACCCAGGCTTACAGGACGTCCTCAAGCAGGCCAGGAAGGTGTGTGGCCATTTCAGGCGTTCCTACATGGCCATGGCACACTTTTCAGATATTCAGCGGCGAAACAACATGCCTGTGAGGCGCTTGATTTGCGACAGCCCGACACGTTGGAATTCAACGCTGCTAATGTTCGACCGCCTGCTCCAACAAGAAAAAGCGGTCAACGAGTATTTGTATGACCGGGGTGCTAGGACAGCCTCTGCAGGGCTGGGTATTTTTTTTGCCACGTTACTGGACGCTCATGCGCAATGCCTGTAGGCTCATGCGTCCTTTTGAGGAGGTGACAAAGCTAGTCAGTCGCACCAGAGGCACCATCAACGACATCATCCCATATGTTTTCTTCCTGGAGCGTGCCCTGCGAAGAGTGCTGGATCAGGCCGTAGATGAGCGTGAAGAGGAAGAGTTGTGGTCACCATCACCACCACCAGAAACCGCCTTACCATCGCTTGCTGGACCTGCGGCAACACTGGAAGAGGAGTCTGAGGAAGAGGAGTCAGAGGAGGAATGTGGCTTTGAGGAGGAGGAACACCAACCACAGCAGGCATCCCAGGGTGCTCGTTGTCACCTATCTGGTACCCGTGGTGTTGTACGTGGCTGGGGGGAAGAACACACCTTCAATGACATCAGTGAGGACGAGGAATTGGACATGAGTAGCTCGGCATCCAACCTTGTGCAAATGGGGTCTTTCATGCTGTCATGCCTGTTGAGGAACCCTCGTATAAAAAGGCTGAAGGAGAACGACTTGTACTGGGTGGCCACGCTACTAGACCCCCGGTATAAGCAGAAAGTCTCTGATATGTTACCTAATTACCGGCAGTCGCAAAGGATGCAGCAGCTACAAAATAAGTTGAAAAGTATGCTTTACACAGCATATAAGGGTGATGTCACAGCACAACGGGAATCCAACAGGGGAAGAGGTGAAAGTAATCCTCCTCCTACCACCACAACCACGCCGGCAAGGACAGGACGCTTTACAGACGTCTTGTTGATGGGGGACATGCGGAGCTTTTTTAGTCCTACGCATCGCCACAGCCCTTCGGGGTCCACCCTCAGAGAACGACTCGACCGACAGGTAGCAGACTACCGTGCCTTAACTGCAGATATCGACACTCTAAGGAGCGATGAACCCCTTGACTACTGGGTGTGCAGGCTTGACCTGTGGCCTGAGCTATCCCAATTTGCCATTGAACTTCTGGCCTGCCCCGTTTCAAGTGTCCTGTCAGAAAGGACCTTCAGCGCAGCAGGAGGTATTGTCACTGAGAAGAGAAGTCGCCTAGGTCAAAAAAGTCTCGATTACCTCACCTTTTATTAAGATGAATGAGTCATGAGGCATGGATCCCGAAGGGACTGACAGTGGGGGATGCATTTGACTAAAAAAGGCCTGATGAGATGCCTTGGGCTAAAAATGGTCCACACGCTGCTGTATTTAATCTCTGCATGCCGGATGACTTGCGTGACGTCTCCGCCACCAACTACGGTTCAAGCCGCAATTTTTTAGTGTACTTTCTGCCTTGAAAACCTCAATTTTTCCGGCTGCTGCTACAGCAGCGGCTGCAACAATACCTAGTTTTTCATGCATGTGTACATGCCTAAGTTTTCTGGCCTCTGGTGCTACACTGTGGCTGCAAAAAACAAAAAAAAAAAGGCACATACATGTGTCAATTCCACTTCGTGATTGTTACCTTGTTGTGGTGAAGGGGCTTGCGTATCACAATGAAGCAATCACCTCTAGGAGTGTGTTGGCACACCCCAGATGATAAGGTCATTGTGAACAGACCAAAAGCGATCCGCGGGATAATTTTTCATAGAAAAAAATTAATTTTCTTTCATTTAAAAAAAAGAGGACAGCCTCTGCGGAGCTGGGTATTTGTTGGCCGCGTTACTGAATGCTCATGCACAATGGCTGTAGGCTCATGCGTCCTTTTGCGGAGGTGACAAACCTGGTCAGTCAAACCCAAGGCAACATCATCGACCTCATCCCATATGCATTTTTTCTGGAACGTGCCCTGCGAAGAGTATTGGATCAGGCCGTAGATGAGCATTAAGAGGAAGAGTTGTGGTCCCCATCACCACCAGAAGCAGCCTTGTCGTTGTCGATTGCTGGACCTGTGGCAATGCAGAGAGAGTCTGAAGAAGAGAAGTCAGAGGAGGTGTAAGACCAACCACAGCAGGCATCCCAGGGGGCTTGTTGTCACCTTTCGGGGACCCTTGGTGTTGTACGTGGCTGGCTGGGTGGAGGAAAAGACCTTCAATGATGTCAGTGAGGACAAGGAACGGGACATGGATAGCTTGGTATCCAACCTTGGGGGAGTTTGCAGTTGTGCAAATGGACGGACTGACTGACTGTCTGTTAAACGGGGAGTTTGGTCTGTCAGAGTTTGGTCTGTCACTAAATGCGGGCGTAACCCTTACACTACTTGATCGATACAAAATCATACCTGATCGTATTCACACACTGGATGTTTTAAAGCACGTTATTCCAAACAATTTAGGAATGTTAGGTGATTTATGCCCTTTATGGATTAAAACCCGACTCTGCGTCAACTACGTAATTTTCCATGGGAGTTTTGCCATGGATCCCCCTCCGGCATGCCACAGTCCAGGTGTTAGTCCCCTTGAAACAACTTTTCCATCACTATTGTGGCCAGAAAGAGTCCCTGTGGGTTTAAAATTCGCCTGCCTATTGAACTCTATGGCAGTTCGCCCGGTTCGCGAACATTCGCCGATGTTCGCCGTTCACGAACGGCAAATTTTAGGTTTGCGACATCACTAATACAGAGGCCCAACATGCAAGGAGCACCGTCATTTCCTGATTACCCATTACAATTTTGTGAGACACTGTAGGGCAATGATAAGCACTGTAGTGGCACTGATGTGGCACGGATGAGCACTAATGTGACACAGATGAGCACTGATGTGGTACGGATGTGGCACGGATAAGCACTGCGGTTGCATAAATGTGGCATAAATGTGGCACGGATGAGCACTGAGGTTGCATAGATGTGGCATGGATGAGCACTGACTTGGCATGGATGAGCACTGACTTGGCATGGATGAGAACTGATGTGGCACGGATGAGCACTGATGTGGCATGGATGAGCACTGATGTGACATGGATGTGGCATGGATGTAATACGGATCAGCACTGATGTGGCACAGATGAGCATTGATGTGGTACGAATGAGCACTGACGTGGCATGGGTGGGCACAGATGAAGCATGAATGTGGCACGGAGGAGCACTGATGTGGCATGGATGTGGCATAGATGAGCACGGATGTGGCACAAGTGAGCACGGATGTGGCACGGATGAGCACTGATGTGGCATGGATGAGCACTGACGTGGCACATATGAACACTGATGTGGTACAAGTGAGCACAGATATGGCACGGATGAGCACAGATGTGGCACGGATGAGCACTGATGTGGCACAGATGAGCACTGAGGTGGCATAGATGAGGCATGGATGGGCATGACTGAGGTATGATTAAAGCATGACTAAGGTATGATTGAGGAATGTAGGAGGCAGAGGATGAGCGGTGCTGCAGCCTTCCTCCTCTCTTCACACATTGTAGCGATTGCTGTGTACAGGGTCAAGGAGAGGAGAGACCTGAACAGGACATGCGCAGGTTTGTTGACAACTGATCGCTCCGTCATTGGACAGAGCCATCATGTGGTAAAGGGTCGCTGTCATTGGCCCTTTACCACGATTTGTGATGCGCCGTGATGAAAGATACGTCGTGTTGCGGGGGCGCGCGGAAAGTGATTCTGGGAGGACGTCATTGTACCATCATTCGGCTATGGCCTGGTCGGCAAGTGCGTAATTGCTGTGGATCCTGTTGCAGCCAATGACTGACACTGTGCTGAAATAGCTCAGCTGACTCCTCCATGCCAATTGGTGGGGCAATGACAGGAGTATCTGTGGATGAGAAGGAAGAACATGGAGCTTTAGCAGCTACTGATGACTTCAAGCGTTTCTGCTCCTGGGAGACAGAGGAGGAGGAGGAGGAGGAGGATGATAAAGACTTGGTTAGACACTCCACCACCTTCTCTTCATCTCTGGGTGTATAACTGGCTTACTGCTGGAAAAGAAAGGTCCATGTACCCTACATCTAGATGCTGCACCCCTGATGTGGTCTGTGGATATGAATGCTGGAAGAAAGGCATGCCATGCCACTCCACAATTAATAAATAGATTTTTATCATTGTAAATGTACACAATCATGGGGCTTGTCTTATTCTGACATCAAAAGGTTAAATAACAAATCAACAGAGAGCTGAGCTCAGCCTCGCCCTGTGCTGACGAGTTGTAACGATCTCAATTGTATTTCTAGCTCCAGACTTTCACTTTCATTTCTGCTGTCAGCGATGGCGTTTGCAGATCTGAGAGCTGAGCTTGAATGTTCCGTCTGTCTGAACATTTATACAGATCCTGTAACCCTGAGATGTGGACACAACTTCTGCCGGGTCTGTATTGATGGTGTGCTGGATACACAGGGGGGGTCTGGAAGATATTCCTGTCCTGAATGCAGAAAGAAGTTTGCGGATCGTCCTGCGCTGCAGAAGAACATGAAACTATGTAACATAGCAGAGACTTTCCTGTCTGCTCAGCCAGGTCAGGAGAAAACTGGGGTCTTCTGTACTTACTGTGTGGACTCTCCAGTACCTGCTGTTAGATCCTGTCTACACTGTGAGGCCTATTTGTGTGATAAACACCTGAGAGTCCACAAAAAGTCCCCAGAACACATCTTATGTGACCCCACCTTGTCCATGGAGAGCAGGAAATGCTCCTTCCATAAGAAGATCCTGGAGTATTACTGCATGGAGGATGAGACCTGTATATGTGTGTATTGTGCGATTGGAGAACATACAGGACATAAGATGGAGTCACTGAATGAGGCTTCTGAGAAGAAGAAGGCGACACTGAGGAATGTTCTTCAGAAACTTCTGACAAAGAGAGAGGAGACGGATGAAAGAGTCCAGAGTTTGCAGGAACACAGGAGGAAAGTAGAAGAAGAAGCAGCTGGTGACACCGAGAGAGTCACTGCCCTGTTTAGAGATCTCAGGAGACGTCTGGAAGATCTGGAGAAGAGAGTCCTGAGGGAGATCTCCGGGAGGGCAGAGCGGATCTCCATCTCCATCCGGGATCTGGAAATAAAGAAGGAGGAGCTGTCCAGGAAGATGGTGGACATTGAGGAGCTGTGTAACATGACGGATCCACTGACTGTCTTACAGGAATCAGACACAGGTGACTTGTGTGATAGTGAGGATGGAGATAATGAGGACAGAGAGAGACATGAGGAACTCCTCCATGATGGAGGGGGTCTGGGTGTGGCGGGGGTCTTACACACAGGTTTATCTGATATAATAAAAGGGGTAAATGTATACTTCTATATACAGGGAGCTGCAGACATATTACTGGATAGAAACACCGCTCATAATTATCTACAGATATCAGATGACAGGAAAACTGTATCCAGGTCAGATAGGAACCAGAATCGCCTAGAAACATCAGAGAGATTCCAGTATTGGTCTCAGGTGATGAGCAGTCAGAGTTTCTCCTCAGGGAGACATTACTGGGATGCGTATGTCGGGGGATCAGAGTACTGGATAGTCGGGATGTGTTACCCTAGTATAGACAGGAGAGGGGAGGAGTCATGGATTGGATGGAATAAGAAGTCCTGGGGATTGGGCAGGTATAATAATAAGTATTGGGCGATACATGATAGGAAAGAGACTCCCTTACCCACCAATCTCTCCAGTAACAGAGTCAGGATAGATCTGGATTATGAGGCCGGGCGGATCTCCTTTTATGATCTGTGTGACCCGATCCGACACCTCCACACCTTCACCACCACCTTCACTGAGCCCCTCCATGCTGGGTTATATGTACGGGAAGGTTGTATAAAGATATGTGGGGGGAGGCGGGAGATGGGAGAACTCCGCCCACAGTCTGGTGACATCACAGGGATGGGTGGTGGGATTGGTTTATTGATCAGCCAATAATTGGAGGAAGTGGTGACTCCTGGGAGAAGTATGAGGACTGCAATTTCAGGCCTCCTTCTGAAAATGCTAGTTCCCTGGCTATGTGTAATGTAAGAACATATAAATTGATAGTAAAGAGAAAATAAAAAATGACAGATATGATGGCGTCTGTCACTGACATGAACACCGCAGGCTTTGTTTTTCCGAGTCCCCCTGTAACTTCCTTCTTTTACCTGTTGGTTCTGCTGTTATTTCCCAACTTCCTATAACAGAACAATCTGTCCAGCAGAAGTGGCAGTTAGAGGATTGGGGCAAACCATTTACCACTGACAGGGGTGCTTACAGTGATCAGCTTTCATTTATTGATGGAAAACCTTTATCCCAAAATGAGACACAAATGTTGGTGTAACTGCTTATAAAGTTATCTGGAGTTCTCCTTTAATTTGTTAGTCACCCCCCTCTCCAGACAATGCTGCTGTCCAAGGGGGTCTCCACTGCCCCTCCATAGATAGAGGAGCCACCCTAAGACAGGAAGTGTGTTACTGGCAGGATCAACAGGGGAAAATAAAGGGGAAAAACAGAAAACGAATGCAGCCACTACATCTAAGGATTGGTAAGCTCCAATATATCTTATTTTTGTTTTTGGGTTTTATTCCACTTTGAGTCTCCAACCCGGAACAAGCATGCTGGGAATAAGAATCAGAGAAGTGTCAGAATTCCTTCTCTCTATACTTGTTCTGGGTCAGAGACTGAGACAGTATTGAAGGGAAAGCATCAGCATGACAGCCAGGAAACTAGCATTCTCACAAGGAGAGTTCATCAATGGCAGCCCCCATGATTCTCTCATGACGGATTCCCTTCAACCCTTTCTCTGCCAGAACCTTTTTTGCATTTTTTGCATTCATGTATAAAACATAATTTTAGTCTTGAAGATTAGATAAAACCCCCAAACATGATCTATTTTCTGAAAGCAGACACCCCAGAGAATAAAATAGTGTTAGTCCCAATTTTGTATGTCACACAATATTAGCACAACAGTTTATTAAGCACTAAATTTCAGTAAATAAAACACTAAAAATAATTTTAGGGCACACAGACACAATAAATGACCCACATTTTTGGTAAAAGATGAGGTTGTACCAAGTAAATGGATACCTAACATGGCAAACCTTAAAATTGTGTGCGCCCGTGAAGTGGCGAAAAACTTCGGTGCCTTATATTTTCCAAAGGAGACACTTTATAATCCCCTACAGGTCATCAGTTTAGGGATAACCATGAGAAATGGGCGGAGAGTTATTGATCTGAGTCCGGTGTGTGTGGTGATATGTAATGTGTGGTGCAATCAATGGCCTTGTGTGTAGGTGTCCCTGACGCGTGCATTTACATTCATGCATGTATGGGGGGAGGGGCACCCATAGATTTTTTTGGAGGCTGACTTTAGGTGCTTGGGTGTTTTTACATTTCTCTTAGACTAAACTTTTTTTTTTCATCACATGGGGACAATGTGATGCTTTTTGGGTGACAGGTTCTCTTTAATGAGACATCAGGGGTATAAAAGAGCCCTAATGTCCCACCTATCTTCCATTATAGCTTATGGAGCAGAGATCGCACTCTGTTAGCTTCTTCCCTGCCGGCTGGTGAAAGTGACAGAGAGGATCAGAAGTGACATTTTATACATTACTTCCGGGTCCATAGCAGGAAGCGGAGATCAGAGAATGGACATTTGCTGATCTCCATTCCCTCTACTTGGTGGCCCCACCATGCCGGTCACAGGTCCATCGATGAGGCCAGGAAACATGGCGGGAGCACGCCCAGGGGGGAATGTGGAAGTGATTGGGCGGCTGTGCAGCCACCTGATTGCTTCCATCTGACAGTTGTACAATGTATGGTGGTGGTGAAAGAATGAAATATAAGAAATGTAATTCAATAAGTGACATGATAAGTGCCAGCTGTGTCTGCATTCCAGGGACAGTCCCGGGATTTAGAGGTTTGTCCCTGGAAATGTTGCTGATTTGAATCATATTTGTGTATATGTTTTCTATTATGATTTGTATTACAGAGTCAGTTCACCTTCGTGGTAATAATAATCGGTGACGGGTATTTTGTTCCTCATTTTCCTGTTTTCTATCAATGTCGGCAGTTTTCAGTTCTGGAAATGCACACCTCCTTCATACAGGAGAGAATTCTGGGAAATCTCTGGAAGATGTATGAGGAATAATAAGGTCTTCTCACTTCCTGTTGAAGCTGAACTCCGGGCTGTATTTATGTATACAGAGCTGCCTTCATTTCTCTCCTCTATCTGCCCGGAGTTGAGAGAAGACCCCGACATTCTCCTCCTCATTGCTTTCCTGAGATTTTGTTACATTTTTTTTCTCTGAATGTTTTTACCTAAAGTCTACAGAGAAATGTTCTTTTATCATATAGTGATAGGAAGTGATGAGGCACGGCACTGGTGTGAATGACCTGCCCCCGAGGAGCCAACAGAATCTCAAGCTTAGTGTGATTCCCTTCCCCTAGGCATACTGGCTTAAATATTGTATGGCTTTTTTTTTTTGTGTGTGTGGGTCATTGCATAGACGTTTGAATTGCTTTTCAACGGACAGCTCACCTAAGGAGAACATTGAGGAGGACGAGATGAAGGTGACTGCACGGTTACCGTCATCAGCTATAAGGATGCTGGGTGACACAGTTACCTCCAATGGTGTGCCCCCATCTTGTATTCTTCCTGACTGCCGACAGTTATCCAGTGATCTGCAAACAATATATAGTGTCTCTGCCCATACTTGCTGGACTTGCTTTAGGTGATCCATATCTAACACACTATGCAAATGTGTAATAGTATCACTCCATGCACCTTACTAGTTTGCTGCTCCTTAAATCACTTTCCACAAAAGTCAATCACTTCCAGCAGTCCTCCTTCACTCCAGCATCTCTCCAGGGTTCCCATGCAAACATTATCATGCAGAGACCATAGTGCAGTACATCCATATAATATAATTTATTTATTACAATCCATGCACTTTCAGTGATACATTCAATGAAAAAACGCATTGTAACCACTTCTAAAATAGGCGCCGTGGCACTTCCAGTGGACGTAATAATGTCACTTCTGGTTTCTGACATCACTTTCAACCTGTTTTGTCATCAAAACTATTTATGTCTCACTTCCACCCATAGTTGCCCTACATCCCTCCATTTAATTGAACCACTTGCTGACTGTGCTATAGAAGAATGATTGCTACAGTGTGGCCAGTAGTGATGAGCTTCGTGTTCGAGTCGAACCTAAGTTCGTCTCGAACACTGCTTGTTCGCCCGTTCGCCAAATGGCGAACAAATGGGCTTCTTCATGGGAACTTAGAGTCCTCGCATCCATATTTTAATAGGTTTTAGTTAATATCCATAATCAATATCAATCATACACTGGCCAGGGAATCAAACCCACAGCCTCTCATTTGCAAGCCCGTTATTCTAGCACCTACGCCACCGAGCCAGCTGTTTAACCCAAGACTCTCTCTGCCTAACTTCTATCTGAGTTTGACAGCTCTTTTTTAGGGCTCTGATGTCAACGGCGCCCTATAATCCACTGCTCAGGTACAGTGAATAAATGACTGATGTCACGTCAGAAGGGGCGGGGAAAATTAATAGGTTTTAATTAAAATCCATAATTAATATTGACCACCCGCTGGACCAGCTACGCCACTGAGCCAGCTGATTAACCAGTGCCCCATAATCCATTGCTCAGGTTCAGTGAATAAATTACTGATATCAGTAATTCACTGCATCTGAGCAGTGGATTATGGGGCACTGGTGATGTCGGAGCCCTATAAAAGAGCTGTCAAACTCTGATAGAAGTTAGTTAGGCAGAGAGAGTCTTAAAGTGGAGTTCCACCCATTTTTGCAAGTTGAGCCCTATGTAATCCCCTTTAAATATGCTAATGCCAATGTAAACAATGTTGGTGGTTTTTTTTTTTTTAAGGAAATGCCTTAAATCTTCTGTATTCATCTGCACTTCCGGGTCCTGATGCTTTCGGCGATTACGTCACTCAGTGATTCGCAAGGGCTCATGGAACATGTATCCCTGCAGCCCTTGCAATTCGCCTACTGACGAAATCTCGTGTGATTTCCAGTGCTCGGGGATGTATTGCATTCAGTCCGTGCTCCGCCCTGCCTCTGCCCCGCCTCCTCTCAGTGACTGAAAGCATTACATACCGTAGAACTCACTGAGAGGAGGCGGGGTGGGGCGGGGCAGTGTATTGGATGTATTATCCATCGATAGTCAGAGAGCAGAGGGGAGAGAATGTAATGTCAGATTCTGCCTCGCTCTCTGCACTAAGGGGACGGAGCGGATTATTATTCTGTGATTTTCATAGTGAGAAATGGCAGAATATTATCTGATTACAGAACAGTCACACAGCTCGGGGCACATTAAAGGGGCACTCTCACCGCACAGGGGGCACATTAAAGGGGCACTCTCACCGCACAGGGGACACATTAAAGGGGCACTCTCACCGCACAGGGGCACATTAAAGGGGAACTCTCACCGCACAGGGACACAATGTAAAGGGGCACTCTCCCCGCACGGGGACACAATGTAAAGGGGCACTCTAACCTCACGGGGACAAGATGTAAGGGGGCACTCTCTTGGGGACACGATGTAATAAATAATAAAGGGGAGCTCTGACTGGAATAATAAAGGGGAACTCTGACTAAAATATTAAAGGGGAACTCTGAGCGGGACACTGGATGTAAAGGGGCAATCTGACGGGGACACTGATGTAAAGGAGGACTCTGACGGGGACACATCCGTGTCCCCGTCAGAGTTACATAGTTACATAGTAGGTGAGGTTGAATAAAGACAATAGTCCATCCAGTTCAACCTGTGTAGGTGTGTGTGGCTGTAATCATCTAACATAGCCCTTAATGTCCTGATCCTTGAGATGTAAGTCTAAGAGTCTTTTGAAAGCCACCATACTACCCGCAGAAACCACCTCTTGTGGTACACAATTCCACAATCTTGTAGCCCTAACAGTAAAGAACCCTCCTCGTTGCCTGAGGTTAAAACGCTTCTCCTCTAATCGCATTGTATGTCCTCGAGTCCTCATGCAACTCCTTCGAATGAACAGCTTTTTTTCTAAGCTGAGATCCCCATTAAGATATTTATAAATTGCTATCATGTCCCCCCTCAGACATCTCTTCTCCAGGGAGAATAAATTCAGCGATTGCAGCTGCTCTTCATAGTTAAGGTCCTCCAACCCCCTAATCAGTTTAGTTGCCCTTCTCTGGACTCTCTCCAGCTCCAACACATCCCTCCTGAGGACTGGCGACCAGAACTGGACAGAATACTCCAGATGTGGTCGGACCAGAGTTTTATAAAGTGGAAGGATTATAGTCTTATCTCTGGAATACATCCCTTTATTTATGCATGCTAATAATCTGCTGGCTTTGGCAGCTGCCGCTTGACATTGCATGATGTTATCTAATCTATCATCAACCAAGACTCCCAGATCTTTCTCCATTTTTGATTCCTCCAAGGGTTCCCCTCCTAACGTTTATTGTGTTTTTTTATGTTTTTAGTCCCCAAGTGCAAAACCTTACACTTCTCCACGTTAAACCTCATTTGCCATGTCGCTGCCCACTCCGTAATTTTGTCCAGGTCATTCTGTAGGATATCTGCTTCATGCTGTGCAGTTATTGCCCTGCCCAATTGTGTGTCATCTGCAAAAACTGATAATGAACTACTGACCCCGACCTCAATACTGTTTATGAATAAATTGAACAAGGTTGGTCCCAGGACTGAGCCCTGGGGCACCCCGCTTACTACCTCAGACCAGTCTGAGTATGCACTGTTTATTACCACCCTTTGGACACGGCTTTTAAGCCAGTTTCGTATCCAAGAGCAAACCCTGCTGTCGATACCTGCAGACCTTATTTTATAAATTAATCCACTGGTCTGCCCCTATCTAGCTCACAGCTCACCTCCTCGTAGAATGTTAAGAGATTGGTTTGACAAAAACGCCCATTTGTAAACCTGTGCTGGTTACTGCTGATGATGTTGTTGTCTTTAGCACACTCTACGATATAGTCCCTTATCAACCCCTCCAGAAGTTTACATATTATTGATGTCAAACTGACAGGCCTATAATTTCCCGGGATATGCCTCTGGCCCTTTTTGAATATCGGAATCACGTTAGCCTTCCTCCAATCCCCTGGTACATCTCCTGTCCTAATACTGTCAGCAAAGATCAGGAACAGTGGTCTAGATATAACCTTACTGAGTTCCTTGAGTACTCTCGGATGTATGCCATCCGGGCCTGGTGATTTGTTTGTGTTAAGTTTATCCAGCCTTTCCCTGATTTCACCCTCTGTTAGCCATAGTGCCAAGTCCTGTGTATTACTACTAACCATACAGTCATGGTCAGTGTACCCCTCCTTTTCCTGTGTAAAGACTGACGAGAAAAAAGCATTCAGCACGGTTGCTTTTTCAGTGTCCTCTGTAACCCTCCTCCCATCATTGTTAATTATGTGTGCAATATGCTCTGCCTTAGTTTTTTTGCTGTTGATATATTTAAAGAATTTCTTTGTTTTTTTTTTTTTACTATCCTCCGCTATTTGTCTCTCAAAGTTGATATTAGCCATCTTGATTTCTTGTTTACTTTTCTTATTTGCCTCCTTGTATTGCTCAAAAGCCGATACTGTGCCCTCTGATTTATATTTCTTGAAGGCCAATTTTTTTCCCCTAATAAGTTTTTTTAACGCTACGGTTTAGCCAGCCAGGTTTGGCTTTGTCTCTTCTAAATTTATTTCCCATAGGAATGCACTGCAAGATGCAT